>NC_061511.1:227892493-228252948 GCF_022539505.1 Lolium rigidum
CTCGTCCCGAGCAGGTAAAACGATAACAAAGATAATTTCGAAGTGATATGCCATCATAACTTTGATCATACTATTTGTAAACATATGTAGTGGATGCAGCGATCAAAACAATGGTAATGACATGAGTAAACAAGTGAATCATAAAGCAAAGACTTTTCATGAATAGTACTTCAAGACAAGTATTAATAAGTCTTGCATAAGAGTTAACTCATAAAGCAATAAATCAAAGTAAAGGCATTGAAGCAACACAAAGGAAGATTAAGTTTCAGCGGTTGCTTTCAACTTGTAACATGTATATCTCATGGATAATTGTCAACATAGAGTAATATAACAAGTACAATATGCAAATATGTAGGAATCAATGCACAGTTCACACAAGTGTTTGCTTCTTGAGGTGGAGAGAGATAGGTGAACTGACTCAACATAAAAGTAAAAAGAATGGTCCTTCAAAGAGGAAAGCATCGATTGCTATATTTGTGCTAGAGCTTTTATTTTGAAAACATGAAACAATTTTGTCAACGGTAGTAATAAAGCATATGAGTTATGTAAATTATATCTTACAAGTTGCAAGTCTCATGCATAGTATACTAATAGTGCCCGCACCTTGTCCTAATTAGCTTGGACTACCGGATCTTTGCAATGCACATGTTTTAACCAAGTGTCACAATGGGGTACCTCCATGCCGCCTCGTACAAAGGTCTAAGGAGAAAGCTCGCATTTTGGATTTCTCGCTTTTGATTATTCTCAACTTAGACATCCATACCGGGACAACATGGACAACAGATAATGGACTCCTCTTTAATGCATAAGCATGTGGCAACAATTATTATTCTCATATGAGATTGAGGATATATGTCCAAGACTGAAACTTCCACCATGAATCATGGCTTTAGTTAGCGGCCCAAAGTTCTTCTCTAACAATATGCATGCTCCAACCATAAAGGTGGTAGATCTCTCTTACTTCAGACAAGACGGACATGCATAGCAACTCACATGATATTCAACAAAGAATAGTTGATGGCGTCCCCGAAACATGGTTATCGCACAACAAGCAACTTAATAAGAGATAAAGTGCATAAGTACATATTCAATACCACAATAGTTTTTAAGCTATTTGTCCCATGAGCTATATATTGCAAAGGTGAATGATGGAATTTTAAAGGTAGCACTCAAGCAATTTACTTTGGAATGGCGGAAAAAATACCATGTAGTAGGTAGGTATGGTGGACACAAATGGCATAGTGGTTGGCTCAAGTATTTTGGATGCATGAGAAGTATTCCCTCTCGATACAAGGTTTAGGCTAGCAAGGTTATTTGAAACAAACACAAGGATGAACGGTACAGCAAAACTCACATAAAAGACATATTGTAAACATTATAAGATTCTACACCGTCTTCCTTGTTGTTCAAAACTCAATACTAGATGTTATCTAGACTCTAGAGAAACCAAATATGCAAACCAAATTAGCAAGCTCTAAGTGTTTCTTCATTAATGGGTGCAAAGTATATGATGCAAGAGCTTAAACATGAGCACAACAATTGCCAAGTATCAAATTATCCAAGACATTTTAGAGTTACTACATGTAGCATTTTCCAATTCCAACCATATAACAATTTAACGAAGAAGAAACTTCGCCATGAATACTATGAGTAGAGCCTAAGGACATATTTGTCCATATGCTACAGCGGAGCGTGTCTCTCTCCCACAAAGTGAATGCTAGGATCCATTTTATTCAAACAAAACAAAAAACAAAAACAAAAACAAACCGACGCTCCAAGCAAAGTGCATAAGATGTGACGGAATAAAAATATAGTTTCAGGGGAGGAACCTGATAATGTTGCCGATGAAGAAGGGGATGCCTTGGGCATCCCCAAGCTTAGACGCTTGAGTCTTCTTAAAATATGCAGGGGTGAACCACCGGGGCATCCCCAAGCTTAGAGCTTTCACTCTCCTTGATCATATTGCATCATACTCCTCTCTTGATCCTTGAAAACTTCCTCCACACCAAACTCGAAACAACTCATTAGAGGGTTAGTGCATAATAAAAATTCACATGTTCAGAGGTGACACAATCATTCTTAACACTTCTGGACATTGCATAAAGCTACTGGACATTAATGGATCAAAGAAATTCATCCAACATAGCAAAAGAGGCAATGCAAAATAAAAGGCAGAATCTGTCAAAACAGAACAGTCCGTAAAGATGGATTTTATTAGGCCACCAGACTTGCTCAAATGAAAATGCTCAAATTTAATGAAAGTTGCGTACATATCTGAGGATCATGCATGTAAATTGGCTTAATTGTCTGAGCTTCCTACAGGGAGGTAGACCCAGATTCGTGACAGCAAAGAAATCTGAAACTGCGCAGTAATCCAAATCTAGTACTTACTTTACTATCAAATACTTTACTTGGCACAACAAAACTCAAAACTAAGATAAGGAGAGGTTGCTACAGTAGTAAACAACTTCCAAGACACAAATATAAAACAAAAATACTGGAGTAAAAACATGGGTTGTCTCCCATAAGCGCTTTTCTTTAACGCCTTTCGGCTAGGCGCGGAAAGTGTAACTCAAGTAACATCGAGAGACGAAGCATCAACATCATAATTTGTTCTAATAATAGAATCATAAGGTAACTTCATTCTCTTTCTAGGGAAGTGTTCCATACCTTTCTTGAGAGGAAATTGATATTTAATATTACCTTCCTTCATATCAATAGTAGCACCAACGGTTCGAAGAAAAGGTCTTCCCAATATAATGGGGCAAGATGCATTGCATTCAATATCCAAGACAACAAAATCAACGGGGACAAGGTTATTGTTAACCATAATATGAACATTATCAACCTTCCCCAAAGGTTTCTTTTTAGCATTATCAGCGAGATTAACATCCAAATAACAATTTTTCAATGGTGGCAAGTCAAGCATATCATAGACTTTCTTAGGCATAACGAAATACTTGCACCAAGATCACATAAAGCATTACAATCAAAATCTTTGACTCTCATTTTAATGATGGGCTCCCAACCATCCTCTAGCTTTCTAGGAATAGAAGTTTCAAGTTTTAGTTTCTCTTCTCTAGCTTTTATAAGAGCATTTGTAATATGTTTTGTGAAAGCCAAGTTTATAGCACTAGCATTGGGACTCTTAGCAAGTTTTTGTAAGAACTTTATAACTTCAGAGATATGGCAATCATCAAAATCTAAATCATTACAATCTAAAGCAATGGGATTATCATCCCCAAGGTTGGAAAAAATTTCAGCAGTTTTATCACAAGCGGTTTCAGCAGTTTTAGCAGTTTCAGGTAATTTTGCGCGCTTTGCACTAGGAGTAGAAGCATTACCAACACCAATTATTTTACCATTGATAGTAGGAGGTGCAGCAACATATGAATTATTAGCATTGCTAGTGGTGGTAATAGTCCAAACTTTAGCTACATTTTCCTTTTTAGCTAGTTTTTCATTTTCTTCTCTATCCCACCTAGCACGCAGTTCAGCCATTAATCTTATATTCTCATTAATTCTAACTTGGATGGCATTTGCTGTAGTAACAATTTTATTTTCAATATCCCTATTAGGAATAACTTTCTATTTCAAAAGATCAACATCAGAGGCAAGACTATCAACTCTAGAAACAAGAATATCAATTTTATTGAGCTTTTCCTCAACAGATTTGTTAAAGGCAGTTTGTGTACTAATAAATTCTTTAAGCATGGCTTCAAGTCCAGGGGGTGTATTCCTATTATTGTTGTAAGAATTCCCATAAGAATTAGCATAACCGTTACCATTATTATAAGGATATGGCCTATAGTTATTACTAGAATTGTTCCGATAAGCATTGTTGTTGAAATTATTATTTTTAATGAAGTTTACATCAACATGTTCTTGTTGGGCAACCAATGAAGCTAACGGAACATTATTAGGATCAACATTAGTCCTATCATTCACAAGCATAGACATAATAGCATCAACCTTATCATTCAAGGAAGAGGATTCTTCAACGAATTTACCTTCTTACCTTGTGGAGCTCTTTCCGTGTGCCATTCAGAGTAATTAACCATCATATTATCAAGAAGCTTTGTTGCTTCACCAAGAGTGATGGACATAAAGGTACCTCCAGCAGCTGAATCCAATAAATTCCGCGAAGAAAAATTTAGTCCTGCATAGAAGGTTTGGATGATCATCCAAGTAGTCGATCCATGGGTTGGGCAATTTTTAACCAGAGATTTCATTCTTTCCCAAGCTTGAGCAACATGTTCATTATCCACTTGTTTAAAATTCATTATGCTACTCCTCAAAGATATACTTTTAGCAGGGGGATAATATCTACCAATAAAAGCATCCTTGCATTTAGTCCGAGGAATCAATACTATTCTTAGGCGAGAGATAGCAACCAATCTTTAGCTCTTCCTCTTAATGAGAAAGGAAACAATTTTAATTTTATAATGTCACCATCTACATCTTTATACTTTTGTATTTCACATAGTTCAACAAAATTATTGAGATGGGCAGCGAGCATCATCGGAACTAACACCGGAAAATTGCTCTCTCATGACAAGATTAAGTAAAGCAGGTTTAATTTCAAAGAATTCTGCTGTAGTAGCAGGTGGAGCAATAGGTGTGCATAAGAAATCATTATTATTTGTGCTAGTGAAGTCACACAACTTAGTATTTTCAGGGTTGGCCATTTTAGCAGTAGTAAATAAAGCAAACTAGATAAAGTAAATGCAAGTAAACTAAATTTTTTGTGTTTTTGATATAGAGTGCAAGACAGTAAATAAAGTAAAACTAGCAACTAATTTTTTTGTGTTTTGATATAAAGTGCAGCAAACAAAGTAGTAAATAAAATAAAGCAAGACAAAAACAAAGTAAAGAGATTGAGAAGTGGAGACTCCCCTTGCGGCGTGTCTTGATCTCCCGACAACGGCGCCGGAAATTTGCTTGATGCGTGTAGTTGACACGTCCGTTGGGAACCCCAAGAGGAAGGTGTGATGCGCACAGCGGCAAGTTTCCCTCGGTAAGAAACCAAGGTTTAATCGAACCAGTAGGAGTCAAGAAGCACGTTGAAGGTTGATGGCGGCGGGATGTAGTGCGGCGCAACACCGGAGATTCCGGCGCCAACGTGGAACCTGCACAACACAACCAAAGTACTTTGCCCCAACGAAACAGTGAGGTTGTCAATCTCACCGGCTTGCTGTAACAAAGGATTAACCGAATTGTGTGGAAGCTGATTGTTTGCAGAGAAAACAGTAAAACAAGTATTGCAGCAGATTTGTATTTCAGTATTAAAAGAATGGACCGGGGTCCACGGTTCACTAGAGGTGTCTCTCCCATAAGATAAAAGCATGTTGGGTGAACAAATTACAGTCGGGCAATTGACAAATAGAGAGGGCATAACAATGCACATACATGGCATGATAAGTATAGTGAGATTTAATTGGGCATTACGACAAAGTACATAGACCGCCATCCAACTGCATCTATGCCTAAAAAGTCCACCTTCAGCTTATCGTCCGAACCCCTTCCAGTATTAAGTTGCAAAGCAACAGACAATTGCATTAAGTATGGTGCGTAATGTAATCAACAACTACATCCTCGGACATAGCGCCAATGTTTTATCCCTAGTGGCAACAGCACAACACAACCTTAGAACTTTCCGTCACTCGTCCCGGTGTCAATGCGAGGCATGAACCCACTATCGAGCATAAATACTCCCTCTTGGAGTTAAAAGCAAAAATTTGGCCGAGCCTCTACTAGTAACGGAGAGCATGCAAGATCATAAACAACACATATGTAATAACTTGATAATTAACATAACATGGTATTCTCTATCCATCGGATCCCGACAAACACAACATAGAGTATTACGGATAGATGATCTTGATCATGTTAGGCAGCTCACAAGATCCAACAATGAAGCACAATGAGGAGAAGACAACCATCTAGCTACTGCTATGGACCCATAGTCCAGGGGTGAACTACTCACTCATCACTCCGGAGGCAACCATGGCGGTGTAGAGTCCTCCGGGAGATGAATCCCCTCTCCGGCGAGGTGCCGGAGGAGATCTCCGAATCCCCCGAGATGGGATCGGCGGCGGCGGCGTCTCGGTAAGGTTTTCCGTATCGTGGTTTTTCGCATCGGGGTTTCGCGACGGAGGCTTTAAGTAGGCGGAAGGGCGAGTCGGGGGCCGACGAGGGGCCCACACCACAGGGCGGCGCGGGCCCCCTTTGGCCGCGCCGCCTTGTGGTTTGGCCACCTCGTGGCCCCACTTCGTATGCTCTTCGGTCTTCCGGAAGGTTCGTGGCGAAATAGGCCCCTGGGTCTTTGTTTCGTCCAATTCGAGAATATTTCGTTACTAGGATTTCTGAAACCAAAAACAGCGAGAAACAGGAACTGGCACTTCGGCATCTTGTTAATAGGTTAGTTCCAGAAAATGCACGAATATGACATAAAGTGTGCATAAAACATGTAGGTATCATCAATAATATGGCATAGAACATAAGAAATTATCGATACGTCGGAGACGTATCACTGGCGTGTAGTTGATGGTGGTAATATTGCGGACAATAGAGATGCAGTAAAACAGTAAACAAGCAGCGATAGCAGTATTTAGGAACAAGGCCTAGGGATCATACTTTCACTAGTGGACACTCTCAACATTGATCACATAACAGAATAAATAAATAGATGCTAGACTCTACACTCTCTTGTTGGATTATGAACACCACTAACTGTGTAGGATTACACGAACCCTCAATGCCGGAGTTAACAAGCTCCACAATATTCGATGTTCATGTTTAAATAACCTTAGAGTGCATGACGGATCAACATAACCAAACCAAGTACTAACATAGCATGCACACTCGTCACCTTCACACTACGAAAGGAGGCATAGATCACATCAATACCATCATAGCAATAGTTAACTTCATAATCTACAAGAGATCACAATCATAGCCTACGCCAAGTACTACACGATGCACACACTTGTCACCATTACACCGTGCAGGGAGGAATAAACTACTTTAATAACATCACTAGAGTAGCACACGGATAAATTGTGATACAAAATACATTGCAATCATAAAGGGATATAAATAAGCACTTAACTATGCCATTCATAACGGTGAATAAGTATTCGTGAAATATAGCCTAAGAGACCCACACGGTGCACACACTTGTCACCTTTACACACGTGGGACAAGGAGTCTCCAGAGATCACATAAGTAAAACCCACTTGACTAGCATAATGACATCTAGATTACAAGCATCATCATATGAATCTCAATCATGTAAGGCAGCTCATGAGATTATTGTATTGAAGTACATAGGAGAGAGATTAACCACATAGCTACCGGTACAGCCCCGAGCCTCGATGGAGAACTACTCCCTCCTCATGGGAGACAGCAGGTGTTGATGAAGATGGCGGTGGAGATGGCAGCGGTGTCGATGGAGAAGCCTTCCGGGGCACTTCCCCGTCCCGGCGGCGTGCCGGAACAGAGACTCCTGTCCCCTAGATCTTGGCTTCGCGATGGCGGCGGCTCTGGAAGGTTTTCTCTGGTTTCGTCGAACGTGTCAGGGTTTTCGCGATGGATGCTTTAAATAGGCGGAAGGGCAAAGTCAGAGGGGGTCTGGGGCCACCAGACACTAGGGCGGCGCGCCCCCCTCCTGGGCCGCGCCGGCCTACTGTTTGGTGGGCCTGTGGCCCCCCTCTGGCGGCTCTCGGGTGTTCTGGAAGCTTCATGCAATCCTAAGATGCTGGGCGTCGATTTCGTCCGATTCCGAGAATATTTCCTTACTAGGATTTCTGAAACCAAAAACAGCAGAAAACAAGAACTGGCCCTTCGGCATCTCGTCAATAGGTTAGTTCCGGAAAACGCATAAATATGACATAAAGTATGCATAAAACATGTAGATATCATCAATAATGTGGCATGGAACATAAGAAATTATTGATACGTCGGAGACGTATCGGCATCCCCAAGCTTAGTTTCGCTCGTCCCGAGCAGGTAAACGATAACAAAGATAATTTCTGGAGTGACATGCCATCATAACCTTGATCATACTATTGTAAGCATATGTAATGAATGCAGCGATCAAAACAATGGTAAATGACATGAGTAAACTAATGAATCATAAAGCAGAGACTTTTCATGAATAGTACTTTCAAGACAAGCATCAATAAGTCTTGCATAAGAGTTAACTCATAAAGCAATAAATCAAAGTAAAGGTATTGAAGCAACACAAAGGAAGATTAAGTTTCAGCGGTTGCTTTCAACTTATAACATGTATATCTCATGGATAGTTGTCAATGTAAAGTAATATAACAAGTGCAATATGCAAGTATGTAGGAATCAATGCACAGTTCACACAAGTGTTTGCTTCTTGAGGTGGAGAGAGATAGGTGAACTGACTCAACATAAAAGTAAAAGAAAGGCCCTTCGCAGAGGGAAGCATTGATTGCTATATTTGTGCTAGAGCTTTGGTTTTGAAAACATAAAGAGAGCATAAAAGTAAAGTTTTGAGAGGTGTTTGTTGTTGTCAACGAATGGTAGTGGGCACTCTAACCCCCTTGCCGGACAAACCTTCAAAGAGCGGCTCCCATGAATTATTTTTATTTTTGGGTGGCACTCCTTCCAACCTTTCTTTCACAAACCATGGCTAACCGAATCCTCGGGTGTCTGCCAACAATCTCATACCATGAAGGAGTGCCTTTTTATTTTAGTTTTATTATGATGACACTTCTCCCCACCTTTGCTTTCTCAAGCCATGGCTAACCGAATCCTCCGGGTGCCGTCCAACAGTCACATACCATGGAGGAGTGTCTATTTAGGTTAATTAATTTGGGACTGGGAATCCCATTGCCAGCTCTTTTTGCAAAATTATTAGATAAGCGGATGAAGCCACTAGTCCATTGGTGAAAGTTGCCCAACAAGAATGAAAGATAAACACCACATACTTCCTCATGAGCTATAAAACATTGACACAAATCAGAGGTGATAAATTTTGAATTATTTAAAGGTAGCACTCAAGCAATTTACTTTGGAATGGCGGAGAAATACCATGTAGTAGGTAGGTATGGTGGACACAAATGGCATAGTGGTTGGCTCAAGGATTTTGGATGCATGAGAAGTATTCCCTCTCGATACAAGGCTTAGGCTAGCAAGGTTATTTGAAACAAACACAAGGATGAACCGGTGCAGCAAAACTTACATAAAATACACATTATAAACATTATAAGACTCTACACCGTCTTCCTTGTTGTTCAAACTCTTTACTAGAAATTATCTAGACCTTAGAGAGACCAATTATGCAAACCAAATTTTAGCAAGCTCTATGTATTTCTTCATTAATGGGTGCAAAGTATATGATGCAAGAGCTTAAACATGAGCACAGCAATTGCCAAGTATCAAATTATTCAAGACATTTTAGAATTACTACATGTAGCATTTCCCGTTTCCAACCATATAACAATTTTAACGAAGCAGTTTCAACCTTCGCCATGAAAAATAAAATCAAAGAACACATGTGTTCATATGAACCAGCGGAGCGTGTCTCTCTCCCACACAAGCATTTATTCAAACAAAAACAAAAACAAAAGCACACAGACGCTCCAAGTAAAGTACATAAGATGTGGCCGAATAAAAATATAGTTTCAAGAGAAGGAACCTGATAATTTGTCGATGAAGAAGGGGATGCCTTGGGCATCCCCAAGCTTAGATGCTTGAGTCTTCTTGAAATATGCAGGGGTGAACCACCGTGGCATCCCCAAGCTTAGACTTTTCACTCTTCTTGATCATAGTATATCATCCTCCTCTCTTGACCCTTGAAAACTTCCTCCACACCAAACTCGAAACAAACTCATTAGAGTGTTAGTGCATAATCAAAATTCACATGTTCAGAGGTGACACAATCATTCTTAACACTTCTGGACATTGCCCAAAGCTACTGGAAGTTAATGGAACAAAGAAATCCATCCAACATAGCAAAAGAAGCAATGCGAAATAAAAGGCAGAATCTGTCAAAACAGAATAGTCCGTAAAGACGAATTTTATTGAGGCACCAGACTTGCTCAAATGAAAATGCTCAAATTTAATGAAAGTTGCGTACATATCTGAGGATCACTCACGTAAATTGGCATAATTTTATGAGTTACCTACAGAGAATTAGGCCCAGATTCGTGACAGCAAGAAATCTGTTTCTGCGCAGTAATCCAAATCTAGTATGAACCTTACTATCAAAGACTTTACTTGGCACAACAAATGCAATAAAACTAAGATAAGAAGAGGTTGCTACAGTAGTAACAACTTCCAAGACACAAATATAAAACAAAGTTGCTGTAGCAAAATAAACACATGGGTTATCTCCTAAGAAGTTCTTTCTTTATAGCCATTAAGATGGGCTCAGCAGTTTTAATGATGCACTCGCAAGAGATAAGAGTTGAAGCAAAAGAGAGCATCAAGAGACAAATTCAAAACAAATTTAAGTCTAACATGCTTCCTATGCATAGGAATCTTGTAAATAAACAAGTTCATGAAGAGCAAAGTAACAAGCATAGGAAGATAAAACAAGTGTAGCTTCAAAATTTTCAGCACATAAAGTGGTGTTTTAGTAACATGAAAATTTCCACAACCATATTTTCCTCTCTCATAATAACTTTTAGTAGTATCATGAGCAAACTCAACAATATAACTATCACATAAAGCATTCTTATCATGAGTCTCATGCATAAAATTATTACTCTCCACATAGGCATAGTCAATTTTATTGGTAATAGTGGGAGCAAATTCAACAAAGTAGCTATCATTATTATTCTCATCATCAAATATAGGAGGCATATTGTAATCATAATCAAATTTATCCTCCATAACAGAGCGGTACTAAAAGACTACTATCATTATAATCATCATAAATAGGAGGCAAAGTATCATCAAAGTAAATTTTCTCCTCAATGCTTGGGGGACTAAAAAGATCATGCTCATTAGAACCAGCTTCCCCAAGCTTAGAACTTTCTATATCATTAGCAACAATGGTATTCAAAGTGTTCATACTAATATGTTCCATGGGTTTTTTAATTTTCGCATCAAACCATCCATGTCTTAAATCAGGAAATAGAATAAGAAGCTCATTGTTGTCCATTATGCCTAACTAGTGTAAACAAGAAACAAAAAGATGCAATTGCAGGATCTAAAGGAAATAGCTTTGAGCACACACACAACGGCAACGAGAAAAGTACTTTACCCGGGACCGGAGTATGAGAGCCTTTTACCTTTCCTCCCGGCAACGGTGCCGGAAAAGTGCTTGATGTCTACGGGTGCTTCTATTCTTGTAGACAGTGTTGGGCCTCCAAGAGCAGAGGTTTGTAGAACAGCGGCAAGTTTCCCTTAAGTGGATCACCCAAGATTTATCGAACTCAGGGAGGAAGAGGTCAAAGATATCCCTCTCATGCAACCCTGCAACCACAAAGCAAGAAGTCTCTTGTGTCCCCAACACACCTAATAGGTGCACTAGTTCGGCGAATAGATAGTGAAATACAGGTGGTATGAATAAATATAAGCAGTAGCAACGGCACCGTAAAAGTGCTTGCTCGGCGTGTAGTTGATGGTGGTAATATTGCGGACAATAGAGATGCGATAAAACGAGTAAACAAGCAGCGATAGCGATATTTAGGAACAAGGCCTAGGGATCATACTTTCACTAGTGGACACTCTCAACATTGATCACATAACAGAATAAATAAATAGATGCTAGACTCTACACTCTCTTGTTGGATGATGAACACCACTAAGCTGTGTAGGATTACACGAACCCTCAATGCCGGAGTTAACAAGCTCCACAATATTCGATGTTCATGTTTAAATAACCTTAGAGTGCATGACAGATCAACATAACCAAACCAAGTACTAACATAGCATGCACACTGTCACCTTCACACTACGAAAGGAGGCATAGATCACATCAATACCATCATAGCAATAGTTAACTTCATAATCTACAAGAGATCACAATCATAGCCTACGCCAAGTACTACACGATGCACACACTGTCACCATTACACCGTGCAAGAGGAATAAACTACTTTAATAACATCACTAGAGTAGCACACGGATAAATTGTGATACAAAACACATTGCAATCATAAAGGGATATAAATAAGCACTTCACTATGCCATTCATAACAGTGAATAAGTATTCTGTGAAATATAGCCTAAGAGACCCACACGGTGCACACACTCGTCACCTTTACACACGTGGGACAAGGAGTCTCCGGAGATCACATAAGTAAAACCCACTTGACTAGCATAATGACATCTAGATTACAAGCATCATCATATGAATCTCAATCATGTAAGGCAGCTCATGAGATTATTGTATTGAAGTACATAGGAGAGAGATTAACCACATAGCTACCGGTACAGCCCCGAGCCTCGATGGAGAACTACTCCCTCCTCATGGGAGACATCAGCGTTGATGAAGATGGCGGTGGAGATGGCAGCGGTGTCGACGGAGAAGCCTTCCGGGGGCACTTCCCCGTCCCGGCGGCGTGCCGGAACAGAGACTCCTGTCCCCCAGATCTTGGCTTCGCGATGGCGGCGGCTCTGAAGGTTTTCTCTGGTTTCGTCGAATGTGTCAGGGTTTTCGCGACGGAGGCTTTAAATAGGCGGAAGGGCAAGGTCAGAGGGGGTCTGGGGCCACCAGACACTAGGGCGGCGCGCCCCCCTCCTGGGCCACGCCGGCCTACTGTTTGGTGGGCCTGTGGCCCCCCTCTGGCGGCTCTCGGGTGTTCTGGAAGCTTCATGCAATCCTAACATGTTGGGCGTTGATTTCGTCCGATTCCGAGAATATTTCCTTACTAGGATTTCTGAACCCAAAAACAGCAGAAAAACGAAGTGGCCCTTCGGCATCTCGTCAATAGGTTAGTTCCGGAAAACGCATAAATATGACATAAAGTATGCATAAAACATGTAGATGTCATCAATAATGTGGCATGGAACATAAGAAATTATTGATACGTCGGAGACGTATCAAGAGCCACGATACGGAAAACCTTCCAGAGACGCCGCCGCCAATCCCATCTCGGGGGATTCAGGAGATCGCCTCCGGCACCCTGCCGGAGAGGGGAATCATCTCCCGGAGGTCTCTTCATCGCCATGATCGCCTCCGGATCGATGTGTGAGTAGTTCACCCCTGGACTATGGGTCCATAGCAGTAGCTAGATGGTTGTCTTATCCTCATTGTGCTATCATGTTAGATCTTGTGAGCTGCCTATCATGATCAAGATCATCTATTTGTAATCCTTCATGTTGTGTTTGTTGGGATCCGATGAATATTGAATACTATGTCAAGTTGATTATCGAGTCTATCATATATGTTATTTATGTTGTTGCATGCTCTCCGTTGCTAGTAGAGGCTCGGCCAAGTTGATACTTGTGACTCCAAGAGGGAGTATTTATGCTCGATAGTGGGTTCATGCCTCCATTAAATGCGGGACGAGTGACGAGAAAGTTCTAAGGTTGTGGATGTGTTGTTGCCACTAGGGATAAAACATCGATGCTTTGTCTAAGGATATTTGTGTTGATTACATTACGCACCATACTTAATGCAATTGTCCGTTGTTTACAACTTAATACTTGGAGGGGTTCGGATGATAACTCGAAGGTGGACTTTTTAGGCATAGATGCATGCCTGGATAGCGGTCTATGTACTTTGTCGTAATGCCCTGATTAAATCTCATAGTACTCATCATGATATATGTATGTGCATTGTTATGCCTTCATTATTTGTCAATTGCCCAACTGTAATTTGTTCACCCAACATCTGCTATCTTATGGGAGAGACACCGCTAGTGAACTGTGGACCCCGGTCCTATTCTTTACATCTGAAATACAATCTACTGCAATTGTTCTTTACTTGTTCTTTGCAAACAGCCATCATCATCCACACTATACATCTAATCCTTTGTTTACAGCAAGCCGGTGAGATTGACAACCTCACTGTTACGTTGGGGCAAAGTTCTGTGATTGTGTTGTGCAGGTTCCACGTTGGCGCCGGAATCCCTGGTGTTGCGCTGCACTACACTCCGCCACCAACAAACTTCAACGTGCTTCTTGGATCCTACTGGTTCGATAAACCTTGGTTTCTTACTGAGGGAAAACTTGCTGTTGTGCTCATCACACCTTCCTCTTGGGGTTCCCAACGGACGTGTTAACTACGCGCATCAAGACTGTTTTCTGGCGCCGTTGCCGGGGAACTGAAGAATAGCTACACCACAAAGATTTCTAACTCCCACGTCAACTACACGCCAGCAACTGTTTTCTGGCGCCGTTGCCGGGGAGATCAAGACACGCTGCAAGGGGAGTCTCCACTTCCAATCTCTTTACTTTGTTTTTGTCTTGCTTTATTTTATTTACTGCTTTGTTTGCTGCATTATATCAAAACACAAAAAAATTAGTTGCTAGCTTTACTTTATTTACTGTCTTGTTCTCCATATTAAAAACACAAAAAAAATTAGTTACTTGCATTTACTTTATTTATCTTTAGTTTATTTCATCATGTTTCCTCCTAAGTTCACTCTGAAAGACATACCGGTAGGACGAGGGTCTATAATTGGGAGAGATAATATAGAAGATTTTTTCACTCATGTTAGTACCGTGGAAGATTTTGAAGATAGACACTTGGTAGAACTTGCTCCTACTTATGAAATTGCTGCTGCTTCTTTAGTTCGCATGTTGGAAACTAAATTTGTTAATCTCAATCCTATAATCCAACACATGTTTCTCACACTCGGTGATATGGAAGAAGGGGAAAAGAAAGATTTTGTTTTAGAAACCCTTCTTAAAGAATTTGGTGGTGTAGCAAGAGAGGCTAGAAAGGTCTTTATTAAATACAATATGCTTGGCTCTTATACCAATTTTGTTTGTATCCTTGAAAAGATGGACATGGAGAGAGTAAGGTACACTAATAATATTAATGATGGTGGGGAGATCAAAACAACAATACCTTGTAAGCTCCTAGGGATGAGCGACGCTCTAGAAAATAACTATGGTTGGCTTGTCCCTGAAAATTTGTTTGACGAGGATAGCAAACCTAAGAATAATGAAAAGGGGGCCTCTGAAACTCACATAGATAAGATAAAATGCATAGTTGAGAAAACTCCCAACACTAATGGTAATGATTCATCTCTTGATAACACTTGATACATACTTTCTGCGCCTAGCTGAAAGGCGTTAAAGAAAAGCGCTTATGGGAGACAACCCATTATTTTACTTCTGCACTTTATTTTATATTTGAGTCTTGGAAGTTGTTTACTACTGTAGCAACCTTTCCTTATCTTTATTTTATTGCATTGTTGTGCCAAGTAAAGTCTTTGATAGTAAAGCCAATACTAGATTTGGATTACTGCGCAGGAACAGATTTCTTGCTGTCACGAATTTGAGCAGTAGTCCCTGTAGAAAAATCAAAAAAATCTGCCAATTTACGTGCGTGATCCTCAGATATGTATGGAACTTTCATTCAATTTGGGCATTTTCATCTGAGCAAGTCTGGTGCCACTTTAAAATTCGTCTTTACGAACTGTTCTGTTTTGACAGATTCTGCCTTTTATTTCGCATTGCCTGTTTTGCTATGTTAGATGGATTTCTTTGTTCCATTAACTTTCAGTAGTTTTGTGCAATGTCCAGAAGTGTTAAGAATGATTATGTCACCTCTGAATATATGAATTATGCACTGACCGTCTAATGAGTTTGTTTCGAGTTTGGTGTGGAGGAAGTTTTCAAGGGTCAAGAGAGGAGGATGATACAATATGATCAAGAAGAGTGAAAAGTCAAAGCTTGGGGATGCCCCCGTGGTTCATCCCTGCATATTTTAAGAAGACTCAAGCGTCTAAGCTTGGGGATGGCCAAGGCATCCCTTCTTCATCGACAACTTATCAGGTTCCTCTAGTGAAACTATATTTTTTATTCCGTCACATCTTATGTGCTTTACTTGGAGCGTCTGTTTGTTTTTATTTTTGTTTTTGTTTGAATAAATCGGATCCTATAATTCTTTGTTTGGGAGAGAGACACGCTCCGCTGTTTCGTATGAACACATGTGTTCTTAGCTTCATCTTTAATGTTCATTGCGAAATTTGAACTACTTTATTCATTGTTATATGGTTGGAAACGAAAAATGCCGCATGTGGTAAATGGTATAATGTCTTGAATAATGTGATACTTGGCAATTGTTGTGCTCATATAGATCTTGTTTAAGCTCTTGCATCATGTACCTTGTACTCATTAATGAATAACTACATAGAGCTTGTTAAAATTTAGTTTGCATGATTGATCTCTAGAGTCTAGATATTTTACGGTTGAGGTGTTTGAACAACAAGGAGACAATGTAAAGTCTTATAATAGCTACAATATGTTCATATGTGAGCTTTGCTGCACCTTTTATACTTGAGTTTGCTTCAAACAACCTTGCTAGCCTAGCCTTGTATTGAGAGGAATTCTTCTCGTGCATCCAAATCCTTGAGCCAATAACCATGCCATTTGTGTCCACCATACCTACCTACTACATGGTATTTCTCCGCCATTCCAAAGTAAATTACTTGAGTGCTACCTTTAAAATTTCTATTCTTTACCTTTGCAATATATAGCTCATGGGACAAAATAGCCTTAAAAACTATTGTGGTGAAGAATATGTACTTATGTGTCTTATTTCTTAGTAAGTTGCTTGTTGAGCGGTAACCATGTTTTACGGGGACGCCATCAACTCTTTTACCTTTGTTGAATATCATGTGAGTTGCTATGCATGTTCGTCTTGTCCGAAGTAAGGGCGGTTTTCACAATCAAATGGTTTGAGTATGCATACTTGTTAGAGAAGAACATTGGGCCGCTAACTAAAGCCATGACTCATGGTGGAAGTTTCGGTGTGGACAGACTAATCCTCAATCTCTTATGAGAATATTAAGCTGTTGTTGAATGCTTATGCATTAAAGAGGAGTCCATTATCTGTTGTCTATGTTGTCCCGGTATGGATGTCTAAGTTGAGAATAATCAAAAGCGAGAAATCCAATGCGAGCTTTCTCCTTAGACCTTTGTACAGGCGGCATAGAGGTACCCCTTTGTGACACTTGGTTGAAACATATGCTATGCAATGATAATCAGTGTTAATCCAAGTTAATTAGGACAAGGTGCGAGCACTATTAGTATACTATGCATGAGGTTTGCAACTTATAAGATGTCTTATACATAACACATATGCTTTATTACTACCGTTGACAAAATTGTTTCTTGTTTTCAAAATGAAAAGATCTAGCACAAATATAGTAATCAATGCTTCCCTCTGCGAAGGGCCTATCTTTTACTTTATTGTTGAGTCAGTTTGCCTATTCTTTCTATCTTAGAAGCAAACACTTGTATCAACTGTGTGCATTGATTCTTACATGTTTACTTATTGCACTTGTTATATTGCTTTGTGTTGACAATTATCCATGAGATATATATGTTGAAGTTGAAAGCAACCGCTGAAACTTATATCTCCTTTGTGTTGCTTCAATGCCTTTACTTCGAATTTATTGCTTTATGAGTAACTCTTATGCAAGTCTTATTGATGCTTGTCTTGAAAGTATTATTCATGAAAAGTCTTTGTTATATGATTCATTAGTTTACTCATTATCTTCATCATTGCTTCGAATCGCTGCATTCATCTCATATGCTTTACAATAGTATGATCAAGATTATGATAGCATATCACTTCAGAAATTATCTTTGTTATCGTTTACCTACTCGAGGGCGAGTAGGAACTAAGCTTAGGGATGCTTGATACGTCCCAAACGTATCTATAATTTCTTATGTTCCATGCTACTTTTATGATGATACTCACATGTTTTATACACATTATATGTCATTACTATGCATTTTCCGGCACTAACCTATTGACGAGATGCCGAAGAGCCAGTTGTTGTTTTCTGCTGTTTTTGGTTTCAGAAATCCTAGTAAGGAAATATTCTCGGAATTGGACGAAATCAACGCCCAGGGTCCTATTTTTGCACGAAGCTTCCAGAAGACCGGAGGGAAGACGAAGTGGGGCCACGGGCGCCGCCACACTAGGGCGGCGCGGCCTAGAGGGGGCCCGCGCGGCCCTAGCGTGTGGGGCCCCCGTGACTCTCCCGACTCCGCCCTTCCGCCTACTTAAAGCCTTCGTCACGAAACCCCTAGTACCGAGAGCCACGATACGGAAAACCTTCCAGAGACGCCGCCGCCGCCAATCCCATCTCGGGGGATTCAGGAGATCGCCTCCGGCACCCTGCCGGAGAGGGGAATCATCTCCCGGAGGTCTCTTTATTGCCATGATCGCCTCCGGATCGATGTGTGAGTAGTTCACCCCTGGACTATGGGTCCATAACAGTAGCTAGATGGTTGTCTTCTCCTCATTGTGCTATCATGTTAGATCTTGTGAGCTGCCTATCATGATCAAGATCATCTATTTGTAATCCTTCATGTTGTGTTTGTTGGGATCCGATGAATATTGAATACTATGTCTGGTTGATTATCAATCTATCATATATGTTATTTATGTTCTTGCATGCTCTCCGTTGCTAGTAGAGGCTCTGGCCAAGTTGATACTTGTGACTCCAAGAGGGAGTATTTATGCTCGATAGTGGGTTCATGCCTCCATTAAATGCGGGACGGTGACGGAAAGTTCTAAGGTTGTGGATGTGCTTGTTGCCACTAGGGATAAAACATCGATGCTTTGTCTAAGGATATTTATGTTGATTACATTACGCACCATACTTAATGCAATTGTCCGTTGTTTACAACTTAATGCTTGGAGGGGTTCGGATGATAACTCGAAGGTGGACTTTTTAGGCATAGATGCATGCTTTGGATAGCGGTCTATGTACTTTGTCGTAATGCCTCGATTAAATCTCATAGTACTCATCATGATATATGTATGTGCATTGTTATGCCTTCTTTATTTGTCAATTGCCCAACTGTAATTTGTTCACCCAACATCTGCTATCTTATGGGAGAGACACCGCTAGTAAACTGTGGACCCCGGTCCTATTCTTTACATCTGAAATACAATCTACTGCAATTGTTCTTTACTGTTCTTCGCAAACAACCATCATCATCCACACTATACATCTAATCCTTTGTTTACAACAAGCCGGTGAGATTGACAACCTCACCGTTACGTTGGGGCAAAGTTCCGTGATTGTGTTGTGCGGGTTCCACGTTGGCGCCGGAATCCCTGGTGTTGCGCCGCACTACACTCCGCCACCAACAACCTTCAACGTGCTTCTTGACTCCTACTGGTTCGATAAACCTTGGTTTCTTACTGAGGGAAAACTTGCTGCTGTACTCATCACACCTTCCTCTTGGGGTTCCCAACGGACGTGTTAACTACGCGCATCAACGCTCCTGGCGCCGTTTCCCTCCTTGGAGGCAGCGTTGAGATCCCTTGTTTCTTCCCCACCCATACCCCTGCCCGGGGTGAAAACCCTATTTCCTCGTGTGGGCGTTGGCGGCATTGCGATGGCGTTCCCTTCCTGGAGGCTTCGTCTGAGGATTGCAGGGGTGTTTGGCGGGTTTCGGTTGGTCGTGGTGGTGCTTGGCAGTGCGTTCTCTCCTTTGTCAACCCTGCGCTTGGCCAGGTTGATGCTCTTGTTTGCCGGTCTTCGTGGTGCGCCAACGCCTAGCAGCTTGCGTCCTCCTCATGGTGGTGCCGAGGCGGCTGACGGCGCTCGTCGGGAGCTCTCTGTTGCGGTAGCCGACTTGCCCACTTCCATGTTCTTTGGGTGTTCTTACTATGGTTTGCTCTTGGGAGAGCTTCTCTGTCTGCCGACGGCGGCGCTCTTCGGACCGGGGCGAGAGGGAAGGGTCCTTCTTCGGAGTCAGAGGCCATGAGTTGGACACTAATCACTCTTCTGGAAGCTGGCGAGCTCGTTCCTTCCGCTGATGATGCTTCCTTCTAGCTTTGTTTCTTCCTCTGGTGGCTGCTCGGGTAGACGATGGTCTTAGTGATCATAGCGTTTGTGCTTTTCTCTTTGGTTTGTAAGCTGTGTATACCTTGTTGCACTCTGTATCTGCCGTTTTGGCTTTATTAATTTAAAGCTGGGCCTTTGACCTTATGTTTAAAAAATAACTTTGAAAAATCTCCGCATGTATGGCCTTCCTTCTTGCGGTCCAAATAGACCCACAGGTACGCGAGAGCAATCAATCAAGCCCGAGATTGATGAGCGGCCCAACAGCAACCCGACATGAGGAGCCAGGCCCATATAAACTTCAAGGGTTTTCCTTTTTTCTTTCTCTCTTTGGGGGTAAAACTTCTCATCAGAACGAAGACGGGTTCTCCTCTCGGCGGCGGCGGCGGCGGCAGCCATGGGCAAGGTGAAGGGGAAGCAGCGGCAGGACAAGTACTACCACCTCGCCAAGGAGCAGGGCTACCGGAGCCGCGCGGCCTTCAAGCTGCAGCAGCTCGACGCGCGCTTCCAGTTCCTCCCCACCGCGCGCGCCGTGCTCGACCTCTGCGCCGCGCCGGGGGGATGGCTGCAGGTCGCCGTCACCCGGGCCCGCGCCGGCGCCTTCGTCGTCGGCGTCGACCTTGTGCCCATCCGCCCCGTCCACGGCGCGCACGCCCTCACGGAGGACATCACCACCACCAGGTGCCGCTCCGCCGTGCGCAGGCTCATGGACTCCAAGGGGGTCGCCGCCTTCGACCTCGTCCTCCACGACGGTTCGCCCAACGTCGGCGGCGCGTGGGCGCAGGAGGCCACCGCGCAGTCCGCGCTCGTCATCGACGCCGTCCGCCTCGCCACAGCCTTCCTCGCCCCCGGGGGCGCCTTCGTCACCAAGGTCTTCAGGTCCCAGGATTTCAACGCCATCCTCTTCTGTCTCCGCCAGCTCTTCGGCAAGGTCGAGGTGCACAAGCCTGCAGCCAGCCGCGGCTCGTCCGCTGAAATCTACATCGTCTGCCTGAAATACAAAGCCCCCGCGAGGATTCACCCGGAGCTTCTCGACATCAAGCACCTGTTCAGTGTGGATTCCGACAAGGCATTGCCTATCATCGATGTGCTTAGCTCTAACAAGTCCAAGAAAAGACCTTCTGCTGGGTATGAACCTGGAGTCACGGTGCTGAGGAACGTTGGTCTCGCGTCAGATTTCATATGGTCGGATGCCCAGACACCGCAGGAATTTCTTGGCTCTTGTACTGAGATTTCATTCGATGATCCTGCATCTCTGCCTATCAAGGATCACGAGCTTACCACGGATGAGGTGAGATTCCTCTGCGAGGATTTACGGGTGCTGGATAAAAATAGCTGCAAGCATATCTTGAAGTGGCGCGTACGCCTAAGGAAATCACTCTCCTCGTCATCTTCACAAGTTACACTTGCGCCAAAGGCTGATGGTACTGCGACCGACGCCAAGGCAAAAGGCGATGGTCAACTCTTACAGGACATGGAGGAATTGGTTGGTGCCATTGACAGAAAGCAAACGGGAGAGAAGAAGCGGCAATCAAGACGTCGTGCCAAGGATAAAGCACGCAAGGCCACGGGAGTGCAAATTGATGATGCTACAGAGGATGACGATGCTCAGCTGGACAAGATGCTCGATGAAGCTTACGAGCGTTATGTGACAAAAAAGGGTGGAGAGATAAAACAAGAACGCAAACGTGCCAAGCGGACCAATCCTGATGCTGATGCTGATTTATCGGAGGGGCGTGAAGATGATGGTCACAGCATCACTGATCAAGGTTCTCATGAAGATCAGGATCAAGAGACCAGTGGCGGAGCCACGGCCCGGCATGCCCGGGCAGCTGCCCGGGCTAAGCTGCTCAATTCCCTTGAATTGCTATCGGAAAGTGAGGCTTTAAGCTAGACTTTATATGGGCAAGCCACTGCAAGAGCTTAAACTCCCTTTTATTATGTCTAGATACAGAGAAGCCAAGAAAGGAGCAGATTGCAATTCGAAAAAAGATGGATTCAGGTAGACACCGGCGAAAGCTTAGGGCTTGAGTCCTGCATTAAGTCGACTTAGTTTAACAAGGTATGAATTAGTAGATAGGCATATCTCATGCCGAGTTTTCACCTGGAATAGTAGTTCCCTACTGCTGAATTTTTCTCTGTCCAGCTAGCTGGCAAGATAGCTAGCTGTCTTATTATAGCTTTTAAGTTTAGTTATCTTGCTTTGGACGATTACTGGAAAATAATTATGATTCAGGCCAAAATAAAGAAAATCAGAAACGTGTGTATTATACAGTCTCAACATGGTTTTGGGAGAGTACAGTCTCAACGTTCTGTTGGGAGAGTACAGTCTATAACAGTTACCGTACAATCTCTTATGTTTTCCAATGTTATTTGTTTTCCAGAAACTAAAATGTTATGTTTTTGTGTGAAAGAAAACAGCAGGTAATTGATCTAATGCGTCTATCTGTAAAAAGGAGTTATGTATTTTTTTTACAGGAATCTTCAGTTAATCTTATATTTTGGCTATTTCTTGAGTGTGGATTTCATGTTAGCTCGTTTAAAAAAAACAAAAATGGCATTTTAAAGTTTCTAAAAAAATGTGAAAAGATCTTATGTAGACAATGTTGAGTTCTATCAATGTGCAAAATTTGAACTCTAGATACCATATATTCGAGGCTGAGCAAAAATGACAAATCTGACAGATTTTGAGGTTTTGAAAATTTGCACTGTTCACTATTGTTGATGTCAAATAACAGCGGAGAACAAATAACATTGGAAAACATAAAAATGACAAATATACATGTAGCTCGGGCTACACTTGTGGTTTCCACTGTTTCTTTTGGTGTATATCTGTTGAATTTCCATATAAACTGCACCGTTTTGTGCAATACCTTTTCATGTGCAGTTACACTTTTTTAAAATTGTTCGTGATTTCCAGAATTTGCGTTAAACTGTGTTCTAGGCGGTCCCAAATTATCTCTATCAATTCAATGAGGCCCAGAACTTTGAAAAGGAGGTTGATCCTACACTTATTGCAGCAAGGTAGCATGCCCTAATACGAGACTGGATAATCCTCTTCTGCCGTGGCGCTGTTGTTACCAGAGTGGTAGTGGTATGGATGGATTTACGTTTCTGCTGGTTAGTAGCTTGATGAATCTAGTGAGTTGGGGACTTAACGCAAGCCCTGTTCGTCTGTGCACTTTCCGTTGCCATGGTAATAATATGTCAAGACTATGTGATCCACCTCTGCCTGTCTCTGGCTATTATTATGCTGCTGCATCTAATTTCTGTTCTTATCACTTGACTATTTGCTATTGTTCTATTCCTTGCATTCTGCAATCATTGTGCTGTTTGTTAACTCTTATACGAAACTGTTGTGATTGGAAATTTAGCGGATTCCATGCTGAGTGTGAGAAACCGTCTTATTCATTGCTGGGGCTAATCCCTAGCATGTGTTTTCTGGTATTTCTGACCAGACAGCTGTGAGCATACAGCTTCTAATGCAATAGTTGAGCATGTAATTACAGCTGTTCAAGCAAATCTGGTTTGTGACATTTGTCATTGCATCTGGCAGATGATAAGGGATCTATTCGTAGCTAGAAAAAACCATAACAACTGATAAGTGCTCTTACAAACAAGGAACTACTATGATTCCCCAGAAAGTACTAATTTACTAGTACTAATCTGGCAAGCCAGATCCTTGATTACTTGACATTAAGCGCTGGGTAGGCAAAAGAGCAAACTGTAGCGCAGTGTCATGACATGTTCACAGAAGCATGAACTGGCATAGCTGAACAGAATGACAGTAAAGATGAAAGAGAGAACAACGTAAGAATTTGAAGAAGCTGGTAACCGAAAAGAAGGAGAAGCTGGCTAAAGCCCAGTGCTCGAGTCCTACATCGAGTCGAATTAGTTTAACTGGGCATGTCTCATGCTGAATTTTAGTTTGGTTGGTAGTAGCTCTACTGCTGGTTTTTCTTGTCTGTCCAACTAGCCGGCGAGCGAGATAGCTAACTGTTCTGTTATACGTTGATGTGAGCGATTTCACACCTTTCATAGAAGTTCCCAGTTGTGTTACCGTGTAGCTGGACAGTATTTTTATGATTCATAGTCTGTTTGAGTCGAATGCCTCGAAAAATCTGAAACGGTTGGTACAGACTCTTATGCTTCCCAATGTGTTTTTTCATAAACTCCAGTATCATTCTTTTGAAAGAATAATAGCTTATTGACCTGCTGCATGTATTCATAAAATGAATTTTGTACACTTATTTGCAAGAAGCTTGAAAATCCTATTTTATAGTGGTATTTTCATGTTTTTTTTTGTAGTATCCGTTATCTGTTGCGATGTCCGTCTAAACTACACTTTTTTGTGCAATGTTACCTTTTTTTATTCAATTGCTTTTTTAAAAAAATGGCTGTGATTTCTGGAATTTGCAGGAGACTGTTCTTGGCAGCCCCAGATTCTACTCCCTCCGTTCTGTCCTATGAAACATGTCCGAAGGTTTGTTTAAATTTTGATATATTTGAACACAAAATAGTATGTAGATACATTTAAACTTTGACAAATCTCAGACAAGTTTTATGGGACGAAGAGAGTATTTATCAATGCAATGAGATATATAAGCTTTGACGCTTTGAGCAGAAGAAATGTTCGACCATACTATGATTCGTCCAGAATGTATTACAGTGATAATGTGGCAAGCTAGTTCGTTGCTTGACATTAGGGCACGTACAATGGGATAATGTCAGCCTTCACTTATGCTTGCCACGTCAGATTTTTGCTTAGTTGGAGAGAGTGTGAAGGGAAAGAAGATTGTCTTTCCTTAGGTAAGGGATGATCTCTTATGAAATAAGAGAAAGCTATTTTCCCTATTTTACGACTTGTCTTCCCTCAGTCACATAATTTCCTACTAAAAATAATTAATTATCATTTATTACAAGGGATGACAATAAGAGATAATGCATTATACCGATTATATTTATCACTCTCTCTAGATGATATGGACTGCTAAGAGAAGACGTGCCTTCCCACCATTGTACATGCCCGCTGAGTGGTTAGGCAACTGCCTTATCCAACACCCCAGTATGGCAAAGCTGCACAGCGTCGTGAAATAATTTCACGAACATGCGTTGTATGGCTGCAGAGACTATGGGCGCGTTTGGTAGCCTCGGCGTCCCTTGGTTTGCATCGGCCCAACATTTTTCGGTCCGTTTGGTTACCTGGTTTTGCCCGCGTTCTTGCACGAACCGCTTCTCAAATTGATGTTTCTTTTTTGTAGTATATCTGTTATCTGTTGCGATGTCCGTCTAAAGTGCATTTTTTTGTGCAATGTTACCATTTTTTTATGCAATTGCACTTTTTTAAATTAGGCTGTGATTTTATGAATTTGCAGGAGACTGTGTGCTTGGCAGCCCCAGATTATATCTATCAAAGCAGTGAGATATAAGCTTTGACGCTTTCAGAAGAAGAAATGTTTGACCATACATTTACTATGAGTCATAATCTGGCAAGCCAGTTAAGACTCTGAGTGGTTAGCCAACTGCCTTTTCCAAATTCCAACACCCCAAGTTGCAAACGGCTCATGCCAATCTCCATGGCAGGAATCATCTGAGAGTTCAGATTTGGACGAATCTCAGTGGAGTCGGCCAGAATGGCCACATCTCCGTCGCGTTTCCATCCATCGCATCAGTCGATCTCACCACTCAAACGAATGCTATCAAAATTATCTATCCTAAAAGAAGTTCGGTATACAAAAAACTTAAAGGCAACGTCTCCTCAGTTGGTCAACTTGTTCCTGGACTAAATTACTCGTCCAGCTCGCTCGATGTCGACGATGTACGCCCGCTGTCTCGATATCAAAGTTCAGGTTCACTTTTCGCTGTACCTGCTCTTTTTTGAGGACGTTGACTTCCCTTTGTTGTAGTAGAAAAATATTGTTTGGACGTTAGCTCCGTTTCCCTGGAACACAAAGCCGGCAAGCGACAGCTTCAACATCCCTCTGAAGTTGCTAGAAAAGCGTTACTATTCAGGTCACCATCGGAAACGATCGACTTGAGCGCGGAACGATATGTGCACCGTATTGTTCAAGTGCAAGAAACACCAGTGAATTCAGTGCCCCGAGATGGACGAAGCTGAAGATTCGGTGCAGGTAGGCTTCGTCTAGCTCCAGCTCGTGCCCATCAAACTAACTGGTGTCCGTCGCTTTCTTATCTGCTGGAAGATCATCTCAATCTCACAGATCGTACAGGTCGCACATACAGACATTGAGCGGCACCTGTTCGTGCAACCTCGCCTGCTCACCGGCGTCAAGTCAAAGGACCTTTTCCAACGAAAAGCAAGCAAGTCGTCTCACCTTTTGGCTTGACTGCAACAGGCGCCAAAAAGAGTGTTTAGCTGAATAGTGCGTGTAAAGGCAGTCAACGATCTACTCGAAACAGTGGAGGGCAAGCTAATTCGAGCTAACTTATGTACTCATGCAATCATTGGTTGACGAGTCGATTAAGTTAAACTAAGATGCAGCAAAGGCTGACTTATGCGGCTGTCTGAGTTGGAGTGCACTTTTGGAGGTTGAGTTTGGCAGAGGAAAGTCGTCTTTCCAGATCTCGAAAAAGAAAGAGCCGAACACACGCCTTGACCTCAGTTTGGTCTAAAGTCGACGTTCAGTTCATGTGCACCAGGCGTCGGAAGAACGCTGCCTGCTCCTTTTTCGCTTCGTCAGTCAGATGATCAGATCTTACGCGCCTACCTGGTGAGACAATTTCGAGTTTCAAGTGAACCATCGTGACCTGTGTGGTGTGTGCTAGCGGACTTTGCTTCCTTCTGTAGTTGCCCGATTGGAGCAAATTGGACGGCAGTGGTGCACTCGAGTGAAATGGAATCAAGCAATCCAGTGGCGGCACGCATGCACGCACCAGGTGGCGCCGACGTGCTGCTGCAGAGTCGCGGAGACGATGGTGTGGGCCGTGGGCGGCGACGTGCTCACGCCGGGTAAGCAACGAAGCAAGCATGGTTGTACAGGTCAAGCAACGCATACTCAGTTACTCACGCGACGGCGGACGGCTTGCACTGCGCTGCGTATCCTTTCGGTTTCGGCCGACCCAACGCCGCAAAAGGACGCGCACGCCGGGTGAGCCCTGAAATTTTTAAAAAATGATACTCTACTTAAAATTTCAAGAATTTTTTTCATCACTAAACATATTTTCTGCTGATCTATATTTTTTTGTTAAATAATAAGTTGATGGATACGTGAAACAACAACAGAATTGTGTCGAAAATGATTTGAGTATGTGTAACTTAAAGTTGAAAGCATATTGCGGTGGTACATGCTAGACTTGTATATGTAGTATTTTTTCAGGTCTCTTTGAGATTTAAACATGAAGTTTTTGAATTTTGTAAAACAAAGTTCCCTAGAGCTCGGATTCTAAAACGACTTTTCGTTGTATCCCGCATATTGTTCATGTCGCGATTTTGGTCCGTTAAAGTCTTGGCCAAAATGGTTTCTAGATGTTTGGGTGCAGACGTGGACGAAATAGTCAGGTGGTACTACAGTACTAGCCCATAGTACATGAAGTACATAAACAGCGGTGGACTTGGCAACGCCAGTGTAAAAGTACCAAACCGTGGCAACCGAACGGGCAAACTCGTTTCAGCAGGTGTTGTGCACCCCGCTGACTTCCAGCACCGTTCCGTTTGCACGCACGGACAAAAGTAGTACCAAAACCACAGTGTAGTACGTACGACCATTTACGAGGCGGCCAAGACTTGGGCAGGTAAATTTGGGCCGCTCGCACGAGCGGCTCTAGAGGCCACCCGAAAACCCTAACAAACCCATCCTCAATTTTCTCTTCCTAGCCATCCCAACGGGTAGAGCCGCCCAAGATGGGGCGGTGGTGGGGATCCAAACCCTAGTGGCAACGGCATGGAGTGCGCCGAAAGGAGTATCGGCTGGCTACCACAGGGATACAATCCGGTTTAGGCGACATGATCGGTTACCCCAATCCCGGGGGTAGTGTGGGCGGTGTGTGGCAATACATACAAAAATCCAGAGCGGCTCTTTGGTCGGTGCCGGCACCCGTGGGTGTCGTGCCCCTCCTTTGAGGCGTCATTGAGGTGTGCCGGCACTTCTCCGCTCCCGCTTTGGTTTGGTGGTGTATCCGGTTGAAAGCGTAGGTACAAAATAGAATTGGTGCAATGGCAGCATCTCAATGTCGTCTCTCTAGTGAGAGCATCGTGTTTGGAGACACGACATGTTGTTTCTTGTTGCGCTCCTCCGGTGCTCGTGGCTATCCAAGGTTGATCATCGAGGGCGCTATGTACGACATTATCGGAGAGTCCAAGACGACGCGTGCGTTTCGACCGACCAAATCCCGCCATTTTCTTCTTTGATGGTGCATCGACAAGGAGAGTTTAGTTGGATTTGTTGATTGTCGGAGGTGACCGGTGTGGATCGAGACACGGCTGCCATGTTCTTCTTAGGATAGGCTCTTTTGTGCCGTACTTATAAAATTCTGCCTTTTATAAAAATATGATAGACTTTGACGAACACTCGTTTTTTTTAATACTACCTTCCAGTTCCAGGAAGAATCCTCGTCTCAGCTAGAGCAAATCACAACAAAAGACCCGGTATTTCACACGGTTGGCTCGTTTCTGTCACGCGGGTTAAGAACGAGGCCGAGCTGAATGGTCGGTCAAGCTCGGACCGGGTGTTCCCACTCGCTCGCCGCCGACGCGAGCTAGCGCGTGCTTCGGAACCAAAAACAGCTTGCTTCCCACGCATTTTCCCTTCCTAATCCGTATCGCACCTTCCATGTTTTAAACTTGCAATCTCCCAAACTTTCCTTCCCCACGAGTAGAAAGCCTTCTTCTTCGCTTTCTCCATCCTATATATACGCTCACCCGCCATAGAAAAGTAACTCATCTGCAGCACAAGAACAACAGAGAACCAACACAACCCACATCACAGGAACAGAGAGGAAAGAAGATGGCAATGATCAGCGAGCGATGGACGCGGGTGCGGACGCTAGGCCACGGCGCCTCGGGCGCGGAGGTGTTCCTGGCAGCGGACGACAAGTCCGGAGAGCTGTTCGCGGTCAAGTCGGCGCGCGCGGCCGGCGCCGCGGCGCTCAGGAGGGAACAGGCGATCATGGCCGGCCTGCGCTCCCCGCGCGTCGTGTCCTGCGTCGGCGGCCGCGCCGGACGCGATGGCTCGTACCAGCTCCTCCTCGAGTTCGCGCCCGGCGGCTCGCTCGCCGACGAGGTGGCGAAGAGCGGCGTCTTCGATGAGCGCGCGATCCGAGCGTACGCAGCGGACGTCGCAGCCGGGCTGGCCTACCTCCACGAGGAGGCCATCGTGCACGGGGACGTCAAGGCGAGGAACGTTGTGATCGGCGCCGACGGTCGCGCCAAGCTTGCGGATTTCGGGTGCGCGCGGAAGGCGAGCGAGAATATCATTGGCGGCACGCCTGCATTCATGGCGCCGGAGGTGGCGCGCGGGGAGGAGCAGGGCCCGGCAGCCGACGTCTGGGCGCTCGGCTGCACTGTCGTGGAGATGGCCACCGGGCGTGCCCCGTGGAGCGGCATCGATGGCGACGCGCTCGCGGCGATGCATCGGATCGGCTACACGAACGCCGTGCCCGAGGTGCCCCAATGGCTGTCCGCGGAGGCGCAGGATTTCTTGGCCAGGTGTTTGGTCAGGCAGTCAACTGCACGGTCCACGGCGGCGCAGCTGTTGGAGCACCCTTTCTTGGCCTCTGCCGCCGGCTGTAACGCGAAGCTGGAAGCCGTGGAGGGCAAATGGGTGTCGCCAAAGAGCACGCTGGACGCGGCATTGTGGGAGTCGGAGTCCGACTGTGAGGATGCCGACGATGAACTGTCGCCCAGCGCAGCCGAGAGGATCAAGGCATTGGCCTGCCCTGCCTCGGCGCTTCCAGACTGGGACTCGGATGAGAGCTGGATCAACGTGCTCTCTACGTCAACCAAAGCATCCGATGAGGTTGTTGTACCGGCCGAGGAGACGACTGACTTGGACGACGCAACCATTAGCGAAGAACAAGCTGCAGATTGCGGCATTCTCGACAGTACCACCATGGACAACAACGATAGCAGCGTTCTCGGTGTAGGACAAGCAAACTACGATTCAGTCGCGCACAGTATGCCTCAGTGTTTGGAAATTTCTGTTTGCGACGAAGTAGTTCAATGTAAATTATTGTGCAACAAAAGCATGAATGAAACGGATATTGTTCGTGCGCAAACACTCTGCTTCGCTCTGTTTATTTTGCGAATTTCTCTGCTCCTACTTCCTCTCTGCCCCGATTTCGACAGGTTCAGTTAGCAAACTCCGTGGAAAAAAATTGAGAGGTTCAGGTAGGGGTGTAAATGGAGAGAATAATTTTCGCACCAAAACCAGCCTTGAATCCTTTTAATGGTATCCATATCTAATTTTTAAAAATCCGGTGGATAAGAACATCCGATTCCAAAATGGTTATACGGATACGGTACATGATATGGTATAGCAAATAGCATGCGGATATAGATTATCTAAAATTTAATTAGGATGATCCAAACATTTTAAACCGGATAAACCGATTTTTATGTTAAAACCAAGGCCAGTCTTACAAAGTTAGTTGTTATTGATTTACCAAATTTACTTGGCGAGCATGTTTAGTTTTAAACTTCTATCAATGCTTGAGTTTTAGTGTATTGCATGCATATTTTTTCTTACTATACATGATTGAAAGTTAAAACACCTCTCAAAATTTGCAAGAGCTATTATAACTATCTACTGATGAGAGCATATATTCAAAAAAAAATCGATCTGAGTCCATACCATTTTTGATTCGAATATGCAGTCCGATATATCCGCATTTCAATTCGAAACCGGTCAAAATCTGCTCTGGGTTGAATCCGAGAAAACTATATACTATGAGCAATTTTTTTTCTATCCGAACTGATCCGATTACACCCATAAGTTCAGTTAATTAACACAAGGTAAATCCTGCGTAATTCTCACCGTGCCCACCTCGCCGCTTGCCGAATCCTAAGCTTTCACTGCAGAGAGTGTTAATTTGTAAGTTGGGTTGGAACTGAATTTTTTTATAGTTGAAAGTGGAATTGCAACTGAGATTGTAAGTACCAAGCAGAGATACAACTAAAAATAATGCTTCGTGCTAGTTATAAATTGTAACATGCGTTGTAATTAAGATTTGATGACGTCGGCAACCGAGAAAATGCGTTCCAGCCGCGTCCCCCAAACCGTCCCCCAAAGGGATTTGGGGCGCGCCGGACAAAAAATGCGTTCCAGCCGCGTCCCCCAAAGCCTTTTTTTGTCCGGCGCGCCCCGATACGGTGTCCGGCACCCCGAGCCCGTCCCCGTCCCACAGGGGACGCACCGGGGACGCCGGACACAACGAAAAGCGAGGCGAACCGACGCGGGCCCGACCCGTCAGCGGCACAGGGATTTCGTCTCACACTCCCGCCAAATCCCGCCGCTCCCGCCAAATCGCGCCTATACCGCCGCGCATTTCAGGCCTCCCAAAACATATCCCGCCGCCGATTCATTTCTCCTATCCCGCCGATTTGTTTCTCCCTCCCGCCGTCCACCCGCCGTCCACCCGCCAGTGCTACCCTCTCCACATGGCGCCGCCGACAGCCCCCAAAAAGATGGCGAAGAAAGCGGCCAAGAAGCCGCCGGGCAATGGGACGAAAGGGGCGACAGCGCCGTTCGCGAGGCCGCGGAAGGCGCCGGCTTTGAAGAAGAAGCCTGAAGGATGGACCGACGATCAATGGCAGCAAGATTGCCTGCGCCGGAAGCTATCGACGGCGGAGCGGAAAGGACGGAGGGCGGCGGAGCTGGAGAAGAAGGCTCTGGCGGCGCGCCAGCACCAGCACATAATGGCCGGGTGTATCGCCACGACCAACGCGAGCCCATATAGTACGAACGTGCCGGTGTACGTTCCGGGAGTCTTCTCTCCGTCGTCATCTGCCTTCTACAACGACGGCCCCTCCGGCACTCCCGGGTGCGTGACGCCTAACTTGTCGCCGCACTACCAGGATGCGCTGCCGCACGGCGGCTTCAACCCCAACAACCTCTACTCCCCGGCGTACGAGCAACGCGAGCCGGGACCCGGTCCGGACGGCGGCCCTTTCACCGGCCGCGGGGGTCCGCTCGAATACGACGGCGCCGGTGCTGAGGAGGACGACGGGGTTGAGGAGGAGGACGACGAGGAAGAGGACGGGGTGGAGGACGACGAGGAGGACGACGATGAGGACGAAGAGGGCGGCGAGGAAGAGGACGACGAGGGTGCCGGTGACGATGATCTCGTGGAAGTAGACGCGGACGGCGTGAGGACGAAGAAGAAGAAGAAGAAGAAGGCGCCGGGCACACGAGGCCCGAAGTGGACGCCTCTGGAAGATCAATGTCTGTGCGAGTCGTGGGCGACGGTGAGCCATGACTCCATCATCGGCGCCAACCAAAAAAGCGGGAAGTATTGGGCGGGGATCAAGGCCGAGTTCGATGAGCGCAAGCTGATCAACAGCGACTACAAGAAAGTGCCAATGAAGAGGAGCCAGAAGGCAATGTCGACGCGATGGGCCATCATCCAGGCGTCGGTGAACTCCTTCCATGGGTACCATCAGGACTTAGAGACCAGAGGCGACAGCGGCGCCGACGTCGCCCAACTGGTACGACTCTTTCTTCCATAATCCGTAGCGCCTACATTGTGTTCGATGAAATGACTCTGCTTCCTTTGGTTAGTTTGATAGGGCCATGGATATGTACTCGAGGAACTCGGATGGGCATAAGCCGTTCGCGTTGATGCATTGCTATAGGAAGCTCAAAGGGAATGAGAAATGGCGGTTGACGCGCCTGTCACTGTCCAAGGGGAAGGACGCCATTGATCTGGACGCGCCGCTGGCAACTTCGACAGGGCATCCTACTGGCAACAAGGCTGCCAAGGCCGCCTTGGCCGACGCTGCGTCGTCCGAGAAGACGCAGGCGTCGATCACGAAATGCCTCGCCGACGTCTCCTCGACCTTTATCTCCCGCGACAAGAAGGCCGACCAAAGGTGGGCCGAGCTGCTCAAGAGGCAAGAGGAGAAGGCTGGAGCTCAAGAAACGCGAGGACGACATGTCCCTGCCGAGAACGTCGACGAGAGGGAATGTCTCCCCGGACGCGAGCGGCGCACAACTTCTTCAAAGGCCGGATCCTCGACGACATCGAAGCCAAAATGGCGGCGGCGGACGCGGCGGCCACGGCAGCGGCATCGGCGGCGGCGGTAGTGCGGCAAGAGCGAGGCGACGCGTCTTCTCCTGCTACACCTGCGTCGGCCTCTGCGTCGGCGACGGAGCGGACGAACCATGCACAGCAACAGGCAGATCGTGACGAGGTCATCGTGCTCGACGGGCCTGCGTCGACTCAGGATACGACGCCGTCGCCCAACCCCTTTCCCTTCTTCTAAATTGCATGCACCACCGGTCTGTAATATGATCGCGCGCCCAGTACTTTGATCGATCGCCGCTACTCTGATCGCGACGAATCGGTGGGAACGATCTCTTTTGAATGCATCTATTTAAATTTCTGATTGGGGGAGGCGTTTGGGGGACGCGGCTGGGGAGCGACGTCCCCCAAACGCGGCACGAACAAAACACGTCCCCTAAACGCTCGATCCGGCGCGGTTTGGGGGACGCGACTGAAGATGCTCTCATGCCTATCTAACCAACTGGTGTCCGTCGCTTTTTTATCTGCCCGAAGATCCTCTCGGCCGGCCTCGCACATACGGACATCTTTGTACCCGCTCGTCAACTGTACCTGTTGGTGCAGCCTCGCCTGCTCACCGCCGGCGTCAGGTCAAAGGGCCGCCACCTGCTACAGAGTTGGTCGGGGCAAAGGCAGGAAGTCGCCTTGCCGCCTTTTGGCTTGACTGCAGCAGGCGCGCGCCAAAAAAGAATGTTTGTGATTGGCAGTCGATCGGCATGAAAGCAGTGGAATGTAAGCTAATTTTGTTTACTAGAGGCGAGCCAGTTTATTTATGCAATGATTGGTTGACGACGGGATTCTAAGTTAAACTGCAGAGAAAGCTGACTTATTTGAAAAAAGAAGTAGAGTAGAATGGTTCAGTTCCTGTACACCAGCCGTCTGAAGAACGCTGCTGCTCCTTTTCGCAAGCGTCTACGTTTGTTCCTGCGGGCTATGACTGGCAGTACGGCCACATCACAGCCTTCTCTGCCAGTTGGAGAAAACTGGCCGGGCGGCCAGGCATGGAGCTGGGGTTACTTGGCTGAGTGGTGAAGTTGAGTGAAATGGAATCAAACAAATCGAGTGGCGGCACGCACCAGGGGAGGGGGGCCGACGATGGAGTGGGCGGCGCTGGGCGAGCAAGGAAGCAAGCAAGAGCGACAGACGCGATCGACGACGAGGAGCTGCGTATCCGTCCTTTCGGCTGCCCCGCGCCGCAAAAGTACGCGCGTCCACCACACAACCGGCGGTCCGGCGCCCGGCTTTCGGTCATCGGCATGGGCCAACAGCAGCGGCAGGAGCTTCCGTCCATTCATGCTTTTCTCCTCCCGACTCCACTTGTCCCTGGATAGACGTGGCCGGACTCCATGGCGACGTGGTCAAGTGCTGCAGCAGGTGAACCGTGAGCAGGCCCTAACCGTGATCGTGACTGTTTATGTACGGGAACATTCCCACTATCCCAATCTTTATTATGGTAAAATTTCAAAGACATTTAGACCAACTTCCCATCTGAATATTCGCTGGTTATCTAGATATTTTTTTTATACCATCGTGTTGGTTGCGTGGGAGATATGGAATGAAGGCAACGCAAGAACTTTCAAGCGTATGAACGCCATGCCTACCATCATCTTTGATACAAATTGTATCAAATCGGAAGCTAGAACTTGGGTTCTTGCTGGTGCTAAATATTTGGGTATTTTCATTACGGGAGAGTAACCTTTGACTCGGTGTGGTTGTAGGACTAAACTAAAACTTGGTTTCCCAAGCTTTTTCTTTGTTAATGAATTAAGGCAAACCTTTTGTCTTTCCTTCAAAAAAAATCCGAGAAGATTGTAAATTTTGATTTAAATATAGGACGGTGCTCCTCTTCGAAGATGTGGCGTGACGGTGTCCGGCGAGATGTTCAGGTCTCAGTGGCGTGCTTCTGCTAGTCGCTCGCGGCGTGCTGGGCTCCAGATATGGTGCATTGGGTCGACAGGCCTAGGTCAGGCTCCTCAGAGGTTAGGTGCTCGATGATGAAGGTGGACAGGTCGGCCTCGGATTCAGGAGTGATATGGCCGGCGATGTCCACAATGGTCTTTTTGTGGCTTGAAGTCGAGCTGTGGCGACGATTACAAGCAAGGGGCAGTCCGGTTCTGTGATCCTATGCGGCGCCACCTTTGCATAGTTCTCCATTTTTAGCTCTCCCTCAGGCCTAAGGTTGCACTATCGTCGGTGAGTGTGGTCGGCGGGCGTGCTGGTTCTTATGGCTTCTTGCACCTGTTGCGGTGAGTGTCTCTCTCGTGGAAGTCAATGGCGAAGTTGGCCTTGCCTGCTCATGGAGTAGCGACAACGATGACGCATGTGTGCTAATGCGGTGGTGTGCCTCTCTAGTCGGCGGTGTGTGTTGCATCGTTGTGTTATGTCAGTTTAGTCCGCAGTGTTGTATTGGTTTCGTCCGGTTTTTCGATAATTAAATGGGCAACCTTCTTCTTAATCAATGAAAATGGAAAAATCTTTTGCCTTTTGCAAAAAAATGTCTAAGAATTTTCACAATCTCTTAAAATTCTTTTCCTTATTTAATAAGGGGTTGTTGATCATTTTCTGGAAACTCATCGTCTTAACTACGAAAGCTATAAAGTAGTACAGTCGCCCAAGGGTAGAAAAGCCATATGAGGTTCCATCTTCGTCGTGGGCTAAGTTGTTGGTCGGGTTCGCCTATGGTGTCCTTGGAGCATGGACGTGCGGTGGATCACGACCCCTCGCCATTAGGAGTGTTCCTTCTCTTTGCTTAGGTTTTCTTTCTTCGGGATGGTGTGGTGACATCGGCATCTATAAGTTAGAACAAAGTCATGCGGTCATATCTTCGGTCCAGTGATGCATCTATCACCCCATGAATGATGCGTGGGGTTGTGTGTCCGACTGATCTAATGCGATCTAGTTGTTGTTCGTGGTATACGTGTCAGTATTACATTTCTAATAGGAGGGGCGAGAACGGTGGCACCTTGGGCCCGCGCTATTGTTTGGGTCCATCAACTCGTTTGCTATTTTTTTATTAAGTACATCTGAAGCTCTTTGTATTGCTGTTATATGTCGATGATTATTAATAGATGAGCAGACACATTTTTTTTAAAGAGGAAAACCTTGTCAAGCCAAGCTATTTACAGAATTATCTGGGTATGTAAAATAGCTTTTGGTGGTCCGTGGGAATCATGGTCGCGAGTTTTGTCTCCGAGAATCATGGTCAAAATGGTTTCTGGATGTCGCCGTGTCGGGTGCGGCGCTGTACAAACAGTCCAGTGGCGGAGCACCATGGTACAGGTCACATCCGTGGACGTAGCAACGCCGGTGTCGAAGTAGCGACCAAACTGGCCAACGATTTCCAGTAGGGGCGCTCGCTGACTTGCACCGCCGTTCGGTTGACACGACTCACGCACAGATGTTTCACACAAATTGCTTGATCCATGACAAAAAATTTTTTTTGCACAGGACGCACACGACCGAGCACGACTTTGACGAGTAAATACCACCGTTCCAGGAAGAATCCTCGTCGTGCCTCAAGCAAATCACAAATCAATCAAAAGATGGTGTTTAGCAAATTATTCTTAGAAGGAAGTACATTGGCTCACGTGCGCTATCGAAGAGTATTGGAAATCCTAGTGATTCGTACTTTTAGGCTGAACTTATATTTTGATAAAGAAAATTTTCTAACCATGATTCATTTTCTCTATTAGGGATGGATCCCAGATAATATTTAGGGAGGATAAATGGTTAGATAATACCACTCTCTGAAAATAATATCCGACTTTATATAATATTGTGGGTCAAAAAGCTTATACTTTAGCTAATGTGATGAAATTTTTCCCGACAAATATAACAAAACCTTGTTGGGTCCCGGCTTGCATCTTAGCATGCTTGCTTCGTCGTATGGCTTCTGTCCAACTGACACAAGAGTCTGATGAGTTTCGATAGAATGTGATCAAGAATAAGGTATTCTCTATCGATTCCATGTATAGAGCCCTAATTCAGCCAAGTGTGCCGGTAGGAGTAATACAATGTTATTGCAAATGAAGATACCATTTAAGACTAAAGGTGTCGCTAGTACCTTCGTAGGGGTTATTCTCACTAAAGACAACCTTGCAAAGCGTAATTAACAGACTCGTGTTCCTTTTCATCGGGATGAGACAATAAAATACTTGTTCTTCGGCTGTCAGTTCGCGAGATCTTTATGGCCAATTGTCAAATAGGTTCTACACTATACCCTCCAGAGAGCGTTGGCAATATTTTTGGCAACTAGGTAAATGGGGTGGATCATAGGTTTGAAAATCCTTACTATGGTGAGAGCGTTTGCCTTAATTTGTTCGCTTTGGCTATGTAGAAATTATAATGTTTTTAATAATAAAAATGCTTCTCTCATGCAGGTTATCTACATGTGCACATTTTTGCTCTATTCATGGTTGTCTCTTCAGCGTGAGGAGAGCCATGACCTCTTTATGGACGTATCTACACAATAGAAGCACGCGGTTAAGGATATATTATTCGACATGAGTGGCAGCATAACCCGAGGTTTGGTCCACCTCTGTAGGCATCGGTGTAGTTTAAGTTTATTATGTGTCTTGAGCCTTTATTACTTTTGTTATCCAATAGTAGATTTGTGCGGCTATGTGCATCTTGTTATGTAAAGGTTGGATGTAAGTTTAAACCTTTTAAGTAGTAATATATAAGTCGTTTTTATTGAAAAATATCACAAATCAAATGACCCGGTGATCTCATATTTCACACGGTTGGATGGTTTCCAACACGCGGGTTTAGATTCTTAAGAAAAACGAACACGCGGGTTTAGAACGAGGCCGAGCGGCAAGGTCGGTCAAGCTCCACAAAAGGGCATCGCCGCCGCGAGCGCGTGTGTTCCTTCCCTACTTTCTAATCCAAATCGCACACACGCCAAACACCTTCTCTGCAATCTCCCAAACTTTACTTCCCCACGAGTAGAAAGCCTTTCTCCTCGTTTCCTATATCCTATATATACGCTCACCCGCCACAGAAAAGGAACTCATCTGCACCAGAAGCGCAACAATTAAGCTACACAACAAGGGATCAACGCAACAGAAACAACTACGAGTCCGCAAAGAAGATGTCAATCATCAGCGAGCGATGGACGCGGGTGCGCACGCTGGGCCGCGGCGCCTCGGGCGCCGAGGTGTTCCTCGCGGCAGACGACGCGTCGGGGGAGCTGTTCGCGGTCAAGTCGGCGATCACGTCCGGCGCAGCGGCGCTCAGGAGGGAGCAGGCGATCATGTCCGTGCTGCAATCCCCGCGCGTCGTCTCCTGCGTCGGCGGCAGCGCCGGGCGTGACGGGTCGTACCAGCTGTTTCTCGAGTTCGCCCCCGGCGGCTCGCTCGCCGACGAGATTGCCAAGGATGGGGGCCTCGAGGAGCGCGCCGTTCGGGCCTACGCCGCCGACGTGGCGGCCGGTCTCGCGTACCTTCACGGCGCTGGGACGGTGCACGGGGACGTGAAGGCGAGCAACGTGGTGATCGGCGCCGACGGCCGCGCCAAGCTCGCGGATTTCGGGTGCGCGAGGAAGGCCGGTGGTGGCCCGATCATCGGCGGCACGCCGGCGTTCATGGCGCCGGAGGTGGCGCGAGGGGAGGAGCAGGGCCCGGCGGCCGACGTGTGGGCGCTGGGATGCACGGTCGTGGAGATGGCCACCGGCCGCGCGCCCTGGAGCGGCGCGCACGGCGACGCGCTCGCGGCGCTGCACCGGATCGGATACACTGATGCCGTACCCGAGGTGCCACAGTGGCTATGTGCCGAAGCGAAGGATTTCTTGGCCGGGTGCCTGTCCAGGAAAGCCAATGATCGGTGCACGGCGGTGCAGCTGCTGGAGCACCCGTTCTTGGCATCCGCTGCTGTGCTCGACAGGAAGATTGAAGATGTCAAGAACAAGTGGGTGTCGCCCAAGAGCACGCTGGACGCGGCATTGTGGGAGTCAGAGTCAGACAATGATGAAGCCGACGACGAGCTGTCGACGCACCGCGCGGCCGAGAGGATCAATGCATTGTCCTGCCTTGCCTCGGCGGTTCCAGACTGGGACTCCGACGAGGGCTGGATCGACGTGCTCTCTGCGCCAACCGAAGCATCCGACGCAGTTGCCATGCCGGCCGTGGAGACCACTGACCTGAAAGGCGCAACCACAAGCGAAGAACAATCTGCAGATTGTGGCGTTCTCCACGTTACGATGGACAGCAGCGTCCTCAATGTAGTAGTAGAAGCCAACTATGATTCAGAGTTGCAACTTAGCCATCAGTCTTTGGGAGTTTGGGTTTGCTATGAAACAGTACCACCATGTAATTTATCCTGCAACAACAGGAGCATGAATGCAATTGATTTTGTTCCTGCGCAAAACACTTTGTTCTTCCTTTTTGGGCGAGTTTCTCTGCTCCCACTTGTTCAGGTTAGCAAACTCCCTGGAATTTTTTTTTTACAGGTTCAGGTAACACCACACCTTGTAGCGCTGACTCTGATGGAGGGAAATCCAGCCTACGTTCTGAGCTTGCCTGCCCCGCCGCATGCCGATGCCGAAACTTCCACCGCGGTAAGGATCGAGTCGACGCGGAAAGAGCAACGTCACAGCAGACGTATACTACTAGAATCCGTGAGAGAGTGAGAGTATTTCCGCACGGTCAAAAACATCTTGTTGGGAAGATGAAGCAACGAGACGTGGCCACGCCGCGAGCGAGAGAGCCGGCCGGACCACACGCGCACCAGAGCGCGCCGTCGTGCTCATCTGGCATCCAGGCGATGCCGATGCCCGCCCGAGCAGCGCGGCCGCGCCGTGTGTCCAACTGCCGATTCGCTCCAGTGCGCCGCGCGCGTCGCTGCCCTGCCTACCTTTTGCGCATTGCTCTCGCGCGCCGTCGTTTCTTTCCGCTGGCTTTCTAAGCAACGGACCGTGTGCGGCGGCGAAGGAATCTCGGATGCCGGATTCGAGCCCGTCGCGGCTCGGGCGCGTCACCACCGCTGCTGATCGAGAACCAATTCAACGTGATCATTGGGCGATCAGATATCTTGATCATTTGCTCACTTCTTTTCCTTTTTGTAAAAATCCTTATCCATTCCTGTTTCGCGACTACCATATGCTTGTTGCGCAACTATGAACAACGGTTGCCTAACTAAAATAACGCAACACCACTTTAAACATGATTATCTGGTTTTGGTTTGACGCAGGACATGTGATGTCAGCTCATCTAAGGAACGCTTGATATCTTTATTCGTTGTTTCATTATGCAGGCGCAGGAGACTCCTAGCAATTAAGTCAAGTGCTCAGCCGCGTTACAGCATGTCCAGAACCGCAGAACACACACTAGCTCAGCAGCAATGCTACACTTACGGATTAGGTGCTTACGGAATTTGTTAGGGCATGCAGAATGGTTAGAATAAAGTATACATTGGTGAGAAAGTATTATTTCAGATCCTTTGAAAATTGAAAGACTCGCATTTTTAGGCTAGTCTAATCGTAACAAAGAAATTTTTCTTTAGATATGGTACTTTCAATATTAAGGATGGATTGCAAATACGGTTCTGGAGGATACATGGCTAGGGAATAAGCCTCTCTCTGAACAATATTCAACGTTATACAACATTGTTCGTCGCAAAAGTGATACAATTGCATTAGTAATGGCAACCTCACCTCCGCCGTGACGTTTAGACGAGATTTAATCAGCCCGAGACTTCTTACAAGGAATGCCTTACTGCTACGTTTGAAATCCATTCAGTTGTCCGAAGGGCATGATGAATTTCATTGAAACTTACAATCCAATGGAAAGTTCTCTCTAAGTTCATTGTACAATGTAATTATCCAACCGGTAATACCAGTTGATAAAAACAAAAAAAATTGGAAGATGAAAATACCGCTCAAAATTAAGATTTTTTTATGGTATTTGCGTCGAGAAGTAATCCTAACCAAAGATAATCTTGTTAAACGAAATTGGCATGGAAGTATGCAGTGTGTTTTCTGTCATCACAACGAGACGATTAAACACTTGTTCTTCCAATGTCGCTTTGCCAGGTCTATATGTAAGGCTGGACACGAGCCAGCTCGAGCTCGGCTCGGTGCGAGCCGCAGTTTGGCTCGTTCCAAACAGGCTCGGCTCGGGCTGGCTCGTTTGGCTGGCGAGCTGAGAAAAGGGGCTCGGCTCGAGCTTAGCATAAACTCGGTCTGGCTCGGTGCAGCTCGCGAGCCACGGAGGTAAAGGTCGCTGACATGTGGGTCCTTCTTTCCCAGCAGTGGCAGCGGCGGCGCAGAGTAGCCTGCTCGTCGGAGATGGGAGGGAGGGGACGGAGAGAAGCCTGTAGGATAAAGTTGCATAGAAAACAAAAATTTTCCTACCGCGAACACGCAATCCAAGCCAAGATGCAATCTAGAAGACGGTAGCAACGAGGGGGTATCGAGTCTCACCCTTGAAGAGATTCCAAAGCCTACAAGATGAGGCTCTTGTTGCTGCGGTAGACGTTCACTTGCCGCTTGCAAAAGCGCGTAGAAGATCTTGATCACGATCGGTTCCGGCGCCACGAACGGGCAGCACCTCCGTACTCGGTCACACGTTCGGTTGTTGATGAAGACGACGTCCACCTCCCCGTTCCAGCGGGCAGCGGAAGTAGTAGCTCCTCTTGAATCCGACAGCACGACGGCGTGGTGTCGGTGGCGGTGTAGAAGTTCGGCGGAGCTTCGCTAAGCAAACCGGGCAATATGAAGTGGAGGAGCAAAGCTAGGGTTTGGGAGGGGGTGGCCGGCCACTCAAGGGGGCGGCCAAGCTATGGTCTTAGGGGTGGCCGGCCCCCTCCCTTGGCCCCTCATTATATAGGTGGATCCCAAGTGTTGGTGTCCAAGTCTTCGAATAAGACCCGAAACCAAAACCTTCCATAGGAGGGGCAAACCTAGCCCAACTAGGACTCCCACCCAAAGGTGGGATTCCCACCTCCCATGGGGGGGGTGGCCGGCCCCCTATGGTGGAGTCCACTTGGGACTCCACCCCCACTAGGGCTGGCCGGCCATGGAGGTGGAGTCCCTTGTGGACTCCACCTTCCTTGGTGGTTTCTTTCGGACTTTTCTAGAACCTTCTAGAACCTTCCATAGAACCTTCCGCGACATTTTATTCACATAAAATGACATCCTATATATGAATCTTATTCTCCGGACCATTCCGGAACTCCTCGTGATGTCCGGGATCACATCCGGGACTCCGAACAAATATTCCAACTTCATTCCATATTCAAGAACTACCATTTCAACATCCAACTTTAAGTGTGTCACCCTACGGTTCGAGAACTATGCGGACATGGTTGAGTACTCACTCCGACCAATAACCAATAGCGGGATCCGGAGATCCATAATGGCTCCCACATATTCAACGATGACTTTAGTGATCGAATGAACCATTCACAAACATTACCAATTCCCTTTGTCTCGCGATATTTTACTTGTCCGAGGTTTGATCTTCGGTATCACTCTATACCTTGTTCAACCTCGTCTCCAGACAAGTACTCTTTACTCGTACCGTGGTATGTGGTCTCTTATGAACTCATTCATATGCTTGCAAGACATTAGACGACATTCCACCGAGAGGGCCCAGAGTATATCTATCCGTCATCGGGATGGACAAATCCCACTGTTGATCCATATGCCTCAACTCATACTTTCCAGATACTTAATCCCACCTTTATAACCACCCATTTACGCAGTGGTGTTTGGTGTAATCAAAGTACCTTTCCGGTATAAGTGATTTACATGATCTCATGGTCATAAGGACTAGGTAACTATGTATTGAAAGCTTATAGCAAATAACTTAATGACGAGATCTTATGCTACGCTTAATTGGGTGTGTCCATTACATCATTCATATAATGATATAACCTTGTTATTAATAACATCCAATGTTCATGATTATGAAACTAATCATCCATTAATCAACAAGCTAGTTTAAGAGGCATACTAGGGACTTCTTGTTGTCTACATATCACACATGTACTAATGTTTCGGTTAATACAATTATAGCATGACATATAAACATTTATCATAAACATAGAGATATAATAACTACTTTTATTATTGCCTCTAGGGCATATCTCCTTCAGTCTCCCACTTGCACTAGAGTCAATAATCTAGATTACATTGTAATATACCTAACACCCATGGCATTCTGGTGTTGGTCATGCTTTGCCCTAGGGAGAGCTTTAGTCAACGGATCTGCTACATTCGGATCGGTGTGTACTTTGCAAATCTTTACTTCTCCATCTTCGATGTACTCGCGAATCGAGTGGTAACGCAGCTTGATATGCTTCAGCCTCTTGTGTGACCTTGGCTCTTGTGCATTGGCGATGGCACCCATGTTATCACGATAAATGATTAATGGGTCCAATGCACTAGGAACCACACCGAGCTCTACAATGAACCTCTTCATCCATACCGCTTCTGATGAAGCCTCTGAAGCCGCTATGTACTCTGATTCTGTTGAAGACTTCGCCACCGTGCACTGCTTCGAGCTTGCCCAGCTTATTGCAGCACCATTCAATATAAACACGTACCCAGATTGTGACTTAGAGTCATCAGGATCAGTGTTCCAACTTGCATCGGTGTAACCATTTACAACGAGCTCTTGGTCACCTCCATAACAAAGAAACATATCCTTAGTTCTTTTCAAATACTTCAGGATATTCTTGACCGCTGTCCGAGTGTTCCATTCCTGGATCACTTTGATATCTGCTAGTCAAACTAACGAGCATGTGCTATATCCGGTCTAGTACATAGCATGGCATACATGATAGATCCTACTGCCGAGGCATAGGGGATATTACTCATCCTTTCTCTTTCATCTGCCGTAGCCGGTCCTTGAGTCTTACTCAAGACCTTGCCTGGTAACATAGGTAAGAATCCTTTCTTACTTTCGTCCATTCTAAATTTCTTTAGAATTTTGTCCAGATATGTACTCTGCGATAGCCCTATTAGGCGTCTTGATCTATCTCTATAAATCTTGATGCCTAATATATACGATGCTTCACCAAGGTCTTTCATTGAAAAACTATTATTCAAATAACCTTTTACACTGCTTAATAGTTCTATATCATTCCCAATTAATAATATGTCATCTACATATAATATCAGGAATGCTACAGAGCTCTCACTCACTTTCTTGTAAATACAGGCCTCTCCATGACACTGTATAAACCCAAAGTCTTTGATCACCTTATCAAAGCGTCGGTTCCAACTTCTTGATGCTTGCTTCAGTCCATAGATTGAACGCTGAAGTTTGCATACTTTGTCAGCATTTTTAGGATCGACAAAACCTTTGGGTTGTACCATATACAACTCTTCCTCAATGTCTCCATTAAGGAACGCCGTTTTGACATCCATCCGCCAAATCTCATAATCGAAAAATGCAGCTATTGCTAACAAAATCCTCACAGATTTTAGCTTCGCTACAGAGTGAGAAAGTCTCATCGTAGTCAACTCCTTGAATTTGTCGGAAACCCTTTGCGACAAGTCGAGCTTTATAGACAGTAATATTACCATCAGCATCTGTTTTTCTCTTGAAGATCCATTTATTCTCGACAGCCTTTCGGCTATCGGGTAAGTCTACCAAAGTCCATACTTTGTTATCATACATGGATCCCATTTCGGATTTCATGGCTTCTTGCCATTTGTTGGAATCTGGGCTCATCATTGCTTCTTCATACGTCGCAGGGTCCTCATCATTGTTATCCACAATCATGACATTTAGACAAGGATCATACCAATCAGGAGTGGCACGTTCCCTTGTCGATCTGCGAGGTTCGGTAGTTTCCTCGTTCGAAGTTTCATGATCATTATCATTAGCTTCCTCTGTTGCCGGTGTAGGCGGTACAGGTACAACTTCCGGTACTGCGCTACTCTGATCAACGAGTATAGATTCATTAATCTCATCGAGTTCTACTTTTCTTCCAGTCACTTTTTTAGTGAGAAATTCTTTCTCAAGAAAGGTTCCGTTCTTTGCAACAAATATTTTGCCTTCGGATTTGTGATAGAAAGTATACCCTATAGTTTCCTTAGGGTATCCTATGAAGACGCATTTCTCCGCTTTGGGTTCTAGCTTGTCCGGTTGTAACTTCTTTACATAGGCTTCGCAACCCCAAACTTTCAGGAACGACAGACTTAGGTTTCTTATTAAACCATAATTCATACGGTGTCGTTTCTACGGATTTTGATGGTGCTCTATTTAAAGTGAATGCGGCTGTCTCTAATGCATAACTCCAAAATGATAATGGCAAATCAGTAAGAGACATCATAGAACGAACCATATCTAAGAGAGTTCGATTACGACGTTCGGATACACCGTTTCGTTGTGGTGTTCCCGGCGGTGTCAATTGTGAAAGTATTCCGCATTTCTTTAAATGCATGCCAAACTCATAACTCAGATATTCACCTCCACGATCAGATCGTAGAAATTTTATCTTCTTGTTACGTTGATTTTCTACTTCACTTTGAAATTCCTTAAACTTCTCGAAAGTTTCGGATTTATGTTTCATGAAATAGATATACCCATATCTACTCGGATCATCTGTGAAGGTTAGAACATAACGATAACCACCGCGCGATGCTACACTCATTGGTCCGCACACATCGGTATGTATGATTTCCAATAAGTCGGTAGCTCGCTCCATCATACCGAGAAAATGGAGTCTTAGTCATTTTTCCCATTAGACATGCTTCGCATCTATCAAGTGACTCAAAGTCAAGTGATTCAAGTAATCCATCGGTATGGAGTTTCTTCATGCGCTTCACTCCAATATGACCAAGACGACGAGTGCCACATATAAGTAGAATTATCATTTAATTTAATTCGCTTAGCATCAATGTTATGTATATGCGTATCACTACTATCGAGATCTAACGAAATAAGCCATTCTTTTGTGGTGCTTGACCATAAAAGATATTATTCATAAAAATAGAACAACCATTATTCTCAGACTTGAATGAATAACCGTCTTGCATTAAACAAGATCCGGATATAATGTTCATGCTCAACGCGGGTACAAAATAACAATTATTTAGGCTTAAAACTAATCCCGAAGGTAGATGTAGAGGAAGTGTGCCGACAGCGATCACATCGACTTTGGATCCATTTCCAACGCGCATTGTCACTTCATCTTTCAGTAGTCTTCGTTTATTCTTTAGTTCCTGTTTCGAGTTACAAATATGAGCAACCGAACCAGTATCAAATACCCAGGTACTAGAACGAGAACCAGTGAGATAAACATCTATAACATGTATATCAGATATACCTTCTTTCTTGACAAGGCCGCTCTTCAGATCAGCCAGATACTTGGAGCAATTACGCTTCCAGTGTCCCTTCTCCTTGCAGTAATAGCACTCAGCATCAGGCTTAGGGCCGTTCTTAGGTTTCATAGGAGGCGTGGCAGCTTTCTTGCCACCCTTCTTGAATTTTCCCTTAGACTTGCCCTGTTTCTTGAAACTAGTGGTCTTGTTGACCATCAACACTTGGTGCTCTTTCTTGATCTCAATCTCAGCAGCTTTTAGCATGCCAAAGAGTTCGAGTAACTCCTTGTTCATGTTCCGCATATTGTAGTTCATCACAAAGTTCTTGTAACTTGGTGGCGGTGATTGAAGGACACGATTAATCCCCGATCCGTTAGGAATCACTATTCCCAAGTCACTGAGTTTCTTCGCATGCCCGGTCATGGCGAGCATGTGCTCACTAATGGAGCTGCCTTCTTCCATCATACAGCTGAAGAAATGTTTCGATGCTTCATAGCATTCCACGGCCGCATGAGTCTCGAAAATAGTCTTTAACTCTTTCATCAACTCATGAGGATCGTGGTGCTCAAAACGTTTTTGAAGATCGGATTCCGGATCGCACAGGATGGCACACCGAACTTGAGAGTACCGAGTTTTCCGAGTCTCGTAAACAGCTTTTACTTCATCGGTTTCAGTTTCTGCAGGAGGGTCACCTAGCGGTGCATCAAGCACATATTGCAGATTTCCGCCGGAGAGGAAGATCCTCACATGACGGAACCGGTCGGTGAAGTTGCTACCGTTGCTCTTAAGCTTTTCTTTCTCTAGGAACTGGTTAAAATTGATTGGGGACGCCATCTCTACAACATATATTTGCAATAGTTTAGACTAAGTTTATGACAAAATGAGTTCAAATTTTAATTCAATATAATTAAAAATCTAGGTGAACTCCCACTCAAAACAATATCCCTCGCATTGTCTTAGTGATCACACGAACCAAATCCACCACACCATAGTCCGATCATCACGAGACAAGGTGTAATTTCAATGGCGAACACTCAAAGTGTTCATCATATCAATCATATGATTCATGCTCTATCTTTCGGTATCACGTGTTCCGAGACCATGTCTGTACATGCTAGGCTCGTCAAGGCCACCTTAGTATCCGCATGTGCAAAATCGGCTTGCACCCGTTGTATGCACTTGTTGATTCTATCACACCCGATCATCACGAGATGCTTCGAAACGACAAGTCTTGGCAACGGTGCTACTAAGGATGAACACTTTATTATCTTGAGATTTTAGTGAGGGATCATCTTATAATGCTACCGTCGCGATCTAAGCAAAATAAGATGCATAAAAGGATTAACATCACATGCAGTTCATATGTGATATGATATGGCCCTTTTGTCTTTGCGCCTTTGATCTTCATCTCCAAAGCACGGATATGATCTCCATCATCTTCGGGCATGATCTCCATCATCGTCGGCGAAGCACCAAGGTCAATGGCGCCGTCTTCATGATTGTCCTCCATGTAGCAACTATTACAACTACTTTGAAATACTACTCAACATGAAATTTAAAGACAACCATAAGGCTCCTGCCGGTTGCCACAATACAATAATGATCATCTCATACATATTCATCATCACATTATGGCCATATCACATCACCAAACCCTGCAAAAACAAGTTAGACGCTCTCTAATTTGGTTTGCATATTTTACGTGGTTTAGGGTTTTCGATATAGATCTAATCTACCTACGAACATGAACCACAACGTTGATACTAATGTTGTCAATAGAAGAGTAAATTGAATCTTTACTATAGTAGGAGAGACAGACACCCGCAAAGCCTCTTATGCAATACAAGTTGCATGTCGAACGAGGAACAAGTCTCATGAACGCGGTCATGTAAAGTTAGTCCGAGCCGCTTCATCCCACTATGCCATAAAGATGCAAAGTACTCAACTAAAGATAACAAGAGCATCAACGCCCACAAACCATTGTGTTCTACTCGTGCAACCATCTATGCATAGACACGGCTCGATACCACTGTAGGATAAAGTTGCATAGAAAACAAAAATTTTCCTACCGCGAACACGCAATCCAAGCCAAGATGCAATCTAGAAGACGGTAGCAACGAGGGGGTATCGAGTCTCACCCTTGAAGAGATTCCAAAGCCTACAAGATGAGGCTCTTGTTGCTGCGGTAGACGTTCACTTGCCGCTTGCAAAAGCGCGTAGAAGATCTTGATCACGATCGGTTCCGGCGCCACGAACGGGCAGCACCTCCGTACTCGGTCACACGTTCGGTTGTTGATGAAGACGACGTCCACCTCCCCGTTCCGGCGGGCAGCGGAAGTAGTAGCTCCTCTTGAATCCGACAGCACGACGGCGTGGTGTCGGTGGCGGTGTAGAAGTTCGGCGGAGCTTCGCTAAGCAAACCGGGCAATATGAAGTGGAGGAGCAAAGCTAGGGTTTGGGAGGGGGTGGCCGGCCACTCAAGGGGGCGGCCAAGCTATGGTCTTAGGGGTGGCCGGCCCCCTCCCTTGGCCCCTCATTATATAGGTGGATCCCAAGTGTTGGTGTCCAAGTCTTCGAATAAGACCCGAAACCAAAACCTTCCATAGGAGGGGGCAAACCTAGCCCAACTAGGACTCCCACCCAAAGGTGGGATTCCCACCTCCCATGTGGGGGTGGCCGGCCCCCTATGGTGGAGTCCACTTGGGACTCCACCCCCACTAGGGCTGGCCGGCCATGGAGGTGGAGTCCCTTGTGGACTCCACCTTCCTTGGTGGTTTCTTCCGGACTTTTCTAGAACCTTCTAGAACCTTCCATAGAACCTTCCGCGACATTTTATTCACATAAAATGACATCCTATATATGAATCTTATTCTCCGGACCATTCCGGAACTCCTCGTGATGTCCGGGATCACATCCGGGACTCCGAACAAATATTCCAACTTCATTCCATATTCAAGAACTACCATTTCAACATCCAACTTTAAGTGTGTCACCCTACGGTTCGAGAACTATGCGGACATGGTTGAGTACTCACTCCGACCAATAACCAATAGCGGGATCCGGAGATCCATAATGGCTCCCACATATTCAACGATGACTTTAGTGATCGAATGAACCATTCACAAACATTACCAATTCCCTTTGTCTCGCGATATTTTACTTGTCCGAGGTTTGATCTTCGGTATCACTCTATACCTTGTTCAACCTCGTCTCCCGACAAGTACTCTTTACTCGTACCGTGGTATGTGGTCTCTTATGAACTCATTCATATGCTTGCAAGACATTAGACGACATTCCACCGAGAGGGCCCGGAGTATATCTATCCGTCATCGGGATGGACAAATCCCACTGTTGATCCATATGCCTCAACTCATACTTTCCGGATACTTAATCCCACCTTTATAACCACCCATTTACGCAGTGGTGTTTGGTGTAATCAAAGTACCTTTCCGGTATAAGTGATTTACATGATCTCATGGTCATAAGGACTAGGTAACTATGTATTGAAAGCTTATAGCAAATAACTTAATGACGAGATCTTATGCTACGCTTAATTGGGTGTGTCCATTACATCATTCATATAATGATATAACCTTGTTATTAATAACATCCAATGTTCATGATTATGAAACTAATCATCCATTAATCAACAAGCTAGTTTAAGAGGCATACTAGGGACTTCTTGTTGTCTACATATCACACATGTACTAATGTTTCGGTTAATACAATTATAGCATGACATATAAACATTTATCATAAACATAGAGATATAATAACTACTTTTATTATTGCCTCTAGGGCATATCTCCTTCAAAGCCTTCCCAGACGAGGTAGAGAAGGCAGGGGCGAGGGAGAGAAGGCAGGGCACGGTTGCGGCTTCCCAGACGAGGGCGCATGCGTTGCCGGCGGCGCATATGCTTGGGCAGTGAGTCACCAGGTGACGACGGCGACATCATGAGCGGTGGCGGCGATGGCGACATCAAGCGCGGCGGCGCGTGTGCAGGTTGAAGGACTCGATCTAGTCTAGCTCGATCGATTTCACCAGGATACAGAGTTCCAGATATTCACCCGTCCACCGTTCATGGGCCACGCAACAGCCCAACTGCCTCCTCTTAATTCAAGAAAAAAAAGTCACGAGCTAACGGGCTGGTTCGGGCCGAGCCGGACGAGCTTTTAGCCCGCTACGGTCCAGAAAAACAGGCTCGACTCGAGCCGTGTCTTACGCGGGCCGAGCTCAAATCGGGCCGAGCCGAGAAAAGCTCGGGCCGAGCTAAAAGCTCGGCCCGTACGTCCAGCCTTGTCTATATGGTCATGCATCCAAGTAGCTTCTGATATATATCCCCCGACTAGTGTGGTCAATATCTTCGGTAATTGGTTTCATGGTATCGACCACAAATTTAGACCGTTTATTATGGTGGGGGCGCTTGCCATTATATGGTCGCTATGACTATGTAGAAATGACAAAGTTTAATAATAAAAGTTGTTCTTTCTTGCTGGTTATGTACAGATGTACCGCTACTCTCCGTTCATGGTCTGCGCTGCAAAAGGTGAAGAATCGCGACCTCTTTACGGATGTCTGTACACGGTTGGAGGACACGCGATGAATACTTTTTTCCTACATGGGTGACAGCATAATCTACTGATTGGACCTCCGCCTTCATCTTAGGCGTCTTACAGTTGCTCATGGCTGATATGCAATTCGCCTTTTTTTTATTTTCACTTCAGACTTCTGAGACTTTTGAACGACTTTGTGCATCTTAGCAATGCAAAGGTCGTGTGTAATTGTTTTTTCATAAGTAATAAAGTGTCCATTATCAAAAAATAGCAATAAATTATAGGGATTTCTATTTTCGTGTCCTCGGGTTCTTAGTTGTACTCAGTTTTCCCCAGCTTCTTAGTTTTTCCTCAGTTTTCCCCAAGCCCTTGTCTGAAACCCGCAGAAGGAGCTCGGACGGGAGGAAACCCGTTTAGTTGACTGTTCCGTGCTGATGTGTCGAGCCGCGTTGGGTGGGGTTGCGTCGCGTGGGGTTGGTAGAAATGAACCGCGTGGGACAGGACGAGATCACGTTTGGTTGTACATGAGCAGGAGCTGAGTTATGTCTCTCTCTCGGCCCAAATTAGCATCTCTTTTTAAGAGCATCTTTTCCCCCTCTTTCTCTCTGTCTTTTTTCACCAAATTATTATCAAATCTAGAGAAGCTTCCATTTATGTCTTTCTTTAATTATTTGTGCCTTTTGGCCTCGTTTTTTGCCCAATATGGTAATAAATCTAGTAGCAAATCTAGAAGCTAGTGTAGGATAAATTCTCAGCAGCATAAAAAATCATGAAAAGTAAGTATAATACATAAACTGCATACAGCAGCCAAAAGCAGCCAATAACGATGTTAATGTTCACGACAAACTAAGCTGAAAATAAGACAAGACACAATGTATGACCAACATGAAGACTATGATACCCTAGGATGAATGAATTTTTCTTCATTCAACATATATTTCTTCGTCGCTCCATTCCATGATCTGAAGAAAATATTCATTGAACTCCTTCCATCTGCAGTGCAGCCAATACATCCTCCAAACGGTATGGCCTTTGTTCATTTCTTAGACCGTAGTTTCCTAATCTATCCACACGTAGTGGCCACTCATCCCAGGCCTTTATATCATTAAAGTACTCTCTGATATAACCCAAATCCACGTAGTAGATGCAGCCATGTCGAAGTGTCGGGTGCGCTCTGGTGTCGACAGAGATACACCGAATATAATGGACGAAGAAGGCACGACTGCCAATGTTACTGACGGCATGGAGAGAGCGGCTCTCAGTGTCCACACGGTACACCAATGGTTGACCTTCCTCCAAATGCATGTTGTCCAACAACACAAGCAGCAGATCACCATTCGACTTCGCAAGGTAGAACTTGCCATTTCCAAGTTCTGAAAATGAAAATAGTGTCTCCATGTTGACAGTGCTCGCGCGCTGCTCCAACTAGACATTATTGGTGCACACTAATTTTCCGAACTCAAAATTGTCCACAGCTATTGCATACAATTCACCATTGAACGGGGTAATGCAACGCAGATCATGGTGCTCGATCGAAAATCTTCCTTCTCCCCAATCTTCATATATACCCTTAGTTGGAGTGCTCTCATCAACCCAAGCAATTTTCGTCAGGTAATCTGTGGAAACGAAGACCATAGTCGGAGACTTTATTACAGCGACTGACTCCAAAAAACAGATGGCATCTGCACCTCAAACATAGTGTTCAATGTCTTTGTGAGTGGGTTCAGAAGCCGTATCTTGTGCGGCTGGTTCTTCTGGGCAATCACGATTACGCCACGGCAAAAGCCGATGAAGTAGTATCTAAAATGTATTGATAAAGATAACATTCAGCACTAAGATGTTTACGATTGAAAATAAAAATAGATTAACTATATATATCTGGGGGAATTTGAACCTTGCATGAATTTTCGTTAGATCGACGGTGACGTAGCGGGATGTGCTGAGGTGGAGGAAGGTGAACTCATCGACGCGTGGAAGGGCGTGTTCTAGCATGATCCATTCGTGCAGGTGCACGTCGGGCTCAGGTAAACCTGAGCGCTAATTTCTACAAACTTGTCTCAAAGCAGAGCAGGTGTCCACGTACTCCTCGTTCGCCAGTAAGCAGTCATCGATCTTGTGAAGTGGTCCGTCAACCGTGATAGAGGCCCAGTTCACGGAGGCTCCGCGCTTGGATGCGCCGCCCTCGGAGGCGACGGCCTCGGATGCGACCGGCTCGAAGGCGATGGGCTCGGAGGTGACGGGCTCGGGGGCGACGGCCGCTGGCACATTCTTCTTCTCCATCGTCGACTGGGGAGCACGCGTAGGGCGGTTGGGGTTTTTTCCTTCGATTTGGAGAAGTTGATGGGGCGTGAGAGGCGTGGTTGCGTGCGTGAGGGAGAGAGGGGCTCTGTACAGACGGTTGGTCTCGGCAGTTCCAAAAAACTAGAAGTTTGGTCTCAACACGCGCACCGCGACACGCGTCCGTGGTACTGCATGTCTGCACCGTTACGTGTACTCAGTTCTACCCTCGAGTCTTACACTGGAAAAATATTTGTACTCAGTTTTCCCCTAGAGTACTAATGCTGGCTAGTGCAATATAATCAGTTTTACCCTCAAGTGGCTGGTCAACAGAGAGTCAACAAATGGGATTAAGCTATCTAATTGAGTCATTTCATGCGCAAAAAATTCCAAAAAAGATAAAACCATAGTGGCACTTACTCATGAAGTCTTCTTACGCGACCTGCCACGTTGGGAACCATAACAATCATAGGTAAATCAAGTTTTACCACAAATTGCACTTCTCAAATCACCTAGTAGCTATGAAGGTGCATGGCTTTTCACAATAAGCCCTTCCCAAAACAGCTTTCCCCAAAACATACTTTGTCTGAATGAGGCCACAATTTTCACACTCATGTATATTTGTATTGCAAATAGTTTGAGGTAGGCCAAGATGGGTTTCATTGTATAAAACACGTATTTTCCATTTTTTAAATCTCATATTTGAATCCCTTAGTCTGTTTACTACTCACGTGCTCTTGGTTTCTTGATACTAGTCAGTTTTGCCCTCTCCCTTCACAAATTCTCACAGGGGACGCCAATCTTGCCCTGATTGGTCTAGCCCTTGTCACGCGGATCGTGCCCGCCGACCGTTGATCGTATGATCTGACGGGCAGGATAACCCCTCTCTCTCTGCTCGGGGCCACCACCATCTCTCTCTGTCGGCGGCTAGCTTCCACCCTCTATGTATGCTAAATACCCAGTTTGCCACAGATTCAGCAAGTTTGGTTTTCTGTATTATTTTTCACGCGCTGAAAATTATAAACTCTTTTAGGCATTACTTTTCACGCAAAAAATGATAAACCACCACCGATTTCTTGTAACCATTACTTTTCACGCAAAAAATAATAAACCATCACCGATTTCTTGTACTCCCTCCATACCGGTTTATAGGCCTATTACGTCTTTCGAGAAAAACTTTGATCATTAATTTGGTCAACCGAATATAATTTATATGCCTAAAAATTATACCTTTAGATTCATATGCAAAAGAAGTTTCCAACAATATAATGTTTGTGATATATATTTCATATTTTGTTGACCAAATTAATGGTCAAAGTTCTTCTCAAATCACGAAATGTGCTTATAAACTGGTATGGAGGGAGTAGCCATTACTTTTCACGCAAAAAATGATAAACCATCACCGATTTGTTGTAGCATTACTTTTCACGCAAAAATTGTTAAACCATCACCGATTTATTGTAGCCATTAATGTTCACGCAAAAAATGATAAACCATCACCGATTTATTGTAGCCATTACTTTTCACGCAAAAAATGATAAACCATCACCGATTTATTGTAGCCATTACTTTTCACGCAAAAAATGATAAACCATCACCGATTTCTTGTAGCCATTACTTTTCACCCTAAAAATGATAAACTCAACAATCTATCTATCTCTGTATTTGAAGTTTGGGAGAAGATCATCTATATGAAATTTGAGGTCATTTAGAGAAGGTCGAAAAAATCTAACTTGTTACAAAACCTGGTTTCAGTGAGACCAAACGGCATGCGCTTAAGCAAAGTGATTTTTTCAAACATCTCCAAATGACCCCAAATTTTCCATACATGATGCCATACGTGTAACAACAAGGAATATCTAAAAAGTGTCAAAAACTTTTGCCGAACCGTATAGCTCTATCAAAAAGAACCTCACCATGGTGCTAGTAAAATTTTTAGTTACAAACTTTCGTATTTTACCTAACATTCAACAGGAAACTTGTTTCAAATTCATTTTGGCATACAAGAAACAAATCCCACCTTGATTCGAGCACCACAGCCTCCAAACGATGCCGATGCCGATATCGGCATGATCAGAACGGCTATGCTCGCCGCCACTGCTAGGTCACCATCGGGATGCACCCTCAATCTTGTTCCCTCATTCGATCACTGACACACCAGAGATATCGCCGAGGCCAATGCTGAACGTACATGCTGATGCCAATGCCGAACATGCACGTCGCTGTGGGCACGGCCACGCCGCCCCGCTATGCTGGACGCCACAGACCACCGCGAGGTCTTTCCCTTCGCCACCACACTCCCCTAGCGCCCATTTGTACACGTCAGAAAGAAGAGACACTAGTTTTCTCTACATTGCTCGCGTTTGTGTCCGACACCGTCAGTCAAAGTGTTGAGGTAGTCGTCGATGTCCTCGACCATTTCTTCTCTTCTTTGCATGGTTAAATGCGTCTAGTTCATATCTATCTAATGTGTCTGGTCTTGCCTCATGCAGTTATTTGTGGACGTCGATCTCATCTTGGCACCCCGCAGGCCACCTCCTCCGTGCCATCGCTGTAGAGCTCCGTTTAAAAATCTAATCCTACCCGTGTATTGCCCCCATATCAGCGTCATGGTCCCACTTGTCATTCGATATACCGAAGCCCCACTCGTCCGCATTTTGGTCAGGGATACGGCAAAGTTTACGGTCAAACAAAGATGGATGGTCTGACGTATCTTTGCGGGCTCTACGTGGCCCCACTACTCAGCAGATAACGGTCAAAGTTGTTGACCCGTCGGGCAACTGGCTGTTTTAGCACTTGTGAGGGTTTCAGACAAGGGCTTGGGTAAAACTGAGAAAAAACTAAGCAGCTGGGAAAAACTGGGCACAACTAAGGACCCGAGGGCACGAAAATAGAAATCCCTAAATTATAATGTACAATAGGTTATTTTTTAGTCTTATCTTTATTAACGAGACATCTTAAATATGTGGTGAGAGATATTGTGCTAAGAGACCATCTCTTAGCTAAGAGAATGCATAATCTTTTTTCATCTTTCTATTTACTCCACCTCAGCGTTTATCCTACGTGGCACTGCTAAAATATCACCATTGTACATGCCCGTATCCGACGTCCGTATGTGTAGCATTATTGCTAGCTTAGTGTCATCCATTTGGGTTAGACCATGGATCCTATAATAGCCAAATTAAAGCGCACGTCCGGTTGGACCTGGGCTACTCAAGTGGGCCGATGTAAATATTTCTTTTAGATAAATTTTGTTGATAGAAAATTTAATTGGCAAAGGGGCGGAAAATAGATAAACCCCAATCTAAGTAGGATCTGCGCCATGCCTACCTACGCCGAGGTCAATGTAGATGGGCGTTGGAAGAGGTCTTCCGTGAAATTGGATTAGCTTTAATATCACATAGTTTTTGCTGCAAGGTCTCCAAATGAGATTTCCGGCGAGTCTATGGCAAAATATGGCTGATGGTTTTTGTTTTTTGTTTTTAGTTGAACCTTTTCAATGAAACAAAATTGGGTTTTTTTTGTTGTTGCGACGAAGGAAAATCTAGATTTTAACAAAAATTAGATCGAACCATTTTTTGCTTCAGTGAAGCAAAATCAATTTTTTTTGCTACGACCAAATAAAGGCTCAATATTAGCTAAAATTACACATGTCGTGTGCAGTGGAGCCGGAGGTTCGATTAGTTCTAGCCTCGAGGATTACTAGCATGACCTATATTTCCTTCATAGCTACAACATCACAGCGATCGAAAAGTGCTCTTAGATTCCTTGATATCTTACGTTACAGTAAGACTCTGAGTGGTTAGCCAACTACTTTATTCAACATCCCAACTTGCAAACGGCTTATCCAATGGATGGAATCGTCTCAGAGTTCGGATTTGGACGAGTAGTCTCGGTGGAGTCGGCCAAAAAAGGCCACATCTCCACTGCGTTTCCTTCCCATGCATCAGAGACGATCTCCCCAATCACATTGATGCAAACGCAATCGCCCATCCCAAAAGATACAAAGTTGCCGTCTCTTCAGCTGGTCAACTTCTTCCTCCACTAAACTACTCGCCGATCTTGTTAAATGTCAAAGTTCAGGCCCCCTTTTAGTGTAGCTGCTCTTTTCTGTTAGAACGTACGTTGTGCCTTTGTTAAACAAGAATAATTTGGATCGGCGTTGACTCTTTTATCACCTGGAACACAAAGTAAAGCACGCAGACTGTCGACATCCATCTAAAGTGGCTCAAAGGCGATACTGTTCAGATCACCATTAGCAAATATTCGAGTGAAGCTGGAGATTGAGTCAGTGCACGGTAGGCTTCACCGGTCATATATATAACTAGAACTCATGACTATCTAACCAATTGGTGCCCGTCAGTTTCTCATCTGCCCGGAGATCTTGTCCATCTCGAATCCCCCTTGCACTGGTCGCTCGTCAACTGTACCAATTCTCGCAATGCAATTTCGCCTGAACGCCGGCTGGCGTCAGGTGGTCAGATCAAAGGGCCGCCACCTGCTGCAGAGTCAGCGCCCTTTTCCAACGAAAAAGCAGGAAGGTCTCGTCGCCTTTTGGCTTGACTGCAACATGTGACAGAAAGAAGATCAACATGAGCAAATGACATGGCAGTGAGAAGTGGAAACAGTGGAATGTAAGCTAATATAGTTATGCAAATAATTGGCGAGGGAATTAAGTAAAATTGCAGCGAAGGCTGACTTGTGCGGGGCAAAGTCGTTCCTATTTCTGGATCTCGAAGCAAGAAAGGGTTCAGTTCATGTGCATCTTATTGACAATCTATTTCAGGAACATATGATGGAAGCGATAAAAAAATACTCCGATAATAAGGTCGCAAGATAAAGACTATCTCTGTTGGAAACTCACTCCTACAGGAAAATGCAATTCCAAAAGTGCTTACAAAGCTTGCTTGGAAAATTTGCATCAGCAAGGTGAGCCGAGGCCAAGACAGGTGAGTCCCACTACTAAACAAATTTTGCAAACCATTTGGAAAAGCAAGAATATCATTCCCAGGGTTAAAACATTTGGTTGGAGAATCTTAAGAAAGGCAATCCCGTCTGGTTCTAGAGCCGGTAAATATAGTAAGCATATTAGTAAACTGTGCTGCAGATGCAATCTAGAGGAAACGGATCATCACCTTCTTTTTTTATGTGCTTTTGCTAGAGCTGTCTGGTTTATGCATCCTTGGTATCTAAAAATTGATCAAATTGCTTTGCCAGATGAATCCATTTCTCAAACTATCCAAAAGCTTCTTAATATGAATCATCCTAATGGCTCCATTGAAAATATTCTGACCTTTCTTTGGTGTATTTGGAAGTCTAGAAATGATTGCCTTTTTAATAAGAAGGATTCCATTCCTTCCCAGATATTCACCATATGACTAATGCTTTGAAACAAAATCTTGAGCTCTTGGATGTTAGTCAGGTTTCTACAAGGATCTCACAAACTAGACCAGATTTGCAACAAGAAGGCACAAGACAGGGAAATACAATCAAGACAGATTTAGCAATACAAGGCAGCAAATTTTTTTCGGACGCGGCGTGGAAGACAAAAAAAGTTCCAGGTGCACAGGGGAGAAGAAGAACAGGTCTTGGACTATATTGTCAACTCGACAGGCAAAATGGTGAAGAGAAAATTCAAATTCAAGCCTCAACTTCCCAGGTTTCTTCGGCTCTTCATGCGGAGACAGTAGCTCTTCTATTTGCTGTCAAAGTTGCTGCTCAACTCGAAGCACAAGATGTCACATTCTTGACAGACAACATCACTCTCTGTCAAAAGCTGCTTCGGCTACTTCTATTTCAGATGATCAAGTTCCCTGGGAGCTCAGGCAGCAAATTGCAGAGTATAAAAGAGCTTCAGAACCATTACATGCACAGATTTTCCACATCAAAAGAAACTTGAATGGAGTTGCTCATGACTGTGCTCAACAGGCAATTAGACAATCTTTGTCTTTGCCGATTTTTAATTGTCTAAATTCAGCTCATAAATTATTAGGCAATTTGTCCCATAGCTCTATCTATTCAGAATCTTGATCTCCAGGGCATTGTGCTGCACGCTGTACTTTGTATTTGAGCTGAATAAAATTTGGCGTCTCTGATGCTTGCCTTTGTTCACAAAAAAAAAATCTGGATCTCGAAGCAACAAAGGGTTCAGTTCATGTGCACCAGGCGTCTGAAGAACCCTGCTACTACTTTTCGCGTTGGCGGTGACTCAGATCTGGGGTGACATGGCCAGATCACAGCATGCGGTGAAATAATTCTGAATCTCCATCATCATAAACTGTTGGATTGCTGATATCTTCTCTCGGTGGAGAAGATTGGACGGCCAAGGCATGTAGCGTTGCTTCACCGTGTGGTGTCCATGGATTTCATTTTCCCGTAATGCACTGAATTTCAGTGATTTCGGTGGACACCGAAATAATTACCTTTCGGCCAAAATATTTCAGTCATTTCAGTAATACACATGACTCTAAAAAAATATTCAAAATAATTTTAAATTTTTTAAATTTTTGAATTATTTTTTATAGAAAATTTTACTGTACCTGCAAGGGAAAGCTTCCAGCGATGTTATTCAGCCGTGCAGTGGTCTCCGCCGCCATTTCCCGCTCCGGCCAGGGGAGCTGAGCCAAGGCGAGGAAGATCCCTAGCCTCCAGATCTCACCGAACTAATCCGGAGCTGCACCTAAACTACTGGCAACAAGCCAAAACCTAACCCAACCTAATCCTAATATCTACAGAGAGAAGTCCGGCGCCTCCCCTTCGCCTCCCCCGGCCGGCATCGTCGGCGAGGTCAGTTTCGGTTCGGCCCGGGGAAGAGAGGTTCTCCCCCAGATACTGTAGCTGAGCGAGAGAAGAGAGGGGGGATGAGAGCCCTCTTGGCTTCTATCTAGATGTCTGGTGGACGAAAGAGTCAGGTGGCAGTAGAGCATCGGTGGACTTTGCAATGCCACAGTGTCGAAATACCAACCAGAACCGGCCAACTAATTTTAATATTTCAGGTGCACCCGCTGACTTGTACCATGGATCGTTCCCGGACGTCCACGCTGACGCTCGCCATCCATCCAGAATACCAACCCCAGCGCACTGCTGGAGTACTTGTGTATGACAATGTATGTAGTACGAACAAGACAAGCGACCAAGACTTTGACAAAGAAAGAATGTACTCCCTCCGTTCCTTTTTAATTGACTCGGATTTAGTATAAACTTGTACTAAATTCAAGTCAATTAAAAAAGAACGGAGGGAGTAGTATCTTGGCTGAGCGCCTCTAGATAGAACAAGACTGACCCGTGGATCAGTCTTCTTTCGGTTTCGACACGCGGGGATGAGCGGTCAAGCAAGGGCCGCGCGTTCCCAACTCGATGCATGTCCGTCTCCGTGACCCGAAAAGGAACTTGCTTTTTTTTTTTTGCGAATCCGAAAAGGAACTTGCTTTTTTTTTTTGCGAATCCGAAAAGGAACTTGCTTCCCACGCCTTTTCCCTTCCCTACCTTGTAATCCGCACGTCCCAATCGGACACGCCCAACACCTTCCATGTGGTGTTCTAAACTTGAAATCGCCCAAACTTTTCTTCTCCTCTAGCCTATATATACACTCACCCGCCACACAAAAAGTTGCTCATCTGCAGCAGAGGACCAACAGAAACTGCAATTCGCAATTCGCAAACAAGATCGAGGAGCTACGACGAGAGACGCGCGCGAGAAACAAGATGCCCATGGCTGCGAGCAAGCAATGGACGCGGCTGCGCACGCTCGGCCGCGGCGCGTCGGGCGCGGAGGTCTTCCTGGCGGCGGACGACGCCTCCGGGGAGCTGTTCGCGGTCAAGTCGGCGCGCGCGTCCGGCGCCGCTGCGCTCAGGAGGGAGCAGGCGATCATGTCCGGGCTGCGTTCCCCGCGCGTCATCTCCTGCGTCGGCGGCAGCGCCTGGCGTGACGGGTCGTACCAGCTCTTTCTTGAGTTGGCCCCCGGCGGCTCGCTCGCCGACGAGGTGGCAAAAGCCGGGCGGCTCGAGGAGCGCGCTGTCCGTGCATACGCGGCTGACGTGGCGGAAGGGCTGGCCTACCTCCACGGGGCGGGGACGGTGCACGGGGACGTCAAGTCGCGGAACGTGGTGATCGGCGCCGACGGCCGCGCCAAGCTCGCGGACTTCGGGTGCGCGAGGATGCTCGCCACCGGCGACAAGATCATAGGCGGCACGCCCGCGTTCATGGCGCCGGAGGTGGCGCGTGGCGAGGAGCAGGGTCCGGCGGCCGACGTGTGGGCACTCGGATGCACGGTGCTCGAGATGGCCACGGGTCGCGCACCCTGGAGCGGCATGGACGGCGACGCGCTCGCCGCGATGCACCGGATCGGATACACGGGTGCTGTACCCGAGGTGCCACAGTGGCTGTCTGCCGAAGCCAAGGATTTCTTGGCCGTGTGCCTGTCCATGAATGCCAGTGACCGGTGCACGGCGGCGCAGTTGCTGGAGCACCCGTTCTTGGCCTCCGCCGTCTTGGACACCAAGCTCGAAGATGTCAAGAGCAAATGGGTGTCACCTAAGAGCACGCTGGACGCGGCATTGTGGGAGTCAGAATCCGACAACGATGAAGCCGACGACGAGCTATCGCACAGCACGGACGAGAGGATCAAGGAATTGGCCTGTCCTGAGTGGGCGTTCCCGGACTGGGACTCTGACGAGGGCTGGATCGACGTGCTCTCGGCGCCAAACGAAGCATCCTTCGTGGTTGCCTTGCCAGCCGAGGAGACGACTCACCTGGACGATGCAATCTCAAGCGAAGAACAACCTGCAGATTGCGGCTTCCTCCACGCCACGATGGACAGCAGCGTCCTCAATGTAGTAGAAGAAGCCAACTACGATTCAGAGTTGCACAGTAGGCATCAGTCTTTGGGAGTTTCAGTTTGCGATGAAGTCGTACTACCATGTAAATTATTCTGCAACAACACAAGCATGAATGCAATTGATTTTGTTCCTGCGCAAAACACTTTGTTCTTCCTTTTTGCGAATTTCTCTGCTCCTACATGGCAGTTCCTCTGCCGCCCCGGTCGCGACACGTTCAGTTAGCAAACTCCCTGGAAAAAAAAACATAACACGTTCAGTTAGCGCTGACTCCGATGGAGGGAAATCCAGCCAACGTTTTCAGCTTGCCTGCCACGCCGCATGCTCAAGCCGAAGCTTCCACCGCGGTAAAGGATCGAGTCATACTCGAGTCGACGCGGAAAGAGCAACGTCACAGCAGACGTATAAATACTTGAAAGGATCCGTGAGAGAGTATTGCCGCACGGTCAAAAACATCTTGTTGGGAAGATGAAGCAACGAGACGTGGCCACGCCGCGAGCGAGAGAGCCGGCCGGACCACACGCGCACCAGAGCGCGCCGTCGTGCTCATCTGGCATCCAACCGATGCCGATGCCGATGCCGGCCCGAGCAGCGCGACCGCGCCGTGTGTCGATTCGCTCCAGTGCGCCGCGTCGCGTCCCTGCCTAGCTTTCGCATTGCTCTCGCCGTTGTCTTCCTTTCTGCTGCCTTTCTAAGCAACGGACCGAGTGCGGCGACGAAGGAATCTCGGATGCCGGATTCGTCACCGTCGCGGCTCGGGCGCGGGCGTCGCCGCTACCGATCGCGAACTAATCCAGCGTGATCATTGGGAGAGGATCAGATAAATCAATCTTTTCCTCACTTTTCCTTTTGCCGAAATCCTTATCCATTCCTGTTTCGCGGCTACTATATGCTTGTTGCGCAACAATGGAAAACGGTTGCCCAACTAAAATAATGCAACACCACTTTAGACATGATTATCTGGTTTAGTTTGACGCAAGACATGTGATGTCAGCTCATCTAGCGAACGCTTGATATCTTCTACGGAGTATTCGTTTTTCGTTGTGCGGGCAAGAGACTCCTAGCGATTAAGTCAATTGTCCACGTTAGGGCATATATCAAGCGGCCCGAAGCAGAACGGACACTATTCTAGTGTCTCTTTTGACCCGTTTGCGTTAAATCATGGATATTAAAATAGCAAAATCGAACCATATGTATGTTTGGACAGGGGCTGCTCCAGTGGTCCGACGTATATGTTTTTTTAGACGAATTTTATTGATAGAAAATTAAATTTACAAAGGGGCGGAAAAAATAGATAAAATAAAATAGATAAAACCCTAGCTAAGTAGGGTTTGCGCCATGTCCACCTAGTCTTCGCCGCCGAGGTAAATGAAGATGGGCATGGGAAGAGGTCCATCTACTGGCGCATGTGCAGGAGCAGATGGTGGTGGCACGTGCATTGGTGCAGGAGGAGCCGGCAGCGTGCGACATGCGTAGGGGTGACCGAAGGTGTCACTAGACTGCACTGCACCAGTGCAGACTCCCGCAGTTGGGGTGGCAAGGTCTGCCACTGGCCGAGCTTGTGGACCTCGCTGATATCCACTGGCTCGATGGCCTCCACCTCGGCCAGCTTTAGCGGCTAGATCTCTAGGTTGACGATGGGTTGATTGCGTTGTCCGCCACCATCGCCCTCGCCACCTTCATCCTCGTCCTCAGCATCATCGTCGTCAAAGAGGTCGAGGCCTAACTCACGGTTGTGGTAGGTCACGTCACCGCGGTACCCGGCTCGGGGTCATGAGGCAAATTCCCACGAGCCGAACATGTCCTAGTTGTAGCTGTCCAACGCGAAATCCGGGTCCTCCTACATATCAGGTGGCAGCATGAACCGGGAGCAATAGATCTCATCGTGCCGCTCACGGCCCTTCCACGGCACGGGCAAACGCCTCACTACGTTTACGTTGGGTCCGCTGGAGATGCCCTTACTCAAACTGGATAGCTGGTTGGCGGATAGCTAGCAATGTAATTTATCCAAATTCTGCAACCAACCTCGGCAAGTCGAGGAAAGAAAATTCTACTCCGTGCTTGTTCTACTGGGCCACAACCAAGCTTTCAGGGCACTTTGCTCGAATACCCTAGTGCATATATATTTCTAAGTGCCTCCAAAGATAATGATTTACTTAAAGTCATATAGTTTAAGATCCATTTTTATAAAGTTCCCCAAAAGCTATATAGTTTTGGATGCACTACATGGACATACATATCAGTACATATCGTAGGTGGAGGTGGAACACACATGTTTCCGTTTGAGCTCCCAAGCGGGGTGACCACAATGGTCCCCGTGCCCCCCCCCCCCATCTTCGGCGGCTCCCCTCTCGCCCGTCCCAGCCAAATCCCTCCACCTCCCTTCCCGCCAACACGCGTCGCTCCCCAAGCCCCCTGGTTCCTTTCGGAGGAGAAGCGTCACCTTATGCGGTCCCAACCCATCCGGTGTCCACCCCTGCATGCTCGGTTGTGGCCATGGAATACGACAACGAGGTGGAAAATATGCCTAAAATGGATATTTACCTACTACATCTTTTTGTTCTAAATGCGCATATCACTATCCTCTGCAGGACCCAACGGCCATAACTTGCAAGTCCGGAGAAGCAACCTTATCCAGCACCAATCAACTTCATAGATGCATGAAAAACCTCCGTTGAACTTATGGCAAAGATACATCATTGACTTATTAGTGTATAGTAACACATCATGCTGCACAAAATGATACAAACATCCAGAATTCAGATGTACAAAATATCTCTTGATTTTACTACATGCATCTTGAGGAAAAGCTAAATAAGAACCATATTACTTCTACTAGCATATTGAACAACACATTGCTACTGGAAAGGCAGCAACAACTTTGTGCAGAATAAACAGATAGCAAACTCTACAAAACTTTACAACTATACCAAGACGGAAACATACACACATGGTTGAGCAACTTAATCCATCTTGAAAATAACCTCCGGCTGACGAAGGGTTCCAAACAACCAATCCATCCAGACGGTGTAGTGGCCATAGTTATGCTTGTAAGTTGTATGATGAATTGTGTGATAACCAGCACCCATCACTGGCCAAATCTTGCCATGAATGCAGTCATGGATATTAGCTGTCCAGATAGCCTCCATGAACAAGAGAGCAATGTTACTCCTGAAGTGTGTTGGGAGAACGAAAGGAGCAAACATGTGTGGGAGTGCCTGCAGAATCCCATCCACTGGATGGAATGCTAGTCCTGCAAGGAACGAAGTGCATAAATTAGATTTGTGATGGATGCGAAGTAAAATTTTCATAACAAAAGGATCTTTTTTTTTATTTAATCTTTTCTAGTGGTGTTTCCTTGATATTTACAACATTAAACTAAAAAGCATTGTGTTCGTGAGATTTAAATTAAGTAATTCGTACATTAGGAATAAACTGTAATATTCAAGTATACTGAAACACAACTATAACAAGAACAAATTTCAGCAATAGAAAATATATATACGCGCCAAGATTAACTAACCAACTATCTAACACTCTTCTCTCGCTATCTAGCATGGTAAAGAATATAGAAGATGGTTGAAATACATAGGATTCACTTGCAATAATAACATACCCGCAAATGGTGATAGCGTATTTTCCTTGTTATATTTGTGGTGGGTTGCATGCAGGTGCTTGTATAATGGCTTTATGTCGTGCATTACTCTGTGTATCCAGTAAATTCCACACTCCACAAATGTGAGATATAAAAATAGATAGATAAGATACATTGGCCAACCAATGTCGCTTATATGAAAGAAACATTGTGTCCATCCACTCTCAGTCATGTACTCTGATATTGTTGGAAGAACAGAGTAGAAAGGCATTGCCTTAGATGCAACAACTATTTGCTTCTTCATAGCTTCCATCGTAGGAATAGAATCTGCATCAAGTGCCTATAGATTTTAGCACAGCCTTCTGCAAAGTCGTATCATATATTACCAAGATAACAAGGTTTTGATATTATTATTAATATTTCCAAATAGGATGAACCAGAAAATGGAAAAGGAACACGAGTGAATGTGGGCATTAGGTTAAAATATCTATATACTAGTAATTTAAAGTTTGACATGTATAAATACTAAACATATGCAAATATTTTAGCTTGCAAAATAATTTCAAAATATAATGTTTTTGCAAGCTCAATTCGATAATTTTTATTGTCAAAGTCTTAAGCATTATGAAAGGTAAGAAAGAATTATTATTTTTGGAAGAAGGGAATCATGAACATCATTGCTACCTATTTTGGACTAGCTACCAAAAATTCAGCGGTCAAGAATTTATATGTGATCCCTGCATTAAAAAATACTAATAGAAGAATCTATGGAAAATTCACCACGTGATCATGTCGTTGCTAAAACATCATACAACAAAAAATATGCCGGCGGTGGAAACGTTCAAATGATAACTTAAACCAAACTACGTGACACACCACAATTCCAATTCCACAACCATAGCAGTTAACACAACACTATTGGTTTACCAAGTAGTACATGATATATGGACCTCAATCTACCGTTTTGGTTACCGAATGAAGTAGCATGGTTATGGACATGTAGCACACATTCCTAGCCCCCTCCGGTAAGCGAGTTTGCTACGCAAAAAAATCCAGTTCATTTGAATTTGATACAATGTTGAGGAAATCGCTTATCGGGGTCAACTCGGTCGGCTGACGATTAGCGACTAATAGGCAAATCGGCGATTAATCGGGCGATAAATGAGTTAATCGGGTGATAAATGAGTTAATCGGGCGATAAATAAGTGTATCGGCTAATGGGTGACCACTTAATAGGGATTAATCGGGTGATTAATCATTGAATCGGACGATTTTTTGAAAGTGATTTGATATGATTGGTTAGTCTAATAAATATCTTAGGGTACCTCAACTGGTTGGTGGAGTGTTGATACACATGTCAAATATCCGGGATCAAATTTTCATAAACCAAATTTAGGTTCCGATTTATATTTGAGGACTAGGATTTCCTGGTACTTATGCAATTCATCTAGAGGTACATGCTTGGTGCTTAACTAAGATTAAATCCTAATACTCATCTTAAACGGTTATGTGCATCTCTAGTTGATGTAGAGACAAGGGAAATATATTTCTCCTCCAATTTTATTTATAAAAAATACAATATGTGTATCTCCTCCGATGTAAACCCATGCTCCAATCCTTCTATTGCAAACCATCAATTCCTCATTCAGAAATTATAATTCAAATGTTTGGACTTTGATATTCAAATTTTATTTGGGAGTCTTGTATGGCAGGATTTGTTTACTCACCGTAGCCAAGTCCTTGTCTCGGTCTAGCAACAAATTGTGTAGTGCTTCAAGTGATAGCTGAATGCCACTAATGTGTGTGTGTGTGTGTGTGTGTGTGTGTGTGTGTGTGTGTGTGTGTGTGTGTGTGTGTGTGTGTGTGTGTGTGTGTGTGTGTGTGTGTGTGTGTGTGTGTGTGGAAAATATACTAGTTAAGTGATTTCTATGTTATTTATGTCGAGGTTCCTATGGAATACTCTCTCCATTATGTAAAGTAAGGCGTGTATACATTTTCAAAAGTCAAATGATTTATACTTTGACCAACCTTTTGGAAGAAAACTATCAACATCTACCTTACCAGATCAGTGTCATTAGATAAATCATGACATACATTTTTAGGTTATATCTATATAGCATAATATGTCTTGATATGCTCCCTCCGTTCCATATTAGTTATCACACTTTTAGTATAAACAGAGGGTGTATTTCATAAGCTTAGTCAAACCCTACACCGTCTGACGTTAGAAAAAATTATACAATACTACTTATTTTATGAAAGGGATGTACACCCCAGGGAAGAAGCTTCCAGTAGGGCAAGGTAACCCTACCTTGATTTTTGGTGAATACACATAGATGTATATGTTTTTTCTGAATATTTTGAATGGTCATACATCTAAAATAGACCATGTATGAGAAAGTTATGCTTTTTAGTGAACATTGCGCAAAAACTAACTTCAAACTAAGAACATGACTAGGTAACAAAATATAGACTAATTTTTTTAGGTTCAATGTGTATAAGATTTCTTGTCTTACAGATATTTATCATGGATTTTACTATATACAAGATAATCTTGAGCTATTCATCATTCATACACGTAAAACTGGAGACTTTAAATTCTGTTATAGCATTAATTACTCGAGACTATTTGACTTTTTGCATCATTTCTAAGAATTTACCCTGCCTCAGATTATTTCCGTCCTTCGAGCACCTCCTTGTTAGTTCTGCACTACTCAACTACGTGTGATCCCGATTCCCATAAATTCCTTCCTAGAGAAGCAAACGTGTTGTTGGATGGAAGATATACTACCTTTGGGGATGTAGGCGGTGCGCTTCCAGTAGTAGATGACGAAGCACCATAGGAAGCCGGAGATGAAGTAGATAAGGTAGACGCCAACGGTGTTGCGCAGCCAGGACCGCAGCGGGTGTGGCAGCCTGCGCCACCAGTCGCCCGGCACGACGGCGCCGAGGACGACCTCGTTGTACCAGTCAGCCTCCTCCTGGAACATCCACCCGTGCCGGCCGCCGTCGTCCGCGGCCATAGCATGCAGCGGTGGAGTTGAGTGAGAGATCGAGTTGAGGGGGTGGGGTTTTAACAAAGGTGCCAGCCGGCGTTACAACTTGCGGTCATGGGCATGCATGGGTGAGCAGTGAGCACACATCGATCTGTGCATGCACGTATGGGTGCACGTGCACGGTGCTGAATGCATACATGCATCATGTATGGGCTCTCGTGTGTGAGCGTCGGATCGGGGCAGTGGCGGATCGGATCGGTGACGAATCAGTGTGTGGGCTGTCGGGACAGCGGCGGCGTGGTATCAACTAGTTATAGCGGGGAGTAACATACAGTAGTAATATGGTGCATTTTACTACTCTACAATTACTACCTTTATAGTTGGTAGTTACATATATGTGGTATCATGCATGTTACTATCTCCATCCCAAGGAATAAGACGCACGCGTATTCCAAAACGAACTTTGACCATAAAAATTAAGCAACAAAATCTTGGTTATATTATATGTAATTACTATCGTTGGATTCGTATTGAAAAATACTTTCTAATGTTGTTAATTGCATACAAACAATCTTTATATATTTGAAGTAATTCTTAGTCAAACGAAAATTGCGTAAAACGAGGGCGCCTTATTTCTTGAATCGGAGGTAGTATATTTAATAGGTTATAGACTTATCTTGTCTTGAGAAGTGTGATGTTATGGTAACATAGCTAATTACCACCACACTCTTTTTTTTCATTAATTCCATGTCACCAAAATATTTTGGGGTGTGTAATGTTACTATCTATATTACTCCCACTATAAACAGTCTCAGGAATTCAGGATGCCGTAGCTTTTGTGGGCCCTGGTGGAGCTATAGTAAACTCGATCAAAGTGAACTATTCCCCCTGTCTCAAAATATAAGACGGCTGCTCATTTTGAGGTAAAACTTAACTAACAATTTGACCAATAAAATATAAAGTATACAATAACAACATCAAAACCTTTTTAATCAAATTAGAGTAGAGTAGATATGAAAATATAAGTATATATCACCAAAATTATACTATTGAATTCAATTTGAAACATGTTTCTAACAATATAATTTTGGTGTCATCTAATTTATGTTTTATTAGTTAAATTAGTCGTTGAAGTTTTGGCACGAAATACAAAGTGGCCTTGCATATAAAAACGGAGTGAGTGTAATATATGCTAATTTGACCCACCGAGGTGCACGAATGATTGATAATAGGGATGCAAACACTAAATTTATAGCTAATTACAGGTACAACCAAAGGATGCCTGGGTATATGAGTACCCTTTGGTTCCATGTAGCTCCGCCATATATAGGTTGTGGGTGGTCCTATTTGACACTTAACCCATGGGGAGCACGCCGAAGCGCACAAACACTATTGTGGGCTCCATCCCACCACCGTCTCCTTTCTCTTCTTCCACTCTATCGTCTCCATCGAAACATAGCCAACGTATTCCTCCGTGCATCCACCACTAGAAAGGTCGCCCGCTGCCGCCACCCCACCTCCTCGGTCGTAGCCCATCGCTGCTCCAGCCCATTGTGCCCCCGGCTTCTCTATAAACCCTGCCCCCATCCCCAGCTAACACATGAAAGACTCCGCCTAGGGAATACAGTCGAAAGACCAAAACTCAAAGGCCACACCCACGACCGCTTACGAGGTGGCTCCTCGGCAATGCCCACCAAGAGGGGCTTAGGGTTAGCGGAATCCTACAGGTTAGCACGAGACATCAGATACCAGACAAACAGAGAGCGAGATTTACCCAGGATCGGGGCCCTTGATGAGGTAAAAACCTTACGTCATGCATGTCTAATCTTGATTACGAGTAAAATTGGTTACAATGGGGCAGCTGGAGGACTGCGTGGTGGTGTTCTTGCCGAGAGGCAAGGTTTCTAGTGTTTGGTGTATGCGTGAGGGGTTGTGTGATTGTATGAGAGAGACTTCGACAGGCCCTCTCCTGGCCTTTATATAGGAGGCCAGGCCCCGAGAGTCTTGTCCGGATTCAGTTACAATACAGAGGAATCTATCTATTCTTTCTGTATTCAAATGTCTCCTTGCCTTGTTCTTCTACAAACTGTCACCTTCCATCCTTCCTCCCCGGAACCGACATCTTGGTCCACCTTGGGCTACGGTGCTTTAGATGGGCCCTTGTTGGGCCAGAGGAGGTTGGGTGTTAGAGTATATGTCGGTTAGGGATAGATTAGGTAGGGATAGATTTGTTTCTTGTCCTCTACTCCAAGTCGGTCCCTTGTACTCCTATATATACTCGCCCATGAGGCTCAATACCACATCCAACATATTCCGCATATCCCTCTATCCTTATACATGGTATCAGAGCGGCACGCTCCTTGACCTAGCCGCCGCCCACGCTTCCGCCCGCGCCGCCCCCGGGGAGGTCAATCTCCATGGCCTACTCCGGGGGATGCGCAACCCGTATGAGGGTTCGTCCGCCGATCCGTTGATCCGCTGCCCTCGAGTCTTTTTTTTTTCCAATCCGTAGATTGGTTTTCTTTTTGCGCCGCCGGTCGCTCGACCGGCGTTTTCTTTCTGATTTTACCGATCATAGATCGGATTGAGTCGCCCATCGCCGTTGTCCTCTTGCGCCTCTACTCCGACAACGACATCGACCTGCACCGGCCATCAACCGCACGGCACATCCGCACGCGCCGCACACGGGGCGCCCCTACGTGCGACGCCGCAGGCTGTCTCGCCCGCGCGGTCTCCATCGCAGGTCCGTCTTCGTCGTCATCGCCCGTGACTACATCGACAACGCCGCCATCGACTCCGATCTGCGCGTCGTCCATGCCATGGCACATGTAGCGCCGCCGTCGGTCTGATCAACCGACCCTACGCACATCTACGCCAAGCAAGTCCCCGAGCACGCGCCTACCACCGATCGAGCATCGGGTTGCCGCTGCATCGCCCCTTCGGGCCGCAGCGTCGCCGCCTTTGGTCCACACTGCTAGCCGCTACCGCGCCGGCCGCCCCGGTCACTAGGCCGGCTGCACCGGCTGCCCCGTTCGCTCGGCCGGCTGCACCGGCTACCCCGGTCGCTCGGCCGGCTGCACCGGCTGCCGCGCCGGCTGACCCGGTCGGTAGGCCGGCTGCTCCGGCTGCCGCGCCGGCTGCCCCTCCTCCACGACCTCGTCCTCGACCCCTGCCGCACCCTCTGCTGCGGCTACAGCTACGCACCCCCTCGGGTCGTGCCGTTGCTGCACGCGGTCATCTTCGCCGTCCCCCGCGCATCGATGTCCGAGGCCACCACAGCGCCGCCCCTTCGGCGCGTGTCACCTCCGTCCGCGCATGGTCTTCGTCACGCCGCTGCGTCTTCCTTGCCTACTTCGTGTACCGCCGCCGCGCCCCCACCCCAGGTCGCCACTGGGCTCGCCAACCACTTCAGGTCGCGCTGGGCTCGCCGACCACCGCAACGCCCGTCTAGGCGTCCAGCATGACCACCCCTGGTCACCGCTGGGTTAGCCGCCTTCTACGTCTCCAACCGTCTCGACTTCGTCGCCCGTGCCATCGCCTCGTCCCCGTCTACACCACTTGCTACTCTACTCTGAGAACCGCGGGCAGCGTCGGCATCTATCCGTTGATCTGCGACCGCAACGCTTCCGGAGGCCTCCTCTGCTAGTCCCTCTGACACGGCGACAAGTTCATGATGGTCCCAGCCCCTCGCATGCCCGGTACTGGCAACACCGGAAGTGCCTTCGTCCCCGACACGTTCCCGAGTCTGGCAAACTCGCGCCAGACGTCTCGTCTTCATCGGCTTCGACAACGTCTTCTTCGGCATCGCCTCTACGACTGCCTCGACTGCGTGACCGACTTCTTCTATGTGTACTCGGTTCTGGCAAAACCGAAGTATGCCTTCGTCCCCGACATGCGCCTGGTTCTGGCAAAACTAGGGCCGCACCTCGTCCTCGACGGCTCGGACTGCATCGACTTCGGCATCGACAACCTCCACGACTGCCTCGACGCGTCTCCATCACTGTCCTTGCGCACTACGCGCTTGCGGCTACACCGACACCGGCACCCGCTGCTGGCGTGTAGTTGACACACGTCCGTTGGGAACCCCAAGAGGAAGGTGTGATGCGTACAGCAGCAAGTTTTCCCTCAGTAAGAAACCAAGGTTATCGAACCAGTAGGAGTCAAGGAACACGTGAACGTTGTTGGTGACGAAGTGTAGTGCGGCGCAACACCAGGGATTCCGGCGCCAATATGGAACCTGCACAACACAATCAAAGTACTTTGCCCCAACGTAACAGTGAGGTTGTCAATCTCACCGGATTGCTGTAAACAAAGGATTAGATGTATAGTGTAGATGATGATGTTTGTTTGCGAAGAACAGTAAAGAACAAGTATTGCAGTAGATTGTATTTCAGATGTAAAGAATGGACTGGGATCCACAGTTCACTAGTGGTGTCTCTCCGATAAGATAAATGGCATGTTGGGTGAACAAATTACAGTTGGGCAATTGACAAATAAAGAAGGCATAACAATGCACATACATATATCATGATGAGTACTATGAGATTTAATCAGGGCATTACGACAAAGTACATAGACCGCTATCCAGCATGCATCTATGCCTAAAAAGTCCACCTTCAGGTTATCATCCAAACCCCTTCCAGTATTAAGTTGCAAACAACAGACAATTACATTAAGTATGGTGCGTAATGTAATCAACACAAATATCCTTAGACAAAGCATTGATGTTTTATCCCTAGTGGCAACAACACATCCACAAACTTAGAACTTTCTGTCACTGTCCCAGATTCAATGGAGGCATGAACCCACTATCGAGCATAAATACTTCCTCTTGGAGTTACAAATATCAACTTGGCCAGAGCCTCTACTAGCAACGGAGAGCATGCAAGAACATAAACAACATATATGATAGATTGATAATCAACTTGACATAGTATTCCATATTCATCGGATCCCAACAAACACAACATGTAGCATTACAAATAGATGATCTTGATCATGATAGGCAGCTCACAAGATCTAACATGATAGCACAATGAGGAGAAGACAACCATCTAGCTACTGCTATGGACCCATAGTCCAGGGGTGAACTACTCACACAACGATCCGGAGGCGATCATGGTGATGAAGAAACCTCCGGGAGATGATTCCCCTCTCCGGCAGGGTGCCGGAGGCGATTTACTGAATCCCCCGAGATGAGATTGGCGGCGGCGGCGTCTCTGGAAGATTTTCCGTATCGTGGCTCTCGGTACTGGGGTATTCGCGACGAAGGCTTTAAGTAGGCGGAAGGGTAGATTTAGGGGCGACACGAGGGGGCCACACGCTAGGGCGGCGCGGGCCCCCCTTGGGCCGCGCGGCCCTAGTGTGGCGGCGCCTCGTTGCCCCACTTCGTGATCCTTTCGGTCTTCTGGAAGCTTCGTGGAAAAATAAGACCCTGGGCGTTGATTTCGTCCAATTCCGAGAATATTTCCTTTGTAGGATTTCTGAAACCAAAAACAGCAGAAAACAAGCAATCGGCTCTTCGGCATCTCGTCAATAGGTTAGTGCCGGAAAATGCATAGTAATGACATATAATGTGTATAAAACATGTGAGTATCATCATAAAAGTAGCATGGAACATAAGAAATTATGGATACGTTTGAGACGTATCAAGCATCCCCAAGCTTAGTTCCTACTCGCCCTCGAGTAGGTAAACGATAACAAGGATAATTTCTGAAGTGACATGCTATCATAATCTTGATCAATACTATTGTAAAGCATATGAGATGAATCCAGCGATTTGAAGCAATGGTGAAGATAATGAGTAAACAACTGAATTATATAGCAAAGACTTTTCATGAATAGTACTGTCAAGACAAGCATCAATAAGACTTGCATAAGAGTTACTCATAAAGCAATAAATTCTTAGTAGAAAGCTTTGAAACAACACAAAGGAATATATAAGTTTCAGCGGTTGCTTTCAACTTCAACATATATATCTCATGGATAATTTTCAACACAAAGTAATATAACAAGTGCAATAGGTAAACATGTAGGAATCAATGCACACAGTTGATACAAGTGTTTGCTTCTGAGATAGAAAGAATAGGTAAACTGACTCAACAATAAAGTAGAAGATAGGCCCTTCGCAGAGGGAAGCATGTATTACTATTGTGCTAGAGCTTTTCATTTTGAAAACAAGAAACAATTTTGTCAACGGTAGTAATAAATCATATGTGTTATGTATAAGATATCCTATAAGTTGCAAGCCTCATGCATAGATTACCAATAGTGCTCGCACCTTGTCCTAATTAGCTTGGATTAACATGGATTATCATTGCATAGCATATGTTTCAACCAAGTGTCACAAAGGGGTACCTCTATGCCGCCTGTACAAAGGTCTAAGGAGAAAGTTCGCATTGGATTTCTCGCTTTTGATTATTCTCAACTTAGACATCCATACCGGGACAACATAGACAACATATAATGGACTTCTCTTTAATGCATAAGCATTCAACAACAGTTAAAATTCTCATAAGAGATTGAAGATTAACTGTCCAAACTGAAACTTCCACCATGAATCATGGCTTTAGTTAGCGGCCCAATGTTCTTCTCTAACAATATGCATACTCAAACCATTTGATCATGAAAATCACCCTTACTTCAGACAAGACGAACATGCATAGCAACTCACATGATATTCAACAAAGGTGTAATAGTTGATGGCGTCCCCGAAACATGGTTACCGCTCAACAAGCAACTTATTAAGAAATAAGATACATAGCTACATATTCTTCACCACAATAGTTTTTAAGGCTATTTTTCCCATGAGCTATATATTGCAAAGACAAAGGATAGAATTTTTAAAGGTAGCACTCAAGTAATGTACTTTGGAATGGCAGAGATATACCATGTAGTAGGTAGGTATGGTGGACACAAATGACATAGTTTTTGGCTCAAGGATTTGGATGCACGAGAAGAATTCCTCTCAATACAAGGCTAGGCTAGCAAGGTTATTTGAAGAAAACTCAAGTATAAAATGGTGCAGCAAAGCTCACATATGAACACATTGTAAGCATTATAAGACTTTACATCGTCTCCTTGTTGTTCAAACACCTTAACCAGAAAATATCTAGACTCTAGAGACCAATCATGCAAACCAAATTTTAACAAGCTCTATGTAGTTATTCATTAATGGGTGCAAAGTACATGATGCAAGAGTTTAAACATGATCTATTTGAGCACAACAATTGCCAAGTATCAAATTATTCAAGACATTATACCAATTACCACATGCAACATTTTCTGTTTCCAACCATATAACAATGAACGAAGCAGTTTCAACCTTCGCCATGAACATTAAGAATAAAGATAAGAACATATGTGTTCATACGAAACAGCGGAGCGTGTCTCTCTCCCAAAAAAGAATGCTAGGATCCGATTTTATTCAAACAAAAACAAAAACAAAAAAACAAACAGACGCTCCAAGTAATGCACATAAGATGTGACGGAATAAAAATATAGTTTCAATAGAGGTGTCCTGATAAGTTGTCGATGAAGAAGGGATGCCTTGGGCATCCCCAATCTTAGATGCTTGAGTCTTCTTAAAATATGCATGGATGAACCACGGGGGCATCCCCAAGTTTAAACTTTTCACTCTTCTTGATCATATCGTATCATCCTCCTCTCTTGACCCTTGAAAACTTCCTCCACACCAAACTCGAAACAAACTCATTAGAGGGTTAGTGCATAATTGAAAATTCATACATTAAGAGGTGACATAATCATTCTTAACACTTCTGGACATTGCACAAAGCTATTGAAAGTTAATGGAATAAAGATATCCATCAAACATAGCAAAACAGGCAATGCGAAATAAAAGGCAGAATCTGTCAAAAAAAGAACAGTCCGTAAAGATGAATTTTTCGGGGGCACTTAACTTGCTCAGATGAAAATGCCAAAATTGAATGAAAGTTGCGTACATATCTGAGGATCACGCACATAAATTGGCAGATTTTTCTAAATTTTCTACAGCAGGGGTGGCTCAGTTTGGTGACAGCAAGAAATCTGTTCCTGCGCAGTAATCCAAATCTAGTATTGACTTTACTATCAAAGACTTTACTTGGCACAACAATGTAATAAAATAAAGATAAGGAGAGGTTGCTACAGTAGTAACAACTTCCAAGACTCAAATATAAAACAAAGTGCAGAAGTAAAATAATGGGTTGTCTCCCATAAGCGCTTTTCTTTAACGCCTTTCAGCTAGGCGCAGAAAGTGTGAATCAAGTATTGTCAAGAGATGAAGCATCAACAGAGGGGTTTGGAGTTTTCTCAACTATGCATTGTATCTTATCTATGTAAGTTTCAGAGGCTCCTTTTTCATTACTCTTAGACTTGCTATTCTCATCAAACAAATTTTCAGGAACAAGCCAACCATAGTTATTTTCTATAGCTTCATGCATTCCTAGGAGCTTGCAAGGTATTGATGTCTTAATCTCCCCTTCATAATTAACTTTATTAGTGTACTTTAATCTATCTTTTTTCCATTTTTTCAAGGGTACTAGCAAAGTTGGTATAAGAGCCAAGCATCTTATATTTAATAAAGACTTTTGTAGCCTCTCTTGCTACACCACCAAATTCTTTAAGAAGGGTTTCTAAGACAAAATCTTTCTTTTCCCCTTCCTCCATATCACAGAGTGTAAGAAACATATGTTGAATTATAGGATTGAGATTAACAAATTTAGTTTCCAACATGTGTACTAAACAAGCAGCAGCAATTTCATAAGTAGGAGCAAGTTCTACCAAGTGTCTATCTTCAAAATCTTCAGCTGTACTAACATGAGTGAAAAAATCTTCTATATTATCTCTTCCAATTATAGACCCTCGTCCCACCGGTATGTCTTTTAGAGTGTACTTAGGAGGAAACATGATGAAATAAACAAAATGTAAATAAAGTAAATGCAAGTAACTAATTTTTTTGTGTTTTTAATATAGAGAACAAGACAGTAAATAAAGTAAAGCTAGCAACTAATTTTATTGTGTTTTTGATATAAGAGCAAACAAAGCAGTAAATAAAGTAAAGTAAAGCAAGACAAAAACAAAGTAAAGAGATTGGATGTGGGAGACTCCCCTTGCAGCGTGTCTTGATCTCCCCGGCAACGGCGCCAGAAAAAGTCTTGCTGGCGTGTAGTTGACACACGTCCGTTGGGAACCCCAAGATGAAGGTGTGATGCGTACAGCAGCAAGTTTTCCCTCAGTAAGAAACCAAGGTTATCGAACCAGTAGGAGTCAAGGAACACGTGACGAAGTGTAGTGCGGCGCAACATCAGGGATTCCGGCGCCAACGTGGAACCTGCACAACACAATCAAAGTATTTTGCCCCAACAAAACAGTGAGGTTGTCAATCTCACCGGCTTGCTGTAACAAAGGATTAGATGTATAGTGTGGATGATGATTGTTTGCAAAAAACAGTAGAACAAGTATTGCAGTAGATTGTATTCAGTATAAAAGAATGGACCGGGGTCCACAGTTCACTAGAGGTGTCTCTCCCATAAGATAGCATGTTGGGTGAACAAATTACAGTCGGGCAATTGACAAATAGAGAGGGCATAGCAATGCACATACATGATATGATGAATATTGTGAGATTTAATTGGGCATTACGACAAAGTACATAGACCGCTATCCAAGCATGCATCTATGCCTAAAAAGTCCACCTTCGAGGTTATCATCCGAACCCCTTCCAGTATTAAGTTGCAAACAACGAGACAATTGCATTAAGTATGGTGCGTAATGTAATCAACACAAATATCCTTAGACAAAGCATTGATGTTTTATCCCTAGTGGCAACAGCACATCCACAACCTTAGAACTTTCCGTCACTGTCCCAGATTCAATGGAGGCATGAACCCACTATCGAGCATAAATACCCCCTCTTGGAGTTACAAGTATCAACTTGGCCAGAGCCTCTACTAGCAACGGAGAGCATGCAAGAACATAAACAACATATATGATAGATTGATAATCAACTTGACATAGTATTCCCTATTCATTGGATCCCAACAAACACAACATGTAGCATTACAAATAGATGATCTTGATCATGATAGGCAGCTCACAAGATCTAACATGATAGCACAATGAGGAGAAGACAACCATCTAGCTACTGCTATGGACCCATAGTCCAGGGGTGAACTACTCACACATCGATCCGGAGGCGATCATGGTGATGAAGAGACCTCCGGGCGATGATTCCCCTCTCCGGCAGGGTGCCGGAGGCGATCTCCTGAATCCCCCGAGATGGGATTGGCGGCGGCGGCGTCTCTGGAAGGTTTCCGTATCGTGGCTCTCGGTACTGGGGTATTCGCGACGAAGGATTTAAGTAGGCGGAAGGGTAGGTTTAGGGGCGACATGAGGGGGCCACACGCTAGGGCGGCGTGGACCCCCTTGGGCCGTGCGTCCCTAGTGTGGCGGCGCCTCGTCGCCCCACTTCGTGATCCTTTCGGTTTTCTGGAAGCTTCGTGGAAAAATAAGACCCTGGGCGTTGATTTCGTCTAATTCCGAGAATATTTCCTTTGTAGGATTTCTGAAACCAAAAACAGCAGAAAACATCAACTGGCTCTTCGGCATCTCGTCAATAGGTTAGTGCCGGAAAATGCATAATAATGACATATAATGTGTATAAAACATGTGAGTATCATCATAAAAGTAGCATGGAACATAAGAAATTATGGATACGTTTGAGACGTATCACCCGCCCACGACATCGACCACGGCAATCCCTCACGCGGCTCCCTCGACCAAGGTTGCAGCACCCACGCTCTCGGCTACCTCGACATCGGCACAAAGGGCTACCACCTCACCTGAGACTCACCAGCTTCCTCTACAGTCCAAGCTAGTGCGCCGCGACACCGTGCACGACGCTCCCGCTGCGACTGCGGGGGGATGTCAGCCCACTGGTTCTACTTCGGTTTCTCTCCAGTCTGACCGTCCGCGACGCTACTGTTGTTCACGTCACTACCGCTACGATTGCGGGGGGATGTTAGAGTATATGTCGGTTAGGGATAGATTAGGTAGGGATAGATTTGTTTCTTGTCCTCTACTCCAAGTCGGTCCCTTGTACTCCTATATATACTCGCCCATGAGGCTCAATACCACATCCAACATATTCCGCATATCCCTCTATCCTTCTACATTGGGCAATGTCGAGTACCCGAAGGGTAATGACCACATCAGCCACCGCCACCACGGGAATTATTATATCATATTTCTTAGGTTTAGATTGTAATCTGCAATGATCTTGATTTATATTTCCATTATTAGTTGATTTACGGAATTTTCTTTCAAAGAACCTATGTTTTGGTATAATCGTAGGAGGAAGAAAATACTCTTTTATCATTTTGCTATTTTAGGGACCTTCTGGAGCTCAATGAAATTGATTTAAAATACAAAAAAAATCATCACAAGGAGGACTACATGCACCAGAAGCCAACATGGTGAGCTACGAGGCTTAAGATGGGCCCCATGGCACAGCCACATCATCGTCCCCAACTTCTCCTTCACAGACTATGTTCTGATTCATATGCCACCGGTTATTTCCATGTTTGAATGCCGTGAGTAGTTTCCTCAGCTTTTCAGGCCATAGGATTAATTGGCCATGATTTCTGTATAACATGATATGAGTATTTGGTCAAATTTTATACTTTAATTTGGTTCTATGATGGTAATGTACGAACGTCGACTTTAATTTGGTTCTATAATGGTAATGTACGAACCTATACGGGCTCATAGGATTGCACCCTAGATTTTGAAAGAGAGGTGGGAGAACCGGGGTTTACAGAAAGTGTATCATAATTCTTTGACTTACAATTATCGGTTCTTGCTCGAGGACCTTTGAACTTATATCAGTGATTGGAGTATGTCTTAATAATTTCCTTGTTTCGCTCATTAGGAATGTGTTCATGTTTATACACAGTTGCACCTAGCTTAGGCTCCGTCCATTAGAATAAAACTGTACAAGATATTTCTCATTATTTAATTGCAATCTATGTGCTAAATAAATCCATGGCACCATACAGGAGGTTTGTCACATAAATGCCCACACCTTAAACTTTTTCTCTTGATGCATGCATAGAGCATTGGTTTTCAGCAACTTATCCAAAGGTACCGAATCTTTTGCATCTTTTATTTCACATTTGAAAAACTTGTGAACTAATTTATTTAGCTTCTCATGGATTCAACACTCGTTACTTATCCAACGGTACTATAACTGATCATATATACTTGTGGGTTATCAACCCCACACCCTGAAGCACGACCTCCGCGCCCCCGGAACCCTAAGCGCCCACACCCTAAACCCTAACCTCTAGGCCTCACCTTTGCCGGTGACTCTGCTGCCAATCGTTTTGTCCCTATTTTTGGTGAGGTCTCGGCCTCTCAACCGTTGTGGATGTCGCGGCTAGCCATGTCCTCCCAGTCTCTAGCGAGGTTTGTCGCCTCCATTATAGTTCCTCTCCATGCTGGGGGTACGCGTCCACACGCTCACCGACGCATTCAACGTCAAATAGAAGGTACCCAATTGTTGAGGTCGGTCTGCAAGAAGAAAGCATGACACAACACCGGGTCAACAATACGTATTTGTTAAAGCGCCCCTTATCGAAAAAATATGTATTTGTTGCCACGGATGTTTTCCCCGTCAAAGATTTCCTATAACCAACCTGAACCAGAACTGTGTTACCATCCGCGAAAGATGCAAATTTTGAATTTAACTTGGAAAAGGTGGATCAAATTGAGCGTGTGTGCCGTCTCTAACAGAATCTGACATGTCGTCGTGGAAAGGTTAGCGGTTAGAATTCTCTTTGTCATTACTAGTTTTGGGGTTTTCGGGTTGTTTACTCGCCCTATTATGACATGCCGACTATATCTAAACCAAAATACTTGCACCGAAGGAGAAAATAATTTTACCGGACCTCGTACACAAATTTACATGCGTGGACCAACTCCAGCAATTAACACTAGGCTTCCTTTCTATTTTGTAAAAAAAAAAGTTATAGGAGGCTTGCAATCGATTGCAATTTTAAAACTAGGCTTCATTTCGTCCGTCATATTTGATGCCAGGGATTTTATTTTGTTGCCAAGATTTCTTGTAAGCAATCGGTAACCTGAATTATCATTAGTTTGTTACTATTCATGAAAAATTTAAATGGGTAAAAATAATAATTTTGAATTTAAAAGTTTACAATAGGATCAAATAGAATGTTTATGTTGTCGCTAATAGTATTCAACCTTTGAGGTGGTAGAAAGGCTCTCTCTAGCCTACAAAGTTTGTCGTTCGAAATTATCTTGGTCCTTATTGTTTTTAGTCATATTTAGCCTCTTTTGTACGCAGGATTTGCAGTGAAGCTTGGGTGTAGAATACTACCTTTTGTGCTTAAACTTTCTGAATCTAAAATACTTTTGAATTAACATGGACGATAACTAACAAATGTTAACGCTCACACATACATATGTACACTCACCGTTATGAATGCACGCATGTACACCCTATCTCTATGAGCATCTTCGAGAAGAGAAGTGAGACCAAGAAACTTGATCCGGCGGGTCTGAGATTGATGGAGTCACTGCACGCACTTCGAGATCGATGAAAACGTGGCCTCCGAAGAATACTATCCTTGTTTGCACATTATGGTACAACTTTTCCCTAACATCAGCGCAATCACATTTCTTCAAAATAAGCTCCGATCACCAAATTGCAGACAACTATTTTTAAGAGGTACCAACTTATATCTATCGATGCAATAAGAGCTTTCGGACATTAATCTCAGCGATTGAAAAGTTCACTTAGATTCCTTGATATACTACGTTAGAGTAATTAAGACGCTGAGTGCATGGTTAGCCAACTGGTTTATTCAACATCCCAACTTGCAAACGGCGTATGCCAATGGAAGGAATCGTCTAGGAATTCGGATTAGGACGAGTAGTCTCGGTGGAGTCGGCCAAAAAAAGGCCACATCTCCACTGCGCTTCCATCCCATCAGAGACGATCTCCCCAATCACATAGATGCAAACGCAATCAACCATCCCAGAAGATATAAAGTTGCCGTCTCTTCAGTTGGTCAACTTCTTCCCCGACTAAACTACTCGCCGATCTTGTTAAATGTCAAAGTTCAGGTCCCCTTTTCGTGTAGCTGCTCTTTTCTGTAAGGACGTTGACGCCTTTTTGGGGAGGTGGCGTTTTGGCTCATAGGAGCAAATGCTCCCATTATATAAAATAATTAAAAAATTAATTTTAAAAATGCAAAAAAAATTGACATAATTTTTTTGGTATACATCGTGACATTCTATGTTCGTACACAAGTTTTCGTGGAAAAACAACATTTTGTGTGGTGTGTACAAAAAAGACAAGAAAATATGCTGTATGTAGTCGTGTTACAACATCAAAATTTGTCTTTTTTTACAGGAGCCACAGATTTTTTTTTCGTTTTTTGAAAATTTGTGTACCAACATAAAATGTTAAGATGTACATGTAAAAATTTAGTTTAAAATTTTTGGACACTTCAAAATGTGGATTCACATAATGAGAGCAAATGCTCCTATGAGCCAAAGTGCATTTCCCCTTTTTGGGCCTTTGTTAAACAAGAATAACTGGGATCGGCGTTGACTCTGTTATCTGGAACACAAAGTAAAGCACGCAGACTATCGACATCCGTCTAAAGCGCCTCAGAGGCGTTACTGCTCAGATCGCCATTAGCAAATACTCGAGTGCAGCACAATCTCTGCACCGTACTGTTCAAGTGGCATGAAGTTTCAGTGCACGGTAGGCTTCAGCGGTCATATAACTAGAACTCGTGCCTATCTAAGAGCTACTTTAACAGAACCTGTAAATGCTGCCCCGGAACTAAATTTTTCGGCAGATTTACGGGTTCGGACCGAACGCGCCGTAGAACGGAGTCCGAATCGGTGGGCAAGTTTCTCGGGGGCCCGAGAAACGCGAGCCTCGCCCCGTATATATGCAGGCTGCGGTGGGGAGTAGGGTTCCAAAACCCTACTCCCGCCGCCGCGAGCGCTTCGACTTCCGGCGAGCAATCGCGCCGTTGCCGCCGCTGCATCTCCACTTCCTCCACCTCCACCGTGACCGCATGGCTGGCTCGGGCAGCGGCGGGAGGGGAGGCGGGCGGATTGGCAGGAGAAACTCGCCGCCCCCTCCCCGTCTTCCACTCCAAGGCCGAGCGGCGGAAATGAAACCGCTCGGAGGGCGCGCGGAAGCGCAGCGCGCGGCACTAGACCAACTGGGGCCTGACGCCGCTGGGGAAACTCGCCCGCTACGCCAATAGCGGCGAGGGGTCTTCCTCCGGCGCGTCCGGCCGTGCGCTTGCGCCGCCAGTCATTGACAACAGCAGCGAGGAGGGGAGGAGGAGGAGGCGTCGGTGTGCACCGTCTTCCATTCGGGGGACTACGTCCTCAATGACGAGGAGGGGGCGACGGCGATCCAACAAGTCACCGTCATCTCGAAGACTGAGGCGCGCTCTCTTCCGCCGCGAGGAGGCGGAAGCCGTCCGTGCCGTGCGCGCTTACGAGGCGGCGCAGAAGGAGGCGGCCATCCGCCGGGTGAAGCAGGAGGTCGTCGACCTCGACTTGGAGTAGGCCGCCAACGGCGTAGTCCTCCGCCGCGCGTACAGTAGGTCGCCGATGGGCAAAATTAGCTAGCCGACGACCAGACCAAATGTAGTCTCTTTTGCGATCAGAGCTATGCAAATATGCAACTACTTAGAGCATCTCCAGTCGCGTCCCCCAAACCGTCCCCCAAACCGCGCCGGATTGAGCGTTTGGGGGACGTGTTTCGTTCGTGCCGCGTTTGGGGGACGTCGCTCCCCAGTCGCGCCCCCAAACAAAATTTCGCAAATTTTAAACTTAACTAGATTCGATTAGATTCGTCCAAACTTACATAGATTCGAACGAAATTTGACTAACTTTAAAACTAAACCTAATCTAGAACCACTTGCGGCGGCCGGAGGCGTCGTAGTACTGCTGGAAGTTGTACATCTCGTCGGTGACGACCTCCTGCTTGACGCGCTCGTCGACGGGCTCGTCCTTCACCAAGCCGCTTGGTCCTGCCTCGCCGTCGTCGGTGAGGTCCACCAGCGGCTTGCCGGAGTCGCGGATGGACATGGCGATCGCCGCGTCCAGGTCGCCCCTCCGAGCGTCCTTGTCGTCCATGGACGCCAAGAACGCCGCCCGCAGCCCCGGGCAGTCCTCGGGGTCGTCGCTGCCGGCGATGAGCTGCTGCTGCCGCTCGTACTCCGCCGGCAGCGCCGCCTGCGACGCTTCCTCCGGCTCCTCCTTCACCTCCGGCTTCGGGATGAGGAGGGCGCCGCCGCGCCTCCCTTGCTGCCGCCCGCTGCCGCTACCGCCACGCCTCGTGTTGACGGGCGTCGCCGGCTCCTCCTTGACCTCCTGTTTGGGGACGGTGTAGGGCGCCGACCGGTACGACGAGGACGGCGTCGATCGCGCCGGTCCCGAGGAAGAAGAGTGCAAGGAGGACGAGTACGTCGTCCTCCTCGGCTGCCATTGAGGAGACGGCGGCGGCGACGACGGCATCTCCAGCCTTGGAGCGCCGTTGCGGAGGCCGCGGATGACGTTCTCGAGGGTGCGCCCCGGAACGCCCCAGAACAGGGCGCGGCCTTCCCTGTTCCAGCTGTTGGGGCCGCCGACGAGGTTGTCGGTGCTGTGCATCTCGACGTCGTACTTCGCCTGGAAGTACATCGTCCACTAGGCGTCGTTGTCGTTGACCGCCCACGTCGGATCCAACCGCTCCTCGGCGGTGAGTTGAGCCCGACGGGCCTTGATGGCGTCCCTCCATTGGTCCGTCTTCGGCTTCGGCGGCGGCGGAACGCCAATGCCGTTCACGGCCATCTTCCAGCCCGCCGCCGCTGGCGCGCCGCATGTCCGGCGGGACTGGATACCGGGCGTGGTACAGCGCCCACGCCTCCGCCACGGTGAGGCTGCCGCATCCGAAGCCGTTCGCCGCGGCGATCTTGCGGGAGGACGAGCTCGACATTTTTTGAGCGGCGAGGAGAGGATCTGGGAGGGGGGAGGCGGCGGCGACGAGAAGGATTATGGTGAGCGGCGATAACTGCAGGGCGTCTTAAAACAGCGGCGGCAGCGGGTGGTTGCACGCAATAACTCCGGCGCGGACGGCCACGCGGCCATGCACGACGAGACGCGTCCCTGCGTCGCCTGGGAAAACAGGGACGCCATTAACGTCGCTTGACCAAAGGTAGGCGACGGGGTTTTAGCCTTCCGTGCCGCCGACGGGTCGGGCCCGCGTCGGTTCGCCTCGCTTTTCGTTGTGTCCGGCGTCCCCGAAGCGTCCCCTGTGGGACGGGGACGGGCTCGGGGCGCCGGACACCGTATCGGGCCGCGCCGGACAAAAATGGGCTTTGGGGGACGCGGCTGGAACTCTTTTTTTGTCCGGCGCGCCCCAAATCCCTTTGGGGGACGATTTGGGGGACGCGACTGGAGATGCTCTTAGTTTGAATTTCACTTTTATAACTTGTTTGCGATGATCAGTTACCGGCAAAATTTGAATTTGTGTTTTTTCGGTTCCAAATACGAGTGCTGTTCTGCGCCACCTTCTAAACCGCTCGTAATTTGATTTTTAGGAGACTAAATTTCGTTTTTTCAGTTCTGAAAAATAAGGGCTCTGCTAGAAATGTGCTCTAACCAATTAGTATCCGTCTCTTTCTCATCTGCTCGGAGATCTCCTCGATCTCTTATCCCCCTTGTACCGGTCGCTCGTCAACTGTACCAATTCGCAATGCAACTTTTCCTGAACGCCGGCCGGCGTCAGTGGCTAGGTCAAATGGCCGCCACCTGCTGCAGAGTCAGCGCCTTTTTCCAACGAAAAAGCAGGCATGTCTCGTCGCCTTTTGGCTTGACTGCAACATGGGATAGAAATAAGAACAACATCAGCAAATGACATGGCAGTCGGCGACTAGAAACAGTGGAAGGTAAGCTAATCAGTTATGCTTAGGCAAATGATTGGTTGACCACGGAATTAAGTAAAGCTGCAGTGAAGGCTGACTTGTGCGGGGCAAAGTCGTTCCTGTTTCTGGATGTCGAAGTACTAATAAAGGGTTCAGTTCATGTGCACCAGGCGTCTGAAGCACGCTGCTGGAATATTTGGCGTCGTCGGTCACGTACGTTTCTGCCAAAAGTGACAAGGGCTGTTATCAGCCAGGTCACTGCCTGCGGTGAAATAATTCTAAAGTCCCATCATCAAAAAACTGTTGGAGTGGAGCTAGCTTCTCTCGGTGGAGAAAATTGGACGGCCAAGTCACATTTAGAGCAATTCCAATAGTGTTGCCAACTGCTGGCTATAAGCCAAATATTATGTTATCTATAGCTAATATAGAGCCAACACATACAATAGTGAGCTATAAAAATGTAGTACTTTATCAATGTATGACCCACCTTTCATTCTCACAAAGTACCTAGAAGCACGTGCTAGAACTGGCTCTTGCATAAGAGCATGAACAATAAGAAAGCCGGCCACTGGCTATATGCCCGCGGCACGTCAGCTAAGAGCCCATAACCATACAATAAACTGGCTATTAGATTGGCTTTGTTGAATTGATAAATATTTTAATGCATGCAATGTCCTGGCTACATGCAAGACTCACTGGGCTTGCATTCAATGCATGCAGCCAGCTCTACCGTTCACACTAGGCTGTAAGCAGGCTCTAGTTTTTTGGTTTCTGTGTTACAGCCCGGCGATAGATGGAGCGTCGGCACCCTTCTCTCTCCTGGTTTCTCTTTCTTCCAGCTAGGATTTTGATGATGTGAACTTGGTTATAGCCAGCTGACTGTGTACTATTGTACTTGCTCTTAGCGTTGCTTCGTCGTCTGGTGTCGAGTGAAGTGAAGCGGAATCAATCAAATGCAGCGGCGGCACGCACAAAGGGGCCCGTTGTTGAATGAATGGAGTGGGCGGCGACGAATCTGACTGCACGCGACGGCGTACGGAGCGCAGGCAGAGTCGGCCGCCCTGCGCCGCAAATGGCACGCGCGTCCGTCCCGCCTCGCTTTCGGTCAGCATCATCGGCATCCCCCGTCTCTGCCTTCCTACGACGCCACTTGTCGCCCGCTCGACGTGCATGGCCGCCTGGCCGGACATCCTGGAGACGTGGCCGATACAATTTCGCAAATGAACTCTTTTCGCAGTGTGCGGCGGCTGTGAGTAGACGTCGCGTATGTGAGACTGTGAGTAGACGTCGCGTGTGCGGCGGCGAATGCTGCAGCCGGTGAACGTGTCTGTTTATGCACGGCCAATATTTCTTCCAGCCTTTTCCTGTGTGTTGTAAAGTTTCGAAAAATAATATCAACTCCGTAGCGATGCCAATATATTAAGAATAAATTACCGCACATGATTTGACCTAAACTCAAATTTGTTAGAATTTCGCTAAAGTTCAAATGATTTAGGTGGATAAATATTTGAAAAAGTTAACAAAATCTCTGAAATTTTGGTTCTTCCATTCAGAAGCTGAAGTCACTGAAAAGAGATATTTCTCTTCGCATCTTAAATCCAAAATTTTATGTTACCGAAATTGTGAACATCAAACAGCACCCAGGAGATTTGCAAGAGATGATAGTACACATCTGTTTTTCTTCTCACATTTACAATGAGCTCCACTAGATAACTGAGCTAAGCGCCACCCCTCAAAGACGCAAACATGCCCGCGTGAGGAGGGAACCTCCTCCATTGCCCTCACATGCATGCGCGGAAAGCTCGAACAAGCTGCATTATTGAACAATGTGCTCTATTCGGGATACAGAGCGTTCTAAACTTGCTCATTCAAGCCATTTCCGGTATTGGCAACATTATCAGGCTTTGACAACGGAATTTAACCGATGTCGACCAGTGCCCACTCACTAATCATGATATGCGTTTCTGAGGAACGGACTTGCCCGCTGGCCAGATAGAAATTCACGTCAAGCCGCGCACCACAAACATGTTTTCTGTCTGGTATATTTGGTGTGGTCCAATCTTGATTTGCTATTGTTAAGTATCCTTCTCTTCTTGGCCGCAAGAGGAGATGTGCGAGATGGTGAATGCTTGCGTGATCTTGCACAACATCGAGTGGGTAAATTTACTTTGATGCATTGAGTGTACCCAACTATTCACGGGTGCGGATGAGATATCTTGGGCACTAGAACCATCATGGCGATTCTCGGCTAAATCCAAGTTTAAAATTATGGTTCTCTTCCTTATCCGGCTTACTCAAGTGTCGTACAAAGTGGCTTCTTACATGCAAATGTAGAAAGCCGTGACTAAGCGTGTCGGGGAAGCGCTTGAGTTGTGGCTGATAAGATCCACCTCTTCTTGGCGAGCTTAGGGATAGGTATAGCTAGTTCTCGAGTTGTTATGTTATGTAGCTTACTATATACTCCCTCCGTTCCTAAATATAAGCCATACATATAGTTTTTAGCACGGAAATTAAAGAACGCATATTGAGAGAAAATGACACCAGGTTTGAACGGGATCACCTCTATACATTTGACATTAGAAAATAGAGAACTTTACATAAGATAGGAAAATATAATTAAATCCTAAAAAAAATTCTATACAAGTGATGTGTCGCACTAAAGATTATATTCTGAAAATTTTCTCAAAAAACTATATGGCTTATATTCAGGAACGGAGTGAGTATTATTCTTCTCATCCTTTATGTTTTTTTCGGCCAAACTTGACTCTCGGTAAAAGTCTATGCCCATGTTGCCTTTATTAGTTTATAAATTCGGGCTCTCATGGATTCTTTCGTCTAAAAAAAGGTGTGCTGTTGTCTTCAATATTGATCCGTCATAGTCTCAGTCAACAAATGTTTCTAGTCGTATAATTAAACGGCAACAAATAAAATGGTTTCGAGATGTTTGGTGCACGGAACAGTCAGGTGGCACTAGGCCATCGGTGGACTTGGCAATGCAACAGTGCCAACTAATTTTCAGGTGCACGCGCTGACTTCTACCACCGTTCCGCGGACGCTCGCCATCCATCCAGAATACCAAACCCAAGCACACTGAGACTATTTGTGTATGATGACAACGTAGTACGAGCAAGCGACCAAGACTGAGACAAGTATCAGCACTACTCAGCACCTTCCTAGAATCCCCGGCTGAGCGCCTCTAGATAGAATCTACTCCGGCTGACCTGGGGATTGACTTTGCGAGATGTGTGACACGGTTCTTTCGTTTCCGACACGTTGGACTGAGCGCGAAGAGTAGTCAAGCCCGGGTCGCGCCCAGCAGCCAACCCAGAGAAGAAACTCGATGCCCGTCCGTCCGTCCGCTCCACGCCACCGCGAGCGCGTGCTCCACGGTCCAAAGGAAATTGCTTCCCATACCTTCCCTTTTCCCTAGTACTGTACTACTACTTCCTAATCCCCACGTCCTGATAGGATACACTAAACACCTTCTATATCTATCTACATTTTCTAAACTTGCAATCTCCTAAATTATCCTGCCGGGGCAAACAACACAACCAAACCCAAAAAAAAAGAGAAAAAAAGCCGATGCAGGCAGATCGACAAAAATAAAGATAACTCGCCACCGCTGCACCCTCCGGAGTATTCCTACCTAGCAGGATTGACTCGCCGCATACCAAGCAACACCTCCAACAATGAAAGCGACGACGATGATGCTACTTCCCGGACTAGTCCTAGGGTTTCCCTCGGTACGCTGTGGAGGGTGGGGTAGAGGTACATCCGACGCCCTTTAGGAAGGAATGGCGACACTCTCAAGTGTCACCGTGTCGGTGTTGAGACAACAGTGATTCTCCCGAACCCAAAAAAAACTACACCTCCGGGCAAGACGAGGAGCTCCACCAAGCTTGCCACCCACCAACATACGCCACCACGGTCTTGTAGGCACCAACATCGTCTCACCATGGTAAACACTGCGACGCCGGCCGAACCACGACCACGCAGGAGGGAACAACCTCCACCACCATAGATGTTAGCTGACTGGATGTAGCGGCAAGTGTACAACTAGCCATTGGAGCTGGAAGGCGGCAGCAGCACAGCCAAATAAAGGACATCCTCCACCGCTAACGACTGGTGCCGACCAGAGATGGTAGCAGGGACACATCAGGCCACGCAAGCCCGGTCGGGCCCCAAGAGGGTCCGTAAAGACCCCACCGCCACATTGATGCACGTAGGTCGTCGCCGCTACCCTCTAGTTTGGCACAATAGGCCCGGCCAGACCTAGAAGGGACCGCGAAGCTCTCGCCAGCACACAACAGTAAACACGGCATCGTCACTGCCACCTTTTTCACAAAACGCTCCTCAGTACAACCGGAGGCGGCGAGGCCGACCCCAGCATGCCCTGACACAGATCGGGCCCAAAAGGGCCGATCTTGGACTACAGGGCACCAGCCAAGCTCGGCCCTGCCACCGATGCCACCAACTGGTGGCTCCACTGCACTATGACCACCCAACCGTCGAAGTACATCTGGCATGGGTAGCCCGGCCCGACCCAGCCCGAAAATCCCGGGCCGGGATGGGTCGGGCTTGCACTTCGGGCCGGGTTCGGGCCTGAAATCTGAGCCCGAACGTCGGGCCGGGCCGGGCTCGGGCCTTCATTTTCGTACATTTTAGCCTGGTCGGGCCAGGCTTCTCGGGCCGGGCCGGGCTTTTAACTCGTTCGGGCCGGGTTCGGGCTTAAATTACAGGCCCGACGATCGGGCCGGGCCGGGCTCGGGCCTGACTTTTTACCCGCGGGCTTTTTTAAGCCCGGCCCGAAACCCAGCCCGGCCCAAACTTTGCCCAGGTGTACGTCGAAGGGAGCTCCACCGCCACGCCGGACCACCACCACCGAAGAGCACCTCCAAGAACCAGTCGGCCACCGTGCGGTCCAAATTTGAGAGGGGAGAACGCCTGGGGGTCAGCCGCTATCGGCGCTTCCTGGTCTAGGGTCGGTGCCGGTCGGCGGCGACGATGGGGGAGAGGAGAGAAGGGGGCTGAGAGGCGGCCCGGCCGCCACGGGGGACGACACAGGTTGCGAGAGGAGGGAGGGTTTTCAGGAGGAGGTTTCCTCTTGTCAAACCGTTTCACTCCTCATCTCCCAAACTTTTCCTCTCCTCTTCTGAAATACCGTCCTATATATATGCTCACATGCCAAGGAAAAGGAACTCATCTGCACAAGCTCTATACCAGATGACTAATAGAAACTACAACTCGCAAGAAAGAAGATGTTGATGGCTGTCAGCAAACAATGGATGCAGATGCGCATGCTAGGCCGCGGTGCATCGGGCGGAGGTCTTCCTGGAGGCAGACAACACGTATGTGGAGTTGTTCGTGGTCAAGTCAGCGTGCCCGTCCGATGTTGCGCCACTGACGAGGGAGAAGAGGATCATGTCTGACCTGTTCTCCCCTCGCATCGTGTCATGCATCACGCGATAGGTCCTACCACCTCTTCCTCGAGTTTGCTCCCTTTGCTTCCTTGGCCTACAAGGTCGCGATGAGAGGAGGCCTCGACGAACCCACCATCCGGGCACATGTACAAATGTGTTACTTATATCTACTTTATTGTGTTATATCTACGTGTTCCAATATCGGGTCGGATGTACAAGTGTGTTAATTAGATCTATTTATTCTCACATGATAAATATGTTTACATTATACTTTTTTCTACATTATCCAATATCAGGCCGTACATACAATTATGTTGGTAGCATTTTATCTCTAGCTAGGCAAGATATATAAATCTTTTTACATTACTATTATTGCCACATGTTTCACTTATTTAACTCTAAGGTCTACTTTATAATAGGATATTATTTTGGAAATACTGCATAAGAAAAATGGGTTATCGATCTTATGTCATAGACTTAGCATATGCTAAGAATAATTTGACAAAAACGTAACCAACAAGGAAGGTGTATGGGATAGTACATCTTCTAGTATTTGCTTAGAAGGTACTCGTCACTTTCCCTCCACTTGGCATCTGGTAAGGCCTCCTCACATGCCACACACAAAAGTAAGTTCACTAATTATTTAAACTAGAATGTTTCGTAATTCTGCCTTTTATATGTTTTATTTCTCACATGATAAATGTTTTGTGCAGTTTTCTAGTTTGGTGGTTAGGAAGTCAAGCCCTACAATGTGGGGTATGTGAGATACAAGAGGGTCAAGTCTCTCTCTTTCATATAGCACGGCATGATCATGATGGTCTTAGTGTTTGTCTTGTCAAATGCATGCGCCTCTCATGTTAATACAAGAGTAAGTTATCTATTTGTTCCAATTATATCACTGATCTATTTTCTTCACTAATCTATTTGCTTCAATCATATCACTAGTTCGATTCCTTATTTCTACATAAACATGACAATAACAATGCAATGTACGTGGTTAAGAAACCACTTCCAAGCTTCTCTCCAAGTAGTCAACATGAAACATGCGGACACGGTTTAATAAGGGCTACAAACCAGAGCCTTGAGAAGACTGTGGCATATTTGCCACATGAATCTCTAAAGGAGCCAAAGATGTAACTAAGAATTACTTATTTGTATAGTTAGTAATCGAATATATGTCAAAATGCATGTATACATGCTTTGTATTAAATGTACAATCTAATATAATGGAAATTTGCGACCGTGTTTTGATGAAATGTTGCATGGGTTACTAGTACAGCCGGGGATGCTTGTACTACTAATAGGTGTTGTTGAAGGACACATTAAGCAGAGTAAAGTTTCTTACAATGCTCGATAAAAGCACACAATTTAGTTAAATTCGTTAGGTGTAGACATATGTAAACTTGCACGAGTAAACGAGTAAACATCTATGAATGTCTCCCATAATCTATAAATGCACATGAAAGGAGGAACGAAAGCGTGTGCGAAACAATCTACATTCGCAGACAATTTCATTTCCTTGACCGTGTGAGAAAATATGCCTTATCGCACACGAGTAAATAAGTCGTTTGCACTAGAGGCGCATTGCTCACCTTTGCATATTGACGGTTGGGTAAACCGTGTATGCCAGACCATTTCAAGTGTGTGTGAAGGTAACTTTTGCACTCCCTTCTTGCCAAAATGTATTGCATATAACATTTTTACAAGTCAAACGACATAAATTTTGATCAAGTATGTAGAACAAAATATAACATCTAGAATACAAACTCAATACCATTAGATTCCTCATGATGTATATTTTCATATGGTATATAATTGGTATGGTAGGTATGGATAATTTTCTCAAAAGACTTGGTGAAAGTTGATACCATTTGACTTTCCGAAAATCTTATGTGCACTACATTGTGGCAAGGAGGGAGTACTAGTGATCCCAATTTGTTATTGCACATTATTTGTTGATTAAATAGGCTGGGACATGATCGGTCTAAAGAATTGTTTTCTTTCAACACAAGATAGATATTGCTTTCCTGTGAGTAGTTGGAAGGTGATTAGACATATGCTAGAGAGAGCCTTTTTGGTGTAAATGAACACGTATGTTTAATGTTCTTGTGCTTCATTATGGTCCTTTCTCCTATGTCAGTATTCATATTCTTCCGAGAAAATTTGTACCCTAGAATATTCTACAAATGCATTAAGATATGACAGATATTTGGATGTCAATACATATAACAATATTGCAGTTTATAAAGTGTGACAACTTAATTTATCGATTCTCTTTAAAAAAAACTCAATTTATCGAGCAATATGATCTTTTAGTTTGTCTAGTATTACTTTTATGTGCTTAACAAAATCACCATCGAAATGTGGTCATAAATTCAACACAAAAAGAGCATATCCATTGGCAAATGGTATAATGTACATTTGACAAGTATATATGTTTCTCTGTGTATTATAATAGTACTATATATGTTGGTCAGTTGACCTAATTAATTCTTAGTTGCCATCATATTCTACTTTAAGAGTATTCACATAGAAAGTTTTTTCAGGCCTAGTAATATTGGTTTGTATTTTGTTTGAGAAATAGCAAAACTGAAAAACTAGCCAAAATAAAAGAATATGCATCATTAAACAAACGATGTATAACTTGTGAAGCATAAGTATATGTTATTCTCGAAAGTAAAAATGTTTAGTAAAAAGAGTTAAGTACCAACTATTTTAAATAGGTTGTGTAGACAAGAACCATCCGGGAGTAAGATAGTCCATTTATGAATCTGCTGCTTGATGTAGCAATTTAGAAGTACAAATTATCGTATCCACAGGGACTAGACGCCAGCAATTGCGCTTGGCTAAATCTATGTAACATGGAAAGTGGTTTGGGTATTGCAAAGAAATAAATCTAATCTAACCACTGAATTGAAATGTGTCTTTTTGTATTTTCGTTTTACTAATTAACACTAAACATAATATTTGTTTAAAGGAACACATGCACTAGCATACATTGGAGATTGAGATAGAAGCAATTTTATGGGAATGAGGGAGAGAACATAACGAGCACATACACAACTTATACTAGAAACTGAACAGGTTTGTGCACCAAGTGCAGCTCACAGGGTAACATACGAGCAAGTAACACGAGTAGCACAAATACACACGAACACTACACAGCAGATTTTATCACAGGCTACGAGTCTAGTATAGCACGGTATCAAAACAATCTCCTCAACAATTCAATGTCTAGTGAAGATTAGCAGAGAAAAAAACCGGGACAGAGAAGAAAAGGATCGTCACTAAACTGAATTGTCTTGTGAGCAAATTACCGAACACCTTATGAGAGTCGGTGAAGACTTGTTGTGGCAGCAGCAGGAGATTAGAACGAACACCTTGTGGGCGTCCAGGAATCTGTGAAGAGGAGCCTCTTGTGGTTGCAGCAGGGGGAGTAGAAGATGGAGCGCTTCAGGTCGACTCTTGATCACAAGCAGAAGAGTAGAGGCAGTAGAGCAGCAGGGGACACAGGGGAAGGAGCCGTTCTGGTCGTGGCGTATTCGTCGTGGGCGCTCGAGTTGATGACGAGCAGCAGGCTATTGATGCAGAGGGCGTCGCTGTGGAGGACCGATGGCGCAGTGGTGGATCGGTGGCTCACCGCCACGCCTGGCCTGGCCTGGCCGCGGCGGCGACCGGAGGTGAGCAGGAGCAAGGGGATTAGGGATAGAAAACCAGGCCTTCTCTCGATTTGGGATGTAGCCAGGGATTTGAGGACCACGATCTGATCTGGTTGTTTTCATTTTGCCCCTTCTACTCCTCTTTGTTTAGTACAAGATGATCCCTCATTTCTTCAGCTAGGCCCCTGGATATTTATTATTCTTTATGCTCGGCTCCCTCAGTAACAATAACTCTACTTCATGATCCATTGTAGAAACATTTTGGGCCTTTTCGCCCGATCGCAAAATATAAAAACAAACTATAACTTGTCGTTTTCAATAATTTTCAGTATTTTAGCATGTTTTTGCATTCAGAATGATGCCCAAAACAAATCTCAAATGCAATATCAGTGCTAGAAAATGCTATATAAATGATGCTTATCATACCCCCACACTTAAATCTTTGCTTGTCCTCAAGTAAAGGTAAAAGGTAAATGAAAACTGAGTATGCAAACTTGAGAGAGTAAACTAGATTCAAAATGACACTAGAGAAACTGATATGACTACCAACCAAGCTTGCTGTTTACTGAAAATGGGATTCAAAACATCACTGAATGTAAGATATGAATAAGGCAGAATTTATTGTCGGGCAGGAACTGAAATTACCACTTTACTAGAGAACCCAGCAATCAACATGCAAAAACTTTTGGTTAGAGGTTAAAGAATGAAAATGAGTCAAATCTGGCAAAATGAAATGATCACTCAAAAACAATTTCCATTCCTCCTTTTATGAGTGAACACACTCAAATTTGGCACTGATTTTCTGTTTGCTCTTATCAGGTAACAACCATTTTCCTTTATTTAACCAGCACCAAACGAAACAAATAGGTATTAACAGGTAGTTACAGGGTCATAAGATGGGTTAGTCCTCATTCCTACAGTCCAGGCATCCGATCCAGGGATCACATGGACCCAGCTAAGTTCAGAGGTGTTAGAAAGTTAGTCTCCACTTCTCAGTCCAAGTGCTCTGTCCAGGGACACAACACCCAGCTGAACACAGGAGTTGAGTTAGCACAAACAATATTAGTTAGAAGAAAACATGTTAGAATCCCTAGCCAAAGTCAGACATCCAATCCAGAGATCACATGGGCCCAATTTGGTTCAGGATTAGTTAGTGAATTTCTAGCAGAATGACAGCTACCAACACATTCCCACAGTCCAGATATAATATCCAGGGATAACATATTCAGCTGGGTTCAGTGTTTGTTGGCTCTCAAGCAAAGAAGAAAATTTCAAAATCCTCTCAACAAGTTTCATTCTGGAACATTCAAATTTACCAGAAAGTAATGGTAGAAATCTAATTAGCAGTAAACAACATAACTTGCTTGACAGGCATACAAGTGTTGTATTGTCATGGAGAATATAGATTACAATTCAGATTTCAGACTCAGTTCACAATCTATGAATTTTTGGCCAAATAAGAATGTTTTATAAGTAACTGTTGTGGACACGAGAGATGTAGAAAATGTGCAAGGAATAATAATGATAGGAATTAGCACAGCTCACGGGCTCATATGTGCAACAACTCACATCATTCTACAACCTGCTTCTTCTCCTCATGCTCACTCCGCTCTACTCCTCATGCCTCTTGAAGTTTGCTCATCATCACCATGCCATACATCCACCAGGGTCCCATGGGATGTCTACTCGAACGTGTTCATCTTGCAACTGATTCAGTACATTTGGTAACCTGAAATAGCACACAAGCAAACAACTTGCAAGGGTAACAGGGATCACACCCTCAAGATCCTCAATGGAATACCCAATGATGGAAGCATAGCAATAAAATATTTCATGAACAAATTTCAACAATGAACTACATGTTGCATAGGCAATATCAATGGTGTTGCATGCTTTGTTAGCTAATTTAAAATCATACCCGAGATGTTTGAGGAGTTCCGGGACTACCTTTATTAGATATGTCTTGGGATGTGTAGTGGTAGAAGTTTCTTGAGGAACAATGTCAGAAGTGGCATCAGAAGCATCCTCATCATCATCAATCATGAGAATTTCCATCTCAGGCTCAAATGCAGAAGAATCGATGATGCCAGCATACTCAAATGTGAACTTCTCCATTTCTGTTTCCAGCAACATGTCGTCGATATCAAGTAAACGTGGATCCTCAACATCAAAAGCAGCTAACTGCAGTATAGGCTCACACATCAAAGAATCATCCAGGAGAACAACTGAATCTTGCTCATTAATGTCCATTGGAGCCGCCATGTGTGTATCACTTACGATTGCATCATCATCATCAAACAAGACCCATGCAAGATCGATTTTGTCACATTAAGAATCTGATTTAAGATTTTGAGTAGGAGTTGGCTGAGTAGGTGTAGTAGTAGTCTCATAGCAGCAAGTCAACAAGTCTACGCTGGGTTTCTCACCATACCACTGAAATTGGTGGAAGGCAATAGTCTCGATGTGCATAAACGCATCATCAAGGGTCTTGTTTGTAATTGAACCACCTGCTGCCATGTCAACAAAAGAACGTGCATCATGACTCAACCCTCTGTAAAATATTTATAGCTCTAACCATCTCTGAAGCCCATGATTAGGACATCTCCTAATTAAATCCTTGTACCTCTCCCAAGCATCATAGAAACCTTCTCCATGTCTCTGAACAAAACTGAGAATCTGATCTCTAGCTACAATCTGCTTGTGAATTGGAAAGTATCTACCCAAGAATGCATGTGAAATCTGATCCCAACTGAATAACCTTGATGGTAAACCAGCGGTACCAAGCACGAGCATCGTCTCGAAGAGAGAAAGTGAATAACCTACATCTAATGGCATCTTGAGATACTCCATGGTACTTCACTGTGTTGGAATACTCAAGAATAATCTGTATGTGTTCATGAGGGTCTTCACTCGGCAATCCTCTAAACAAATGTTGTTGTACTAATGCAATAAGACCAGGCTTCAATTCAAAGGAATCTGCCTCAATAGATGGCCATATTGGCCCTGTGATAATGCCATGACTATGCCCATTCCAAAGATGACGAAGCAAGGCCATTTGTTAACTGTCCAACACAAACTCACAAACAACAACCTTTGGTGAGAGGGTTAGTATCCTAATAAGCCGAAGCAACAAAGAGAAAATATAAGAAGAACACTGAAATAAATGCCACAGAAAAACAAACAAGAAACTACACTAAACCTAGTCTCTAACCTCACACGATAGCTCGACGCTAGTCCCCGGCAACGGCGCCAAAATTGATGTAGCAATTTAGAAGTACAAATTATCGTATCCACAGGGACTAGACGCCAGCAATTGCGCTCGGCTAAATCTATGTAACATGAAAAGTGGTTTGGGTATTGCAAAGAAATAAATCTAATCTAACCACTGAATTGAAATGTGTCTTTTTGTATTTTCGTTTTACTAATTAACACTAAACATAATATTTGTTTAAAGGAACACATGCACTAGCATACATTGGAGATTGAGATAGAAGCAATTTTATGGGAATGAGGCAGAGAACATAACGAGCACATACACAACTTATACTAGAAACTGAACAGGTTTGTGCACCAAGTGCAGCTCACAGGGTAACATACGAGCAAGTAACACAGTAGCACAAATACACACGAACACTACACAGCAGATTTTATCACAGGCTACAGTCTAGTATAGCACGGTATCAAAACAATCTCCTCAACAATTCAATGTCTAGTGAAGATTAGCAGAGAAAAAAACCGGGACAGAGAAGAAAAGGATCGTCACTAAACTGAATTGTCTTGTGAGCAAATTACCGAACACCTTATGAGAGTCGGTGAAGACTTGTTGTGGCAGCAGCAGGAGATTAGAACGAACACCTTGTGGGCGTCCAGGAATCTGTGAAGATGAGCCTCTTGTGGTTGCAACAGGGGAGTAGAAGATGGAGCGCTTCAGGTCGACTCTTGATCACAAGCAGCAGAGTAGAGGTAGTAGAGCAGCAGGGGACACAGGGGAAGGAGCCGTTCTGGTCGTGGCGTCTTCGTCGTGGGCGCTCGAGTTGATGACGAGCAGCAGGCTATTGATGCAGAGGGCGTCGCTGTGGAGGACCGATGGCGCAGTGGTGGATCGGTGGCTCACTGCCACGCCTGGCCTGGCCGCGGCGGCGACCAGAGGTGAGCAGGAGCAAGGGGATTAGGGATAGAAAACCAGGCCTTCTCTCGATTTGGGATGTAGCCAGAGATTTGAGGACCACGATCTGATCTGGTTGTTTTCATTTTGCCCCTTCTACTCCTCTTTGTTTAGTACAAGATGATCCCTCATTTCTTCAGCTAGGCCCCTGGATATTTATTATTCTTTATGCTCGGCTCCCTCAGTAACAATAACTCTACTTCATGATCCATTGTAGAAACATTTCGGGCCTTTTCGCCCAGTACTGCAAAATATAAAAACAAACTATAACTTGTCGTTTTCAATAATTTTCAGTATTTTAGCATGTTTTTGCATTCAGAATGATGCCCAAAACAAATCTCAAATGCAATATCAGTGCTAGAAAATGCTATATAAATGATGCTTATCACCGCTTAAAACCCCTCAAATTTGTTCAAGTTCAATTAACATGCTGATGAAAGCGACGCTTTCTTTCTCTAGGATGGAAAAATTATGCAGCTTAATCGTGGAGATAATTTATAGTTTGTCTACCTATTAAAATGACTCGTAATTTTGCTAATACGGGCAAGTAGTTTTTGAGAAAATATTGTGTTCACATTTGTATTTGTACTTTTGATGCATAGTTCTAATATTAAGATACCAGATCTCGAGCCCGTATATGGTGGGCGGATCATATGTGATTCATGTGTGTATCTATGGACACAATGGACATGATTTGATTGGCGGACCCCTAGACCCCTTATATATTTGGACGATTAGGGTAGATGTCGATCGTTTTTCTCCGCTTAAATATGGATCTTAACAAGATATCTAAGATCCGATCTGAGGGACTGTTACAAATTGTATCCCATAGAATCATTGGCGTGATCTCAATGTTGCTTTTACTCCGAGATGGTGGCCGAGCATGTAGGTCCTCGGGCTAAGGAGGCTCGTGCCGAGCAAGCCTCCTTCCTGCCTAGCTAGTGCGCCTACCTAGAACCCATAACCTCGTCATTATGATTCCCAAAAAGAGTACTACTAATTTATTAATATTGGAATGGTGCTAGCAATCTGCAATTGTTCAATTACTTACGTTAAGACACGCTGAGTGGTTAGCGAACTGCCTTATCAACATCCCAACTTGTAAACGTCTTATGTCAACGAAGTAATGGCCTTAGAGTTCGGATTTGAACAAAGAAGGCCATATTTCTATCGCGTTTCCATACCCCATCAGATACGATCTCTTTCAATCACACTGCCAGCACAATAATCCAGCATAAGGGAAGGATCGGTACTCACTGCTGCAGGATGCTGACTTGGTAAATTATTTGTCTTTCGAACTGCAAACTGCTAAACTATTTAGAGAACTTGTTTAGGTTGTGATAGTACATTTTAGTACTACAGAATTATATGTCTTTTATGTTGGCAAAGTGACTAGAGTGCGGCACAATCTTTGCACCGTAGTGTTCAAAAGTGCGAGAAACAACAATGAATTCAATATACTTAGGTTAAAACATACTTCCTCCATCTCAGTGTCTTAATTTTTCTAGATACCGATGTATCTATAACTTAAATACATTTAGATATATCTGTTTAAATAAAAAAATAAGACGCTAATTTTTTTACGGAGTTAGTAGTTTCAAAGAGCTGACTATAGCCTCGTTATAGCCCTACGAAAATGCGAGACTAAGTGCATCAACACTACAGCCTAACAAAACGAAGCTGAAGATTCGGTGCACGGCAGTTATCACGGTTTAATCTGAACCTAACCCATGCCTCTCTAGCCTCCTGGTGTCCGTCCCTTTCTTATCTGCCCGACTGAAGATCCTCTCGATCGATCTCGCATATCATGCCGTGCGCACATACACACATTTCGATCTTTGTATCCGCTCGTCAAATGCACCTGTTCGAAGATCCTCGCCTCCGGCTCCTGATCGCTGCCGTCAGGTCAAAGGGCGGCCACCTGCTATAGAGTCAGGGTCTTTTCCACCGGAAAAGCAAGCAAGTCTCCACGCCTTTTGGCTTGGCTGCAACTCCAACGCGCGGCAGAAGGAAGATTAGTGGGAAATGCAACTGTGGAAGGTACGCTAATAAGTGCTAGCGTTAGCAAATGAAATGTCAGGTTGAATAACACGTAGGGTGGTGATAGGAAAGGCAGTGGGCAGTGGAGGGTAAGCTAATTAGTTGTGCAAATGATTGGTTGACGAGGGAATTAAGTTAAGCTGCAGCGAAGGCTGACTTGTGCGGGGCAAAAGTCTGGATCTCGAAGTAAAGAGAGGGTTCAGTTCATTTGCACCAGCCGTTTGAACAAGGGAGCTCGTCGGTCAGTCAGATCTGAGGCTGCTACGTTCCTGCCAGGGTGCCAAGGACAGTTGACCATACCAGAGCCTGCGGTGAAATCATTCTGAATTTCCATCATCCTGAAAACTGTTGGAGTGCTTCTAGCTTCTCTCACTGGACGGCCAAGGCATGTAGCGTTGCGTGGCTGTGTGGTGAAGTGGTGTGGAGTGTACTGAAATGTAATCAACCAAATCCAGCGGCGGCACGCACAAATCACAATGGGGTGCGTTGTTGAATGAATGGAGTGGCGTCGCCGTGCTCACGACGGGCAATCAAGCGACGAATCTTGCTGCACGCGACGGCGTACGCCGCGCAGAGTCGGCCGCCCACGCACGCCCCGACTCGCTTTCGGTCACCGCTGGGCGGCATCGGCATCGGCATCGGCATCTCCCGGCCTGCCTTCCTGCGTCGCCACTTGTCCGCAGCTCGACGTGACCGCCTGCGCCGCCACCGTTTCGAAATACGCGCGGCTGCTGTTCTGACGGGGACGTCGCGTGTGTGGCGGCAAGTGTTGCAGCCCATGACCGTGTCTGTTTATGCTGAAGAAATATTTCCTCCAACCTTTTCTTATGCGTAGTACAATTTTGAAAAAAAATATCAACGTAGTAGTTATCGAAATACTCTTATTAGGCAAACTAAAAGGAATTTCATAAATCTAACTCAAGTTCAAATTTTGGTCGAATTTTGTGAAAACTCAAATGATTAATGTGGATAAAATTTTGAAATAATTAACAAACTCTCTTGAATTTTGTTTTTTCATTTAGAAACTGTTGTCGCTCACAGTTTCGCGAGAAAAGTCATTAGAAAGAGATGTTTCTCTTTGCACCATAGGACAGAAATTTGTGTACCCGGAACTTTGAACTTCAAACAACATTGTGTACCATGACAAGGAAATTTGCAAGAGATGCTTGCGTACATCTGTTTTTCTTCTAAAATACATAATGAGCTTGACGAGTTAAACAAGGTAAGATCATCTCAGTGATGTCTCTCAAAGCGTGTCCCATAGGGCTATTGGGCATCCTGATAGAAATTTGCGGTAAGTTGCTCGCCCCAAATAGGTTTTCTAGCCATCGTGGCCTAAGGGCATCTCCAGCGGTGCGACGCATTTCGGACGCCTAAATTGTCCGCGGGCGTCCGTTTATGTCGCGTGGCGGACGCGGAAATGGTCGTGCGTCTGTTTGCGTCTGGGGTTGGCTCCAGCGGGGCGACGCATTTTTCGGCGCTGGCTAGATTTCAAAAAAGATGAACTAGTGTCAACTTTGCACCAAATTACAGCCACAAATTGAGGGCTGAAACAAGTTCATCACACTTTACAGCTGTTACAGCGCAAAGTGGAGTCTAAAAGGGCACAACAAGGCCTGAAACAGCAATAATAAAAAGTCCAAAAGGAGGCCAAGGTGTTGGGCGCATGGCGCCGGCGATCAGGCGTCTCGCGCGCGGATTTCGACGCGCCTCTTGATGAACCATGCCCTGGTGTCATCGTCGACGGCGCTCAAGTCGGCAAGCATGATTCTTGTGTCTTCTGCACGCAATTTCGCCTCAGCGTCTGCCTTTTTGGCCTCGATGTCCAGCCTTTGGACATCAAGGACCTCCTTCGCGAGGTTCTGGTAGATGGCAGCTGCGGCCTCTTTTTCCAGACGCCTCTTCTCGTCCCTAGTAGCCATGGCGGCACGATTGTCGGCCATTATATTCTCCATGCTCTGCGTGAACGCAATGGCCTGCGCCTCCCGGACAAGATCGGCCTTGGTAGCCTTATGGCCTCGTGGACGAGGTGGAAGGACTTGACGGCCTTGATCGTCGTCTTCGCCGTCAAGGGTGACCGCTGTCCCATTCTTCACAGCTTCTTGGTAGGCCGCAAAGCTTATTATCCACTTGTTGTTGTCTTTTAGCACCTCCCAACAATGGACCATATGGAAGCCCTTCTTATGCGTCGCCCTGAACTTCTCCAAGGCGCGGGATACCTGCAATCATAGCCGTCAATGATGTACATACAATGATGCAAATTGTGTAGAATGATGATGGTTGTATCGTGTTTACCACTGTCATGACGCCAGTGCCTCTTGCGGGGTTGTTAATAGCATGTTCGACCGCCGAGCAGAACTTGCTTGTCTCTTGTTTGATGTAGTTCCATCTTTTCCGGAGGGACTCTACCGTCCGAGGGCCTGTGATATGGTAGGGCGGGTGCATCCTGGTCTCGTTGTACTGCTGCAAGACCTTGGCCCAATAGACCTTGCCCTTTTGCTGGGCGCCATTAATACAATCTTGGGTCGTTGCCAGCCACGCTTCACACAAACACTTGTCCTCGGCGTCGACGAAGCCTTGTGTCCTGTGGCTCTCCCCCTTCTTCTTGGTGGCAATGTCCGTGGGGATAGGCTGTGTTGGCGCGTCGTCGAAGTCGTCCACGCACACGGGTGTTGGCTGCGTCTGCTGGGTGCCGAAATGCCGTGCGGTCTTGATGTCCTCCGCATCTTGCGTTGGTGGCCAGTCATCATGCGCGCCTGTCCCGGCTCGATCATTGCGAACGAAGCCGCCGCCGTAGATAATTTCCTGGATGGCTGAATCATGACGGTCCTTCCAATAGTCCTACGAACGACCGGACATCAGACGCATGATACAGGGCACTCGCACACATTGACAGAGCTCACGTACCGGGTCGTCCATCGTCGGGGCAGGCGGCGCCATTTCGTCGAACAGGATGCGAGGCTACGGCATGCTCTCCTCCGGCACCTGGCGCGTCTTCTGTGTCGCGCCCGGGCAGGAGTCACCGCTTCTAGGCGTCCAGTTGAGGTTGGGAACCGCCGCCCCGGGCAACTTCACCGGCGGCAGGCCAGAGGCGAACCGCGACGCCGCGTGGCCCTGCAAGGGAGCGGGAGTTCCAGGGCGCAGCTGGGAACTTACCGAGCTGACCGACGAGGCCGGAGGAGCGACGTTGGCGATCCCCTCTCTCTTGACGAGCATGTAGCCCTCCGCTAAGCTCGGATGGAGGGCTACTTGCGCGACGCCGGCTTTGATCTGCATCTGCTAGGCCTGCTGGTTGGCGGCCGTGACAGTCTTGATCTTCTGGTTCTTGCGCCGCCCGCGACGCTTCGCGGCCTCCAGGACTTTCTCCTCCGGGGAGAGCACCTTCTTTGCCGCCTTCGGCTTTGCCTCCCGGCCGCCGCCGGTGGCGGCCTTTTTTGCTTCCGCCGGAGCTGCAGCCTCCATTGTGGCTATGGTCGTGGCTACGGGGGAGTGTGGGGCGGCGACGGGTGAGAGGGTTTGCTCCGCATCAATGGCGGTAGCCGGCGGTGAGGACGTCCATCGCTTCTGGACTGCTCGCGCCGGTCTAGTTTGCAATTTCGCGCGGGGGAATGGCCAGTGGCGGGAATAATATCCGCCTCCACTGACGCGCGGGTCCTACGTTATTTTCGGCGGACACTCGGCGCGACCGCCGAGCGTCCATGGAGACGCAAACCTGGCGCACCGCGGATGGCCCGGTCACTTTGCGTCGCCCCGCTGGAGCAGGCCCCAGATGCATTTCCGGTCACGACGGACAAAAACGGTCGATCAGCGACCGTTTGCGTCGCGCTGCTGGAGATGCCCTAATAGCCTTTCCAACGTCTCCAAGCCGTCTCCGAAGCCACGCAGAATACTGACTGTCGGGCACATTACGCCAACGACCATAGCTCTAATACCTCCTCTTCTTGGCGAGCTCGGGGATATATAGATCAAGTATTCAAGTTGTTATATATCTTACTTATATTATTCGTCTCATTGTGTCTGTTTTTTTTCTCTGTTCAGGTTGACTCTGTGTAAAACGTTAGCTTTATCAATTAAAAGTTGGGCTCTCCACGTGCATTTCGTCCAAAAAAAGATTTTGCGGGCTGTTGTCTTCCATATATTTTTTGTTTCATGTTTGCGAGTTTGGTCCCTCATAGTCTCAATCAACATATGCTTCTAGACGTATAAACGGGAACAACAAAAAAAGGTTTATAGTAGATGTTTGGTGCATGAAACAGTCAGGTGGTCTAGACCATCGGTGGACTTGCAATGGCACACTGTCAAAGTACCAACAAGAACAGGCCAACTAATTGTAATTTTTCAGGTGCACCCGCTGACTTGTACCGTCGTGCACGGACGTCCACGCTGACGCTCGCCATCCATCCAGAACACCAACCCAGCGCACTGCTGCTTGTGTATGACAATGTATGTAGTAGGAACAAGACAAGCGACCAAGACTTTGACAAAGTATCACTACCTTCCTAGAATACTCGGCTGAGCGTCTCTAGATAGAAGAAGACTGACCTGGAGATTTGACACGCTTCTTTCGTTTCCGACACGATCGGGTGAGGACTAGGAGGCCCCGAACGCGCGTTCCCACTCACCGCCGTCCATCCACCACCAGAAGAAACTCGATGCCCGTCCGTCCATCCACCGCCGCCGCGACTCGAAAGGAACTTGCTTCCCACGCCTTTTCCCTTCCGACCTTCTAATCCGCACGTTCCATGTTCTAAACTTGCAATCTCCCAAACTTTTTCTTCTCTTCTTCTCCAACCCTATATATACGTACGCTCACGAACTCATCTGCACAATCTCGAGAATAGAGGACCAACAGAAACTGCGATCCGCAATTCACAAAGCAGAGGAGCTAAGAGAAACGCAAGAAAGAAGACGGCAATGGCTCCGAGCAAGCAATGGACGCGGGTGCGCACGCTCGGCCACGGCGCGTCGGGCGCGGAGGTCTTCCTGGCGGCGGACGACGCGTCGGGCGAGCTGTTCGCGGTCAAGTCGGCGTGCGCGTCCGGCGCCGCGGCGCTGAGGCGGGAGCAGGCGGTGATGGTCGGCCTCCGCTCACCGCGCGTCGTCTCTTGCATCGGCGGCCGCGCCGGCCGCGACGGGTCGTACCAGCTCTTCCTCGAGTTCGCCCCTGGCGGCTCCTTGGCCGACGAGGTGGCGAAGGGCGGCGGCCTCAATGAACCCACCGTCCGGGCATACGCCGCGGACGTGGCAACAGGGCTCGCGTACCTCCACGGGGAGTCTATTGTGCACGGCGACGTAAAGGCGAGGAACGTCGTGATCGGCGCCGACGGCCGTGCCAAGCTCGCGGACTTCGGTTGCGCGAGGAAGACGTTCTCCAGCAGCCCGATCATCGGCGGCACGCCAGCGTTCATGGCGCCGGAGGTGGCGCGCGGGGAGGAGCAGGGCCCGGCGGCCGACGTCTGGGCGCTCGGCTGCACGGTCCTCGAGATGGCCACCGCCCGTGCGCCGTGGAGCGGCATGGACGGCGACGCGATCGCGGCGCTGCACCGGATTGGTTACACGAATGCCGTGCCCGAGGTGCCCCAGTGGCTGTCTGCTGAAGCCAAGGATTTCTTGGCCGGGTGCCTGGTCAGGCAGGCCGGTGACAGGTGCACGGTTGCGCAGCTGCTGGAGCACCCGTTCCTGGCCTCCGCCACCAGCGTCGACACGAAGCTTGAAGATGTGAAGACCAAGTGGGTGTCGCCAAAGAGCACGCTCGACGCGGCGTTCTGGCAGTCCGAGTCCGACACCGACGACGAGCTGGCAGCGTCGCAAAGCTCGGCGGAGAGGATCAAGGCATTGGCCTGCCCCACCTCGGCGCTCCCGGACTGGGATGCCGACGACGGCTGGATCGACGTGCTCTGTGTAGCAACAACCGAAGGGTCAGACTCCAACGCAGTTGCAGTGCCGGCCGAGGAGACGGCTGGCCTGGACGACGCATTGGCAAAAAGCGAAGAAGCAACAGCAGAGTCCGCCGGAGTTCTCGACATTTTCGTTGGCAGCACCTGTAGCAGCAATGTAGGAGAATCGTGTGATGATTCAGTCGTGCCCACTGTGCATCAGCCTTTACAAATTTCATTTCGGCATGAATTGGTTCCATGTAAACTATTTTGCGACGGAAGCACTAATGCAATTGATCAAGTTCTTGCACAAACGTCCCTCTTGGCACTGCTGCTCTGTTTCTCTGCTCATAGTACTTCATCTTCACTCCATTGCGACACGTTCGATTAGAATTTTTCGATAAAGACGTTCGATTAGAATATTCCAAGAAATATAATGACAGGGGAATGTAAGTATGGAAATATCTGGCCGATGCCTTAAAAACCTTTAATTCGTTATATAATTTTGAGCTAACCGCATCTTGCTAATCTTCTTCTTTTTTTTGATCTGGACTACGGCGGGTTTGCGCCAGCCTGAACGACATATAAACCTCTCCCAAAGGGAGCAATCAAAGGAGCGTTACAATAGTTTTAGAGGAAGGAAGCACATGAGGTGGTGGACGAGTTTTTTTTTTTGGGAGGGGGGGGGGGGGGGGGGGGGGAGGGAGGCCGCTGGAGGCACCCAGGCGCAAACAGACGTGCGGAGAAAAAAACCCATTTTCGTGTCCGCGAGGCGACGCAAACGGACGCGCGCAGATAATTTAGGCGTCTGTTTTACATCGCCCCGTTGGAGATGCCCTAAAGCGTCACCAATGCATCCCCTAGGAAATTGTTCGCAAAATAATCGAGAAATAAAGCTTTAGGCCATAGCTACTCAAAGATAAAATTGTCTGAACTCAAGATCAACAAATAAGTAAATTTCCCCATGACATCATGCATTTTTTTTAACAGGCCACTATAGATTAATAGGCTGAGCAAAACAATAATATACCAGCGGCAAGAAATTACCTCATGCTACCACAACAATTGAGATTACGAAATATATGTTTCAATAGCTTTTAGCATAGGAAATAAGGAGTAATATGTTTAAACATAAAAAATGTACCACTAAGGTTTTTGTGTAAGGAAAAAAGATCTAAAACTACGGGTTCATCTTATTTTCTCATTCTTTTATTCAGTCTTCCATCTTAGTCTCATTAGATTTTTTTTAGCCTTTTAATTTTCCGGTTTGGCAGAAAACATGTTCAATAGGACCCACTTTATTGCTTTGGTTTAGATAGCTTTTCCATCTTCATGATGGTTGGACATAGGCATGTTGTGTCCTCTGACCTATGCTGTAGTAAGCCCCTCTTCATGTGCTAGTTAGATGGACGAGAAATACTTTCCAAAAATTAAGGCATTGAAAGCATTTTACTTTCTTGTTTTTCTAATACCTTGTTATCATTTACCAGGTTGATGATTGTATTACTTTCTTGCGCCAGGATCGATCATTGACAGGATTCATGATTCGTACATTCTTCCAGATGTAACATCCTGCAAACACAGTCCAATTGGCTTTGTACTGTAGCTTTAGGAGATACGCTCAGTTCCGGGAAATGCTTCGTCAGTCTGAAACGATCCAAGCTGTGGTAATGATAGTTTTCATAGTCATTTGGTCTGTGGATTTGCATGTGCAGGATATCAATCTAGAGCAGTACGCTGATGTCTTTAGAGACGTTTAGTACCTGTTATCCCATGTCAGGTTAAGTAGTTCCTAGTTTGACGGTCTAGTGTTGCAAGTATTTGCATCTTAAATATGGTCCTGTATGGCCACGGAAATGAAGTATATATGTTTCTGGAACTGTTTTTTTTTTTTTACCAATTGAAAAACCGGGCAAAAGACTGCTCAACAAATGAAGCGACTTCGACTGAGAAAAGAATTGAGTAAACGGAAGTTACAATGAAGAAATCACGAAACATAAAGTCTGACTTTCATGGCTAATTCACCGGTTATTATTACATCTGGGAAAGCCACCGGAGTACCGGACACAACCCGAATACGTTGAACGACACCATAGTTTTCCTACAGGTGAAACACACAGCAGCTAGCATAACATGTTGTTGTCGGATCAAGAGAACACATAGAAACAGGGACGGAGGGGGCCAATGCCCCCCCCCCCTCCCCTATGCTGGAAATTTTGCTGAAAGGTCCCATAAAATATATGTGAATTGATCCCTAAATCTTTGGATATTTGCCTATTTGGCCCCTCCAAGCAAAATTTTGTTTAATTGGCCCCCTCCAAATGACATTCCTGGCTTCGTCCCTGCAGTGATCCTTTTTGAACTGCTAGATCCTTAAACAACCCAATTCCTCACCTCTCAAGGCTGAAACCTGCATATGAAAAACAATAGTATAATGGAACACTAGTACACAGAGAGGTGACAAGAACGCGATTTCTTCCAAATTACTAAGATACATTATCTTACCCATTTCAATCAGAGTAGATCGCAACCTTGGCGATACGGTAAATTATCGCGCCCGGTCCTGCTGCAAAGGCCACGTAGGCAGCAATGACAAGCAGCTTGACCTCCAATAGAATGCATGAGAAGACAACATACTTTATCTGCAGGAGGAAGAAGAAATAGACTGCCACCATGACCGTGGTGGCCGTGGAGCAGCCGATGCTGGCCATGAAGAACCTGCACGTAAATCTGTCACTGATTAGGGAGCTCAAATGTACCCAAACTGAACCCGTATGATAAATTTAAGCAAACAACAAAACCAAACAAACCCTGGCAGATGTGTTTTGGCACCGAATCTGAAGTTCTGAACTGAACCACATGGCATCTCGCCCTGAACCGCAGTTTTAAAATATGGGTTGAGATCAGGACCTAGCTGAACGAGGCCTAATCGCCTTCCAGATCGAGGCCGCATGGATGTTCTAGTGCCCTGTCTATGCAATGAGCGACCAGAGAAAGAGTCGGGCGACGCCGAAGGCTGTAAGGAGGAGCGCCGTCGTGGGCGGCACCGCTGGGCGAGAGGGACAATCTAAGGCTCAAAATAGCGAGCGGAAAGAAACCCGCAGTGGTGTGTTTGCCGGTCCATAGATCTCGTGGGCCCTTGAGAAACACGATATTAAGAGCTCCTAGTTCATAGTGCACAAGCTATCCCAGGGCAGGGGGCCATGGCCCCCTGCTGTAGGAAGTTCTTAAAGATATCTATATATGCTAAATTATAAATATTACTCAAAGGTTAAACTAAATGAATGGTGTTTTAATAATGCATGGGCTATTTGATTGTGTTTCACAAGTTGAACATGGAATCCATAAACTATTTCACAAGCTGACAATGGAATCCATAAACTATTTCACAAGATGACAAAATTTAAGAGAATCAATCTAACTTACCGTTCAAATTTGATCGAATTTTATGAAAACTAAAATGATTCATGTGGATAAAATGATTAAAATCTTGAAATAATTAGTAACAAATTCTCTTAAATTTTGTTTTTTCATTCAGAAATGGTTGTACCTCACTGTTTGACGAGATGCTTAAGTCATTAGAAAGAGATGTTTCTATTTGCACCTTAGGCCCAAAGTTATGTGTTGCCAAACTTTGAATCTCAAACAACACCGTATATATACGATGACAGGAGATTTGCAAGAGATGATTGTATACATCTATTTTTCTTCTAATATTTATAATGAGGTTGACCAGTTAAACGAGCTAAGATCATCTCAGCAATGTCACTCAAAGGGTGTCTCAAAGGGCAATTGGGCACACCGGATAGAGATTCGCGCTCACTCGCTCGCCTCAAACTGGTTTTCTAGCCGCCGTGGCCCAATAGCCTCTCCAACGTCCATAAGTCATCTCCAAACCATAGGAGGCGTTGTGACGCATCGGACACGAGCCGTCTCCGAAGCCACGTAGGATAGTGACTGTCGGGCACATTACGCCAGTGACCTAGCCCTAATACCCCCACATCGCATCTAACAATAGATATATCTAGTATTCGAGTTGTTATATATCTTGTTGTATATCATTCTTGTCATCCTTTATGTTTTTTCATTTGAGCTTGACTCTCTGTAAAATTTTATGCAAATCGTTAGATTTATTAATTCCAAGTTGGGCTCACCGCATGAATTTCGTCTAAAAAAAGGTTATGCAGGCTGTTGTCTTCCATATATTTCTTGTTTCATAGTTGCGAGTTTGGTCCAATCGTAGTCTTTAGTCAAGAAATGTTTCTAGACGTATAAACGGCAACAAAAAAAAGTTTGTTCATGTTTGGTGCATGAAACAGTCAGGTGGCACTAGAGCATCGGTGGACTTGGCAATGCCACAGTGTGGAAGTACCAACCATAACCGGCCAACTAATTTGTCAGTTGCACCAGCTGACTTGTACCATCGTTCACGGACGTCCACGCTGACGCTCGCCATCCATCCAGAATACCAACCCAGCACACTGCTCCGTTTCACATAACTCGCTACTTGTGAACGAAGAAGCGAGCGACCAAGACTTTGACAAGTATCACTCACTACCTTCCTAGAATCCTCGGCTGAGCGAGCGCCTCTAGATAGAATTAGAGTCATATACACTTTTAGTACCATAACTTGTACCAGATGTGCACTTTAGTACCACATCTTGCAAACTGTGAACTCGCGGTACCACAACTTGTATTGAGGGAACAAACAGGTACCAAGTCATTCTAGAGCTGACACGTGGCATTGTAAATTTTGCACAAACGTCCCTGTATATTTTTCTCTCGCACATGTGACCTTTGTGCTGCCTTACAGGCGGGTCCCACCTGTCAGTGTAGAAAGAACTAATTAAAAACGCATGCGCAGAGATTGGATGTCGATCTCACGACCTAATGCTACCGGGCTCGACACTAGTACCAATAAAACATAAAATCATTTGTGTTAAAATTTAGGACGTTTACTATTTATACTGTAATTAAACGCACAAACACATGCAAGTGCATCCCCGTTTTAGTCAGCTGGCCGGTTCAGCAATCTGAGCTAACACATGTAGCTGTTCGTCAGGGGCATGGATTTCCATGCATGTGTCGGAGATAGGTACCTGGAGTGCTAACATTTAGTAGTTCAGCATAATTACTGCATTGGCTGTGGCAACTAATCACTCATATGTCTATCAAGCCTGCAAGCTAGGTATGGCTATGCATGCCCATGCACCATGCATCCGTGTTTTACCATGTAGCTATTTTTGGGTATATGGGGCTAATAATTTAGTTTTAGTAGTCAAGTGCATGATTAATTTTAAAATGTTCTTTCGTATTTTTTCTAACATCTTCCTGCATGATTAATTCTCATATCTTTTTTATACAAACTAGTTATCAATATGCACGTCAGAATTTTGGTACGACATACCCTTCGCTAAAATCCTAGGTCCACCACTGTGCTTAGCTGCCTGTGTGGCTAGCTTCCTTGGGTAAATGATGTTCGTACTACGTGCATGTGCAGGTGGTCATGGTGCTCGTGCACCCGTGAAGGAAAGGAGCGGCGAAACCACCGTGACACAAACACTAGAGTGAGTCTGTGTCCTCCCTACAGAGTAGAGCGCGCGGGCTCCGCCATTGCAAGGCACACCAGGCCGAGGACAGTGACGATGAGCACGAGAAAGAGCCTCCTCATCCACAAATGGTCGCGGTCACTCATGGCACCGACATGCTCGTCGACGCCACGCCAAAATGAAGCATGGCAACCCGGCGCCCGTGGCAGTGTTTCTTCCCTGCAACATCGGCCACCCGCACCACGCTGTACAGCTGTACCCCATGGAGATGAGGAGCAACAACATGCATGATACCTACCTCTACCTGCAACATCGGCCGCACCACACCGCTCCGAGCACGACCACCTCCTACCAGAACCAGGTGTACCTGAGGGAACCAGATGGCGAGCACAGTGAAAGCCATCAACATGACACCGTAGAGCACCGACAGTGTTGTACAGGGGCAGACTCGCACATCGGCGTACGGCCGAGTGGTCAAGCGGAAGCAACCCGCACATCGTCACAGGGATAGCGTCGGCATGTTGTGCGTTCAAGTATAATATAAATAGAAAAAGCCCTAAAGAATTGCACTGATGGTTGAGCATTCTAGTGGTACTGTTGTTGGAGCTTTGCAGCACTAGGTCGTGAGTTCAAAATCCACTTCGTGCGCATGGGTTTTTATTTCTTTCTTTGTACACTGATAGGTGGGCCCGCCTGTACAGGCACCACCAAGGTCACATGTGCGAGAGAAAAATATACATGGACGTTTGTGCAAAATTTACAATGCCACGTGTCAGCTCTAGAATGACTTGGTACCTGTTTGCTCCCTCAATACAAGTTATGGTACCGCGAGTTAACAGTTTGCAAGATGTGGTACTAAAATGCACATCCAATACAAGTTGTGGTACCAAAAGTGTATATGACTCATAGAATTAATAGAAGAAGACTGGCCCGGGAATCGACTTGCTCGAGATTTTTTACACGGTTCTTTCGTTTCCGACACGATCGGGTAAGGACCCGAAAAGACCTTGCTTCCCACGCCTTTTCCATTCCCTACCTTCTAATCCGCACGTCCCATGTTCTAAACTTGCAATCTCCCAAACCTTTTCTTCGCCTCTTCTGCATCCTATATATACGCTCACCCGCCACAGAAAAGCAACTCATCTGCAGAGAACCAACAGAAACTACAATTCGCGATCGAGGAGCTAAGGGAGACGCGAGAAACAAGATGGCGATGGCCGTGAGCAAGCAATGGACGCGGGTGCGCACGCTCGGCCACGGAGCGTCGGGCGCGGAGGTCTTCCTGGCGGCGGACGACGTTTCGGGCGAGCTCTTCGCGGTCAAGTCCGTGTGCACGTCCGGCGCCGCGGCTCTGATGAGGGAGCAGGCGATGATGGCCGGCCTGCGCTCCCCGCGCGTCGTCTCCTGCATCGGCGGCCGCGCCGGACGCGACGGGTCGTACCAAGTCTTCCTTGAATTTGCCCCCGGCGGCTCGCTCGCCGACGAGGTGGCCAAGAGCGGTGGCCTTAATGAGCCCACCGTCCGGGCCTATGCCGCGGACGTTGCCAGAGGCCTGGCCTACCTCCATGGCGAGGCCATGGTGCACGGGGACGTCAAGGCGATGAACGTCGTGATCGGCGCCGACGGTCGCGCCAAGCTCGCTGATTTCGGCTGCTCGAGGAAGTCCTCCCCTGGGGGAAAGATGATCGGTGGCACGCCAGCGTTCATGGCACCGGAGGTGGCGCGCGGGGAGGAGCAAGGCTCACCAGCCGACGTCTGGGCGCTCGGCTGCACGGTCCTCGAGATGGCTACCGGACGCGCCCCCTGGAGCGGCATGGACGGAGCCGCGCTCGCCGCGATGCACCGGATCGCGTACACCGATGCTGTGCCCGAGGTGCCCCAGTGGCTGTCTGCCGAAGCCAAGGATTTTCTGGCCGGCTGCTTCATCAGGCGCGCGAGTGACCGGTGCACGGCGGCGCAGCTGCTGGAGCACCCGTTCTTGGCCTCCGCTGTCGCCGACGCGAAGCTAAAAACCGTGGAGGGCAAATGGGTGTCGCCGAAGAGCACCCTGGACGCGGCATTGTGGGAGACGGACTCCGACAGCGAGGAGGCCGACGACGACGAGCTGTCGCACAGCACGGCGGAGAGGATCAAGGCGTTGGCTTGCCCTGCCTGGGCGCTCCCGGACTGGGATTCGAACGAGGGCTGGATCGACGTGCTCTCCGCAGCACCAACCGAAACACAAGATGCAGTTGCCGTGCCGGCCGAGGAAGCGACTGATCTGGCCGATGCAATCACGAGCGTACGCCCAACTGTCGAGCCCGAAGCATCCGACTCCGACACAGTAGCCGTGCCAGCCATGGAGAAGACTGACCTGCACAGCACAATCACTCGCGAAGAAGCAAGCGGTGGCGCAGAGACCGTCGTTCCCTGTATCTATGCTCATAGGCATCAGTCTTTGGAAGATTTAGATTGCCAAGAATTACTACTCCTTTGTTTCTCTGTCCATATTGCTTCTGTGCACAAAACACGAGCTCTGTACTGCACCTTTGTTTCTCTGTTCATATTGCTTCTGCTACCCTGCATTGCGACACGTTCGATAAGTAAGTTCAGTGGAAAAAACGACAGGTTCGTTCAGGTAATAACCACGATAACGCCACGTCGTGTGGTCGTGACTATGATGGAGAGTAAATCCTGAGCTTGGCCGCCACGCCGCACGCCGAAGCCGAAGCTTCCACCGTGGAAAGGATCGAGTCGACGCGGAAAGTGCAGCGTCACAGGAGACGTAGAAAGCGGAAATCAGTTTCGGGTCGTACGTCCAGATGATCGCACTATCTGGACCGTCCAACCTCCTCGGGATGAACGCACGTTTTGGTATAGCAGTCACGTATTCTCTTGTTAATTGATGTATTGAACAGGCTTGGCCCACTACGGGGAACACGGTCTTGGACCAAACTCACGGCACCGTCAAAACGGAACAAGATTTCAGCCCGCTTTCTGTTCTGTGGCTGTAAATCTTGGACCGACTGCTGCGAGTAGAACCTGCAGGTCTGCTGCAGCTGCTTGCTGTGCAGCCGCCTGAACTGCCCGGCCACGAACTTGAGCTCGTCGGCATGCAGTGCGAATCCCTCTACCTAGGAGATCGCCTTCACCGTGCGCGTAGAGAGCGGCAGGTTCGCCGCCGCCTTAGGGTCCAACACCCACGTCAGCAGCTCCTCCCCGCAGAAGTGGCCTTCCTTTAGCAGCCCCCCTGTTGAAGAATCCCGTGCGCCCTCCGTCGGTGGTGGAGCTCTCGAGCCGGCCTCTCGTCGACGGGGTCCCCTTCCCTGACCACGTAGGTTGCCTCCGTGCAGAGGCTGGGTTTGAGCCGCTCGCGGATGGCGTCGAGTAGGCGCTCGTCCATGTTGGCGAACAGTGGCACCCGACGGACGAGGCGGAGGCAGAGGTGCCGCTTCACGTCCGGCGGATGTCCTTGGGCAGGCACCACACCAGGGCGTCCTCGTCCACGCCGCGCGTCTCGAGCCACTTGTACTGGTTGTGTCGCCACACCCGGTCCCGGAGGTCGTCGGGAAGGTGGCGGTGGTGCATCCACTGCTCCGAGTCGAGGCGCTTCAGGCGCATCTCCTCCATCCGCAGCGTCATGGACTGGAGGTACGTCTGCATGTTTCCGATGAGCAGCGCCATGAGGATGAGGCCGAAGAGAGCGAGCAGGATGGAGAAGAGCGCCTCCCCCTTGTAGTGTGTCGTCTCCAGGCCCCTGCGCGCCCGTGCTGAGGTTCTGGAGCCCCAACAAGAGGCAGAAGAGGATCTTGGGGATGAGCGTTGCGGTGTGGGTGACGCTGGAGGCGATGTAGTTGAAGCCCGTGCCGCTCTGGTCCACAGGGGCACACTCCTGTGCGAGCACCTTCCGGATCATGCTCCGCCACTCCGTGAACCCGTCCTGGACGTCGTCATTGCTTGCACCGGTGGGACCTTAGCCCCGCGCACTTCTCGAGCCAGCAGTCATCCAGGCGCTCGACGGCGAGGAGGTACCAGAAGGCGCCCACCATGTGGGAGGCGAGCATGTAGAGGAGGAGGTAACAAGCGGCACCGGCGAAGGCGGTCTCGGCGAAGACCCCGGTGGTTCATTTATTGCTGGTCGAGTGAGCTCCGACCGGTTGATCACGCCGGCCGCTGCCATGCGGACGGAGCGCGACTGGATCTTGACCGGGCGGCTGGAGAAGTAGCTGTCCATCCGGTAGCTGAAGAAATCTTGGACCAACAGTACAAGATTTCATGATTTTTCCAGTTCAGCCGGCTCAAGAATTACCCCGTCATCTCGCTAACGGAAGCTCACTTGCCCAGCAATAAATGATCTACATACATGGGAACAGTATGCGCCGCGACCAGTGTATTCATCCTTTACTGCCGACGAGCCAGCAGGCCAAATACCCCACTGCACCAATCACGAAGCAAAATTGGACGGAGCAGATAGTATGATCATCTGGTCGTACGAGCCAAATCGCCACCTCCCGTAGAAAGGATCTTGAAAAGAAAGTACTGCCGCGCGGTCAAAAAAGCAATCTGCTCACATGGGTCCAGGATAGGCGACGAGCCGGCGATTAAAGTAGTTTCAGAGAGCATCTCCACCACCGGCGTCTCCCGATAGCGCATCCGAGGCATAAAAATGGGCTCACACCAGCATGTCTCAAGCGCTGGCGCTTTTTCAATCTCAATAGAAGCACCGATAACCCCGTGCCGGTTCTTTGTGAAGGGCGCGAACCGGGCGCGCCGGTACCTCGCGAGATGAAAAATTTTGGGTGTGGGAGCCGCCTGTCAGTGACGACAGGGTGTCGGGCGGGAGATCTCCCGCCACGATGCCGGACGGGAAACTCTCCAGCCACGATGCCGCGCGGGAGGTTTCTCGCCTCGCCGCCGGTCAATATTTTCTCTTCTTCCCCGCCTCTCACTTCGGTAGTGAAAAAAACTAAACCACCAATGTTCGATGCGTGGGAGGAGGCAGCGCTAGAGGCGATCGTAGAAGTCGTGGAGGAGGACCCGCAGCTCCCAGAGTACGACCGTAGAAGCATTTGCCGCGGACGAGTGGCAAATGCTGGAGGCGGGGCGGCGTCACCGGGAGGCGGAGCGGCAGCGCTGGTGGGAGATTCACCGACAGTAGGGGTGGGAGCAGCTTACGCTGCGGCGGCAGATGCGGGAGCAGCAGCAGCGTGAGGATGAAGTCTACGAGCGACGGTGCTTGGCGGAGATGCAATGCGGCTACGGAGGCAGGAGGTGGAGCACCGTCAGCGGCGGGAGGAGATAGAGAAACAGCTGCGTCAGGAGGCGGCGGTCGCGGATAGAGCGGCTTACTTGACATTCGTGGCGGATAGAGCAGCGGGGGATCGACGACGGCGGAGCAGCAGAGAGAGTATCGGTGAGAGCAGCGGTCGATCGTCCGCCTCCATAGAGGCGGGTGGTCAGTAGGTAGTAGGCTAGAGATGAAGCAAGTTTCACATGTCATCCGAGATTGAGGAGTGAATAATGTTTTACTCGGATTTACCCTAAATATTATTTAATCCTCGATCCTGAATGACTTGAAAATGAAACTACCAGTAAACGTTTAGTTTGTCTTTAAAAAATTCTATCGGGCAACCTGTTCTGGGATGCCGGTGGTGGAACAGCAACCCCCATTGAGGATGCAGTGCCAGCGCCCCTATCGACGCCTATTTAGGGGGAACCGGTGAAGATGCTCTAAACCTTTTCTAACAAGTAAGGGTCGCGTCGGTTTGCTTCGCCAGGTGAAGATCCATCCAGCACCCTCTAGTGTCCTTTGATCGGTTCCTCTATAGGCACGCGCACCACTGTTACGTGTTGGCGCGAGGTAAGCAGAGTCTTGGCGGCGCCGCCGCCCGCATTCACTAAGAGCAAGTACAATAAGTCCTAGTCAGCTGGCTATAAGGATTAAAATAGTATATTATTGCTTAGTTGGAGGAGAGAGAGGAGGAGAGAGAAGGAGAGTGGCCTCTTATGCAAGAGCCAGCTCTAGCACGTGCTCCTAGGCACTTTGTGAGAGTAAAATGTGGGTCATATATTGATAAAGTACTACATTTTTATAGTTCATTATTATATATGTTGGCTCTAAATTGGCTATAGATGACATGACATTTAGCCTATAGCCAGCAGCTGGCTACACTATTGGCTACACTAAGGATACAATGTTCATCGATGTTTGTTTCGACACGGATAAAAAAACTGTTGGCAACTATTCATCATTAGTTAGGACAATAATGTACTCCGATTATGCCTTAGAGCATCTAATAGATAAATTAGGAGATTGACTTTGATGAAAATTTCCTTTGCGGCATGGTGTACGGTGTACCCCATGGAGATGGGCGGTGAAGAGCTAGAGATGGAGTAGGTGTGTCGCAGGCACAACCCTCCGGATCGCTGGCGGTGGTGATAATTTTCCCGCTGCATCAGCACACCCACTCCATCGGTCTAAAATATTTTCGTTGATTAGAGATGCCCCCAATCAGGACGAGTGGTTAATTATGAAGGAGTTCAAAACGTTGGTTTCCGGGTCCACTTTAACGTTTTGTTTAGACTGTCTATTTTCATCATTCAGTGAACACTTTTATTTCAGTTATATTTACATATCAACCAAGAAAAAGTGATAGAATCGTTATACTACTACTACTACTAGTATTGTGTATCTCCTGTTCTATTATTCCGCACGTACCACAAGAGCTAGCTTGGCGGGTTATGCCTTTTTTTTTAATGAAGGCAAAAGCTTTGCCTCGTCTATTAATTAAGAAAAGTGTGCTCAGTTTTTAGGAGAAAATCGAGCGAAAACCTACAATAACAGGGCCAAGCTCAGACAAATAACATACCCACACACCCACAACCAAGACAGTCCAACATCGCGACACTAACAAACACTCAAACACGACACTCCAACATCGAGCCGTAAAGGATAAGCTACGACATAGGGGGCACCCGTCAGCCAACTGTAGGTCCAGGGTAAGCAATAGCCAAGGTAGCGCGAAAATCGCAAATTTCTCTGGCGACGACCGCTCCAGGCACTGCTGACAACAGTCTAGACTCCGAAACCTCAGGCCTGTCAAACTCAGGCGAGAGAAAGACTGCATCGTTAACAATATCACATTTCTCAAAGCCAAGACACGGCGGAGAAGCCACATCCGAGGACTCGTGTGAGCCGGGCCTCACTTCCTCGACGGAAGGAGGCGTAAGCACACCACCACACAACTCCATTAGCTCAGGCAAGATCTGCATGACCGGAGCCGTGATTGCCGAGCTCGCCCTAGCTCGAGGAGAGAAACAACCATGAAGGCCCGCTTCGCTCGTGCCCACTTTGCCAACAACAGGAGGAACAAATGGATCAACATGCGTCTGGGAGAGCCTACCTAACGAGGGTGCTCCCCGGCAATGCCCACCATGAGGGGTTTAGGGTTGACGGAATCCTGCAGGCTGACACGAGACATCAGATACCAAACAAACGGGGAGAGAGATTTACCCAGGTTCGGGTCCCTGTATGAGGTAAAACTCTTACTTCCTGCTTGTCTGATTTTGATTATCGAATATATCAGGTTACAATGGGGTAGCCGATAGGCTATGGTTGAGGTCTCGTCGAGAGACTAAGATTCTAGGGTTCTAGCTCTTGACTCGCGGTAAATCTAAGTGTTGAAGTTGTGTCTCGGCAGACCCTCTCCCGGCCCTTATAAAGCAGGCCAGGTCTCGAGAATTCTGTCCGGACTCGACTAGGTTACAAAGAGACCTATGCTAATATTTCCTTGTATAGCGTCTTATTGCCTTGTTCGTCAAGAATCCTTCTTCGGGTGAGTCTCCTTTACTGGAACTGACGTATAGGCCCACCTTGGTCATTGGGAAATCTTCATGGGCCCCTGGTTAGGATGGAGGTGGTAGTCTAATGTTGGTTACCGAAGGGTAATGTCCACATCACTACCCAACACAGCTTCCGCCCACTCCAGAAAGCCCCCAATCGTGCAAGGAGGCAACAACCTCTTGAAGAGGACGGATGGCCTCCTGAAGCAACTTAGCTTGCACCTCCAAAGCAGATTTTGTATCCGCTGAGGCCAAAGAGCTAACAGGAGGAGCAGCAACTGACGCCCAGGATCGACGACAAGGCACAACAAACGGGACCGAGACCTCAGTCTGGGCCCAGCGAGGAGCATTCGCCTGGTGGGGTGACAATGTGGCATGGCCAGCCAACCAACTGAGAGGACGCCAAGCGTTGCGGCAAACACGTGCTCGATGACCGTTCTCGAGGCATCGAGAGCACCTGAAGGGTTCACAGCAAACCCCATCGCGGTGACCAGGAGCAAGACACCTACAACATCTACCCTTGATCCAAGCAGGGACAGGGGCGAGTAAAAGTCGGGGCCGGTGGACCCGGGCGATGCAGGCCGCGCCGCGGCAACACCTTCTGCCAACCATCACGCTTGCTCGCCACACAATCCACCTCCACGCCATCAACCGTGACAACAACAGCAGTGTTGAAGGTCTTGGTGGCCGGTGGCGTCTGGGGGACCAGTTCCTCTTCGTCGTTCTCGTTGATGTTGTCCGCAGCGGACGCCCAAGATGGAGGCCACGGCATGGCAGCGACGGGCAGCACCCCATTTCTCGCCACACCATCGACAACAACAGAACACGGTACATCAGCCCCGCAACAGGTCTTGATGAGATCAGGCGGCGGGGCCAGTACTTCAACATCCTCCTCATCGCTATCCTCATCGTCATCAGCAAAGGATACCCACAACGCAAGCAGCGGTGAGGTGGAGGGGCCTCTCGGAGACGGAGAAGACGGCGACGCAGTAGGCAGAGTGGAGTGGGCAGGCGCAACAGTGGACGGGTTGCGCCTTTGATCACTCAAATAAATGATAAGCTTGATCAATAATTCCCTTTCCTTCTGATTGAAAATATTAACATTGAACTAATATTGCATTCCGGTAGGAAGTTGGAAGGTGATTAGTAAGAGGCAAAATTCCTTATCAAGACAACCTTTCTAGTTTTGTAAATGAGCCTGCCAGTTTAATGTTATTGTGCTCCACTATGGTCTTTTCCCCCTTGTCAGGATTTATATTCTTCGGTTTGTACAATGGAATATTCTACCAACACATTGAGATATCATAGATATTTGGCTGTCACTACATATAACAATATTTCAGTTTATCAAGTGTCACAACTTAATTTCTCGATTCTTCAAAAAAATCAATTTATCGATCAATGTGATCATTTAGTTTGCCTAGCATTTACCTTTAATGTGCTTAACAAAATAACTATCGAAATTCCGTCATAAATTCAACACAAAAAGAGATGGCAAATATCTTTTGTTTCTCAGTGTCAAGTAAAAAAAAACATGAATCATAATAGTACTATATTGGTCAAATGGCCTAATTAATTCTCAGTCATCATCATATTCTACTTTAAGATTATCCACATATAATGTTTTTGTATTGACCTTGGAATATTGGTTTGTAGTTTATTTGAGAAATAGAAAAACTGAAAAACCTAAGAAAAATACTAAAATATGCATCATTAAACAAATGGTATATATTGTGGAAGCATAAGTATGTAATTATCAAAAGTAAAAGAGTTCAGTAAAAATGGTTAATTACCAAATATTTGAAATAGGTCCTGTAGATAAGAATGGAGCGTAGCGGCAAGAAAGTCTATTTATACATAGATTTCTTACGAACTCCAGGCTTGTCCAAGTTCAATTCATATGCTATTGTGAGTGGAGACTGAATAGATTGAACCGGCCGACATTTGAGCTTGGATATCTCGCCACACAAGTTGCCTCGTGATGCGAGCCGTCGTTGACTACGAAGGAAGCGGGTACGGGGTTGCCTTACAAGAATACGCCGCGTGAACACCGCTATTCAGTACGGACGTACGAGGTTACTGAACATAAAGCTGGGCTGCACGGATTGATGGCAGTTGGTAAAGCCGGTACCTGTCGTCTGGTGAAAAGAAAAAGCATTTACCTGGGCTCTGATTTTTACCAGGGCCTGGGCGATACATCTGCGGACGCACATGAGCGATTGGCCCATCGTCGTTCCCACTTGACCCTCGCCCACCTACCTTGGTCTTCCTCCACGCATCTGCCCCCTTGCAACCTCTTCCCCAGCTTCAGCTGCACCGTGTCCCTATTTATACAGTAGTCGTACTCGCAACGGTCGTCTACCACCCGCGAACGCCGCCGGGCTTCAGTAATTGACGCTCCGGGGACCACGGTGTATAGCTGTACCGCTAAATACACGACGCGTCCTATACGTCCTTTGACTGCTTCGCATACTGAACGTGGTCCTACTATAAGCACAAATCTTGAATCGCTCTCAGCCTTGGATGCGGCCGGCTCAAATGCCGCGCGGATCATCTCGGAGTTTTCCGTTGTGAGTGAGGCTTTGTTCCACTGAATCACCCACCGCACCGATCCTGTTGGCCGAGGAGAAGGCTAACCTGGACAAGGTAATCATCAGGGTAAAATTAAGCAATGCGGAGTCTGATGTTCTCGATATTGTCGTGGAGTACAACATGGATAGCAGCGCCCTTATTGCAGAAATTTCTAGTTTGCGATGAATTAGTACTCCCTCCTTCACAGTTTATTAGGCGCGCGCGTACCCCTAGGTCATCAATTTAACCTATGTAATTTAAATTATATAATATAAAAATTATATCATTAGAAAATAGAACATCTGAACTTTCTAATGATATAATTTTTATAACATATAACTAATGCTAACTTGATCAAATTTGCGACCTAGGGGTACGCGCGTGCCTTATAAACTGTGAGAGAGGGAGTACTGTAAATTATTATTATGCAAGAGAAGCAATAATGAAGCTGATTTTGTTGTTGCAAAAACACTCCCCACGCTCTCTCTCTCTCTCTCCTCATGTGTTTCTCTGTTAGTTTTTTTTCTTCGAATTTCTCCACTGAATTCGCATATGGAGTGCGGCTAGCTTCTCCCGTTGGAAAAAAAAAATTGACGGCCAAGGCATGTAGCGTTGACTTGGACGTGTGTTGAAGGGGTGTGGAGTGAAGTGAAATGGAATCAATCAAATCCAGCGGCGGCACGCACCAATAGAGTGGACGGATAAAAAAAGAAGCAAGCGGCGCACCTGACTGCACGCGACGGGGTCGGCCGCTTTCAGTCGACGCTGAGCGGCATCGGCATGCATGGGCCAGCAGCAGCGGCATCTCCGGCGACGCCACTTGCCCCTCGCTCGACGTGGCCGCCTGGCCGGACACCATGGAGACGTGGCTGATGCAATTTCGCAATATGACCATGCCGACCGGGGACGTCGCGTGTGCGTCGGCGAGTGTTGCAGCCGGTGAACCGTGAACGTGTTTGTTTATGTATGTATCCAGAATATTCCTGCCACCCTTTTCCTATATGTAGTGCAGTATTAGTAAAATCTCGATGTGGTAGTTATCGAAATATTCTTGGTTGCCAGACTCAAAGGAGTTTCGGACCAAATTCAAACTAAATTAAATTTGGTCAAATTTCATTAAAATTCAATCGTTCCAGCACATAAAATTGGGAAGCTATTTTCAAAATCTCAGATCGATTCAAAAAAAATTGGCGCTCCTTCTTTTTACCGAGATCGAAGCGTGGAATTCATAAAAAACAAATATTGTATTTCTCTTCGCACCTCATATCCGATACTTTTTAGGGCATGTACAATGGTTATATCTTAGGGATGTCACGTAGGATAGTTGATGACATGGAGGAGAGAGAAATAGAAAAAAGAGGTTTGTCTTCTCTTAGCTAAGAGATCATCTCTATCTCTTAGCAACAATCTCTCTCACCACATATTTAGGGATGTCTCATTAATTAATAGAGATAAGACTAAAAAATAACCCATTGTATACCATGTTTTGTTGTTATATCTAGACTACGTTGCGAAGTTAAAATAAAACGGTCTTATCAATCATTGCTCATACCCTTATTACCGAAAGTTTTACTCAAGACCACCAATAACACCATATGTCACACGATTGTAATGAGCTTGGCGAGTTACACAACGTATCTCACAATCTACACTTGTCAAGCCAGATATTATTTTAGGGGCATGTCTAGATCCCATTCGGTTATATTTAATTGAATCGCACTGAGGTGACGTCATACACACCACGGTTAGAATATAGTTGCAGCTCATGTCCACCTCATAGGCCTTCGGGAATGTTGAATCAAAATTCAACGATACGTATATTTTAGCTCACTTACAACCTCAGTTCAGTAAATGAAGGCATATATTTTAGCTCACTTACTACCTCAGTTCCGTAAATCAGTGCAAAGTTTGATAATTTTTATACTAGAAAGACTACCAACAACTAAGATACTATATGACTATCGTGTAAAAGTATATTTTATGACGTATCTATAGGTTCATAGTTTTTTTGAAAAAACTTTTGCAAACTTTGCACTGATTGACTTTTGACTAAATTCATACTCCTTGTTTTATAGAATGGAGGTAGTACAACATATGGTCGGACTGGGGATATCACTCTTCTCCTAAGAGCATCTCCAGCCGTCTCCCCGACGAAGCCCGCAGGACGCCTTTTTTTTTATCCGAATAGACGAAAACTGCCCAGCCGCGGCCTCGGTTCCTCGTTTTGGTCCGGATTAGGCCTTTCATCCGTCCGGAAAGCCCAGGCCATCCCCGGTTTCCTGAGGCCCGGCCGGGGACTCCGGACGAAACAAAAGCGCAGGAAACGTCGAGCGGGCCCGCGTTGTCGGCGACACAGCCGGTAGTTCCCTCCATTAATTTCGTTTTCCCTCTAAATTGCGCCGAATAGAAGCATTTTCCCCGCCGAAATTCGGAGGTACCGCCATTCTCCCCCCACAGTTGCAGCTCCTCCTCTTCCCTTCCACCACCATGCCGCCGAAGAAGCTCGCCGCCGATGGCGCGCCCAAGGCGAGGTAGCCGCGGGCGCCTAAACAGAGGCCGCCGGGCATGTCTAACGCGGCGGATCAGGAACGACAGCAACACGAAACTCGCGCCCGGGCGGAGAGGGAGAAGAAGTGCAACGCGAAGAGGGTAGCGGCGGCGGCGGCGGACGAACAGGCGAGGCTGATCTCCATCAACTTCGGCCGCCCGCACATCGCCCAATTCCCCGGGTCATGGCCTACCCAAGGTATGGTCGGATCTCCTTCCTTCTTGCCGGCGTCGCCGGCCACGGCCATGTACCATGACACCTACGCCGCCGCCGGCATGGCCGGGTTTACGCCGTCGTCGACGGCGTACGACGGTGCGATGTACGAGGGCATCTCGCCTGCCCTGAGGCGTGGGCCGCTTCCCTTCTCCCACCCCGGGATGCCGCCGCCAAATGAGCATGTGATGCACGAGATGATCACGTCGGGCTCCATGGCCGCCACGGCGAGCCCGAGCTTCACACAAGAGGAGGCAAGGGCGGCGGAAGTCGTCGCGTCGCGGGGCGGCTTCAAACCCAACCTCGACCAGGGCGATCACCACGCTGATGAGAACGATGGTACCCAATACGTCGACGAAGAAGATGAGGAAGCGCCCGAAGCCCCGGAGGCGCCGTCCAAGGGGAAGAAGAAGAGAAGGAAGAAGAACTCGCCGCCAGCCGAGCCGCGGATCAAATGGACGGGCAAAGAAGAGGAGTGCCTCGCCGAAGCTCGGATGACGGTGTCTATGAACGGCATCACCGGTTTGAATCAGAGCTACGACATGTACTGGCAGCGGGTCAAGGTGGCGTTCGACGAGCGCAAACTCGTCGATCCATACTTCAAGAAGACGGTGATGGAACGCGGCGAGAAGGCAATGGGCACCCATTGGGGGATCATCTAGGCGGCGTGCAGCAAGTGGCACGACGTACAGGAGGAGCTCGACAAGCAATGTTGTGAGCGGCGAGGACTTTGAAGCAAAGGTATGCTCACTCGCTGTGGCTCCTCCCTCGACTGTACATCGTCTGAGGCTTAATCCTGATTCGCCGGCCTGTTTTTGCAGATTCGGCGGGCGCTCGACATGTACGCGGACGACAACGACGGCCAGTTGTTCAAGTACCTCAACGTGTTCGCTCGCATCTCGGAGTGCGACAAGTGGAAGGCGGTGCGCAACAATCTCGCCAACAACAAGGGCGAGAAGTACAACCCCGACGATCCTGCCCCTGCCGCGTCGTCGGGCCACCCCGAGCAAGGCCTGAAAGAGCTAAAGAAGGCCGGCCATCCAGCCGACAGGTTGCATGCGTCCTTCGACAAGTGCTGGACCGACGCGAGGGCGCACGCCGCAGGGAGGGACGACAAGCACGACGTACGGTGGAAGGCGATGCTCGCCAACCAGGGTGTCGGGATTGCCTTGCTCAAGGAAACAGCGGCGGCGAAGAAGAGGAACACCGACCTGGCGTTCCTGATCGGCGGCAACGACGCCAACATGGACGAGGAGACGAGGGCTTGGTACGACGCCCATCGCCAAGACATCCTCCGGCCACCATCAGCTCCTTTGTCCTCCGCTTCGACGTCTACTCCCGCCGCTTCGACAACTGCAGACGCCGATGCTTCGCCTGATGATGCCACGCAAGATGCCGATGCATTGCCCGATGCCGCGCCAGACGCCATTGCTCAGGACGGGACCGCCGATGAGCCTGTAGTCGTCTAGTTTCGATCGCCGGAATGTGGCTGATCCGATCGTCGGACATTGGCGATTCTTTTGTGTAGCGGGAAGACAATATTTTGAATCTACCGCCGCTAATGGGCGAAAGCCGGGGGTGCAGCTGGGAAAATGTTGCCCCCACGCCCTTTTTACATCCAATCCAACGTTTGTTAAATCCGGATTTTCGCCCGGGGTCGAACCGCTGGGATGCTCTAACAATCAAACCATCGGTTGGTTCATATTTTCAGAAAACTTGGAAGTGCGGCAGGAACGCGATGTGGCGCCGCTGGTGCCTACCCTATGTTTTCTGATCGTTGTTGCATGTTTGGTCCGTCACAGTCTTGGTCAAGAATTGTTTCTAGAGATCCTAAGCAAAATTGTTCTAGATGAATGGTGCAGATGCACAAGAAATAGTCAGCTAGTGGTAATAGACCATAATATAGGTACATCAGTCAATAAAAATATATGTAGTGAGGAAACTCACTGTACAGCTTCAAAAAAAAATATAGGTACATCAGTGGACTTGCAATGCCATAGTGTCAAGGTACCAACCGTGGCGACCAACTAATTTTCCGATGCACCCGCTGACTTCGACCCCCGTCCCGTTTACATACAGACTGACGTCGGTGCTGAAGCTAGCCATCCATCCAGAACATCATCCCCAAGGCCCAAGCACATGGTTCCGTTTCACACAACTCGCTTTGCTACGTGTGTATGACAATGTGGTGACAAGAGACCAAGACCTTGACAAGTAGCAGTACCTTCTAAGAATCCCTGGAATACGGCGCGGCATACCGGAAAGCCCTAAGAAATGCATTTGAAAGAAGGTTAGATTAACCCCCAAAAAGTGATCCAAAAATAGATTTGCCGCTAAAGCTCGAGCAAATCTCAAAACACTATCGCCTCTAATAGCATCTCCATGGGTAACTTCTTCGATATGGTAGTTTCAGAGTGAAAGCTAAACCTTTTGCGTCGCGTTGTCCACAGACAAGAGTTTGCTTCGCCAGGTGGAGATCCATCCAGCACCCTCTAGTGTCCTTTAACCGGATCCTCTATAGGCGCGCCCACTACGGTTAATAGGGATCTTACAGTAGTATTATGCATATGATACTAGTGTACGATACTATCTTCATAATATATAGTATCATATGTTACATGTATTTAACGTTGGCTTGTGGGTCCACTTTAATGTTTTATTTAGACTCTGTCTATTTTCATCATTCAGTGAACACTTTTGTTTCAGTTATATTTACATATCAACCAAGAAAAAGTGATAGAACTGTTATACTACTACTACTACTACTACTACTAGTATCGTGTATCTCCTGTTCTATTATTCCGCACGTACCACAAGAGCTAGCTTGGCGGGTTGCGCCTTTGATCACTCAAGCAAATGATAAGCTTGTTTGAAAATTCCCTTTTCTTCTGATTGAAAATATTAACATTGAACTAATATTGCATTCCGGTATGTAGTTGGAAGGTCATTAGCAAGAGGCAAAATTCCTTATCAAGACAGCCTTTCTAGTTTTGTAAATGAGCCTGTCAGTTCAATGTTATTGTGCTCCACTATGGTCTTTTCCCCCTTGTCAGGATTTATATTCTTCGGTTTTGTACAATGGAATATTCTACCAACACATTGAGATATCATAGATATTTGGCTGTCACTACATATAACAATATTTCAGTTTATCAAGTGTCACAACTTAATTTCTCAATTCTTCAAAAAAATCAATTTATAAATTCAACACAAAAAAGAGATGGCAAATATCTTTTGTTTTTGAGTGTCAAGTAAAAAAAACATGAATCATAATAGTACTATATTGGTCAAATGGCCTAATTAATTCTCAGTCACCATCATATTCTACTTTAAGATTATCCACATATAATGTTTTTGTATTGACCTTGGAATATTGGTTTGTAGTTTATTTGAGAAATAGAAAAACTGAAAAACCTAAGAAAAATACTAAAATATGCATCATTAAACAAATGGTATATATTGTGGAAGAATAAGTATGTAATTATCAAAAGTAAAAGAGTTCAGTAAAAATGGTTAATTACCAAATATTTGAAATAGGTCCTGTAGATAAGAATGGAGCGTAGCGGCAAGAAAGTCTATTTATACATAGATTTCTTACGAACTCCAGGCTTGTTCAAGTTCGATTCATATGCTGTTGTGAGTGAGGCTTTGTTCCACTGAATCACCCGCCGCACCGATCCTGTTGGCCGAGGAGAAGGCTAATCTGGACAAGTTAATCATCAGGGTAAAATTAAGCCATGCGGAGTTTGATGTTCTCGATATTGTCGTGGAGTACAACATCGATAGCAGCGCCTTTATTGCAGAAATTTCTAGTTCGCCATGAATTAGTATTGTAAATTATTATTATGCATTAGAAACAATAATGAAGCGGATTTTGTTGTTGCAAAAACACTCTCCACGCTCTCTCTCTCTCCTCATGTGTTTCTCTCCTAGTTTTTTTCTTCCGAATTTCTCCACTGAATTCGCATATGGAGTGCGGCTAGCTTCTCCCGTTGGAGAAAAAAAATTGACGGCCAAGGCATGTAGCGTTGACTTGGACGTGTGTTGAAGGGGTGTGGAGTGAAGTGAAATGGAATCAATCAAATCCAGCGGCGGCACGCACCAATAGAGTGGACGGATAAAAAACGAAGCAAGCGGCGCACCTGACTGCACGCGACGGGGTCGGCCGCTTTCAGTCGACGCTGAGCGGCATCGGCATGGGCCAGCAGCAGCTGCATCTCCCGCGACGCCACTTGCCCCTCGCTCGACGTGGCCGCCTGGCCGGACACCATGGAGACGTGGCTGATGCAATTTCGCAATATGACCATGCCGACCGGGGACGTCGCGTGTGCGTCGGCGAGTGTTGCAGCCGGTGAACCGTGAACGTGTTTGTTTATGTATCCATAATATTCCTGCCACCCTTTTCCTATGTTTAGTGCAGTATTAATTAGTAAAATCTCGACGTGGTAGTTATCGAAATATTCTTGGTTGCCAGAATCAAAGAAGTTTTGGACCAAATTCAAACTAAATTTGGTCAAATTTCATTAAAATTCAATCATTCCAGCACATAAAGTATATTTTATGATGTATCTAATAAGATTTATCTGAAAATATATAGGTTCATAGTTTTTTGAAAAACTTTCGCAAAGTTGGCACTAATTGGTTTTTGACTAAATTCATACTCCTTGCTTCATAGAATGAGGTAGTACAACGTACGTATGGTCGGACTAGGGATATCACTCTTCTCCTAACAATCAAACCATCGGTTGGTTCATATTTTCAGAAAACTAATTGGAAGTGCGACAGGAACGCGATGTGTCGCCGCTGGTGCCTTCCATATGTTTTCTGATCGTGGTTAAAAGTTTGGTCCGTCAGAGTCTTGGTCAAGAATTGTTTCTAGAGATCCTAAGCAAAATTGTTCTAGATGTATGGTGCAGATGCACAAGAAATAGTCAGGTGGCAGCTAGTGGTACTAGACCATAATACAGGTACATCAGTGGACTTGGCAATGCCATAGTGTCAAGGTACCAACCGTGGCGACCAACTAATTTTCAGATGCACCCGCTGACTTCGACCCCCGTTCCGTTTACATACACACTGACGTCCACGCTGACGCTCGCCATCCATCCAGAACACCAACCCAAGCACACGGCTCCGTTTCACATTAGTGGCTCTGCTACAATGTGTATGAAAATGTACTGACAGGAGACCAAGACTTGGATAAGTAGCAGTACCTTTTAAGAAATCCTCCGCTGAAGGTTGAGCAAATCTCAAAATACGGTGGCGCAGCACATGTCGGCGCGGGCCAGAGGTGCCGGCTAAAATTATTTTGGTGCTCACACAGGTAATCCCAGAAGCCAACTTTCGATAAAAAAAAGAAAGAAGAGAAAACCTACAACTCGCGCATGAGGACTGTTGCGCACGGGGACGTCCTGGAGCTGCAGGAGGTGCATGCCCCGAAAACCTCATTTTAAAGACACTACATCTATCCGAGTGCCGAATGGCACTGCTGACTAATCCTTCTACAAAATTACGAAATATAAATAAAACACGAAAATTTTGTGAAATAAACCTTAGTGACATCATCGGTTTCACTTTTTGTTAAAATATTTCACAATATTTTTCATGTATCACTTTAGTTTCACAAAAGTTTCACTTATTAGTTTTATATTAAAAAAATATCAAAAGCCACACTAATCTCAAAGCAGAGAGTGTATGGTAGATATGACACCGGTAGGTACCATTGCATTTAAATTCGCTGTGTTCATGCATGCCCTCCTACGATGGCCCCAACGGGATGCCATGGTGCCGGAGGATGTGGTGGCGTGTGTTGTGGAGCAGGCGTGATGATGTCCAGCTTGAGGATCTCCAGGGGAACCATGGTAGGCCCGCACGACGAGAACGCGTCCACCAGCTCGTTGGGGCGGTGTTGGTGAGCACCAAGCACGTGCCACCGACGTTGCTCACCATGAAGCCCTTATGGACGTGCACGGTTATGAGGGGAGGTCAGGACGGCCTTCCCGGCGTAAAGCGACATGTCCGTGTAGTTCCTACCGTCCCCGAGGACGAGTATGTCGGGAAGTTGCGATCGAGGGTACGCCCTCGGTAGTGATCCAAGATGCCACGTTGGAGAGCGTGGAGCTCCCGAGCCCGGCGTTCCCGACATAGCATGGCACCATGATGTTCTACTCCGTGGCGGCATCCGTAGTCAGAGAAGACGCCGGCAAGCAAGAGCAAGAGCACACCATTGCCATCGACGATGGCGGCGTCCATACGGGACACCACATTGGCGAAGTTCGCTTGGAGATTGCCGATGCTTGTATGAGACTTGCGATGATGTGGATTTTCTGTCGAAAATGTCAGTGGGAGCATTATGTCTATGCCGATGTTGTTAAACTGTATAAGGGAATTGACAAACTCTTTCCATCAGATCAGTTTTTTGAAATAGTTAGCTAGTGCATAAAGCTTAACACGATGTTACGATGATCACCGGTAAAATGCTCCGATAGAATCCCATTGGTAGACGACCCGGGGATTTGACACGGTTCTTTCGTTTCCGACACGCGGGGTAATGAACGAGGGTGAGCACGAAGAGCGGTCAAACCGGGCCGCGCGTTCCCACACAAGAAACTCGATGCCCGTCCGTCCATCCACCGGTACCTCACGCCGCCGCGAGGGAAAAAAACTCACTTCCCACGCCGTACTTCCTTTCTAATCCGCACGTCCCAATCGGACACAAGCCAAACACCTTCCATGTGGTGTTCTAAACTTGCATTCTCCCAACCTTAATTTTCCACTCTACTCAGCCCTATATATACGCTCGCCCGCCAGAGAAAAAGGAACCCATCTGCACAAGCACAAGCTAGAGAACAGAGGACCGACCAACACATCCAATTCGCCACGACACAGAGGAAAGAAAAGAAGATGGCTGTGAGCAAGCAATGGACGCGGCTGCGCACGCTGGGCCGCGGCGCGTCAGGCGCGGAGGTGTTCCTGGCGGCGGACGACGCATCAGGCGAGCTGTTCGCGGTCAAGTCCGTGTGCGCGTCCGGCGCCGCGGCGCTGAGGAGGGAGCAGGCGGTGATGGCCGGGCTGCGCTCCCCGCGCGTCGTGTCCTGCATCGGCGGCCTAGCCGGGCGCGATGGGTCCTACCAGCTCTTCCTCGAGTTCGCACCGGGCGGCTCGATCGCCGAAGAAATCGCTCGCACCGGCGGCCTCGATGAATCCAACATCCGGTCCTACGCGGCGGACGTTGCCAGAGGCCTCGCCTACCTGCATGGCCAGTCCATGGTGCACGGGGATGTCAAGTCGAGGAACGTCGTGATCGGCGCGGACGGCCGTGCCAAGCTCGCTGATTTCGGATGCGCGAAGAAGGCTGGCTGTGGTCCGATCATCGGCGGCACTCCTGCGTTCATGGCGCCTGAAGTTGCGCGCGGGGAGGAACAGGGGCCGGCGGCCGATGTTTGGGCTCTCGGCTGCACGGTCATCGAGATGGCCACCGGCCGTGCCCCATGGAGCGGCATGGCCGGCGACGCGCTAGCGGCGATGCACAGGATCGGGTACACGGACGCCGTGCCCGAGGTGCCCCAATGGCTATCTGACGAGGCGAAGGACTTCTTGGCCGGCTGCTTGAACAGGCAGGTCAGCGACCGGTGCACGGCGGCTCAGCTGCTGGAGCACCCGTTCTTGGCATCCGCTGTTGTGTTGGACACGAAGCTGGAAGAAGATGTCAAGGGCAAGTGGGTGTCGCCCAAGAGCACCCTCGACGCGGCATTCTGGGAGTCGGAGTCCGACAGCGAGGACGAGGTGTCGCACAGCTCGGCCGAGAGGATCAAGGCATTGTCATGCCCCGCCTCGACGGTCCCGGACTGGGATTCCGACGATGGCTGGATCGACGTGCTCTCCGCGGCGCCAACGGAAGCACAGGTAGTCGCGGTTGGCATGCCGACCGTGGAGACGACTGAACCGGACGACTCCATCATCAGCGAAGAACTTGATTTTGCATTGGAGTACAGCAGCGATAGCTGCGCCGTCAATGCGGGAGATGCCGATCATGGTTCCGTAGATGGCAGCAGGGATCATCATTGTTTAGAAATCTCAGTTTACCACCAGTTAGCAGCATGTAAATTACAGTTTTGCAGCAGCAGAAGCGTTAATAATGAAGTAGATTTCGTTCTAGCACACGATCATGCTCTGTTTTTTACTGCTCCTCCTCTGTTTGTCGTTTCACGTCTTCTTCTCCTCCCCGTTGCGACACGTTGGATTAGCAAATTCTGAGCTTGGGCGCCACGCCCAAGGTTCCACGTCGGAAAGGATGGAGCCGACGCGGAAAGCGCAGCGTCACAGCAGATGTAGGAGCAGAAAGTTCGCTCAAAACCCCGCCGGCGATTAAAGTAGTCCGGCGAAAGGCAGACCTTTTCAGCAAGTAGAGTACTCGTCAAGAAGTTGCTTCGCCAGGTGGAGATCCACCGGTGTCCTCGTCGGCCCCTCTCGGCGGCGCGTGCGTGCACTCGTGGCCACCTCGGCAGCAAGCCACGACATGGCCACCACGGGAAATGCTGCAAATGATTTTTCGATTAGCGATGCCGATGCCGATGCGTATCCTGTCTAGCCAGATTGCCAGAACGCTCTGATCCAGCCAACGCGCGCACCACGGTGCTCTGCTCGTCGACACCTGGTCGACGAGAGCGCGCGATCAGCGGCCGGCCGCGTATGCGCATCGCCAAGCGCAGCGCTGCCGTGCACGCCGCGTGTTGATTCACTCCGGTGCGCTTGTGTCGCTGCCTAGCTTTCCGATTCCATCTTCGGAAAGGAACTTTCTGATCTGTGGGCGCTTTTGTGCCTTTGTGTTGCTCTCGACAGCCGTCTTTCTCTAATCGCTTCGATGCCACGGCCCGCCGAACTGTAGAGGAATCCTGGCCGAACCGTCCGTACCGCCGATCCCTGTCATAAGCGTCGTCGAATTTCCAAAATTTCGCCGGAAATCGGTTTTCCCGGTTACCATCCGGAAACTATAATAAGGACATTAAAAAGTACCCATACCCACATAATTTGCACAAATTTAAAAAATTAGGCCGAATTTGTTAATTATTTTGACAAATGTCATACAGGAATCCTTGTTTTTCGACATATCCAATAAGATGTTTTTTTTATTTATAGTTAAAAATGCAAAAACGAATTCTTGACTCTTTTCTAGAACAATTCATTTATAATAAGCACTCCTATCAATGTAAATTTAATAGGGTACATGCTCAACTAGGTGCAGATGGGTAGATAGAGTGATCAAAATTTACTGATGTAGCTATTCATTCAATGAGGAAGAATTTGCATTTTAAAGTCGAAGGTTTCTCATATAAAAATACAAAAGCTTTATAATGGAATTTCGTTCATCTAAATATGTACAAGGGCATCATTTTTCTCTTATACACGATTATTAAATGCATAATGATCCTCCAATATCTACCCGTAGAACTTTATAAAAATTCTCCTCAGAACATATCCAGCTGGCTAAACTTTTTAGAACAATTCATGTTTTATTAGTTCATCTTCCAACAATAATTTTGAGCCACCCGTCAGTATGTACCAGATAAAGATAAACTAATCCACATCCTAATCAACCTCCGATTTATATCCACTAAACAATGTCAGTACGTACCAGGCAACAATGTCTGAAAACATTCGAGATCTTATCTGCTTTCCTTGTTGGCAATAAAACATAAAATTATTAGTATTTTTTCTTTGGTGATTTACAAATGAATAAATTTAATAGTTTTTAATACATATATTTATATATATTAGAACATCTCTGATCAATATACATATACATATATATATATACCGAGAAACATGTGCATAATTGTACATGTCATGATAATATAATTTATTAAGACAATCCAATAGCTCATAACTCAGGCTCGATCGGATGAAAATGTATTTTGACTTATACGGTTGTTTATACAATTGTTTTTCCACACCCTAATAAATTATGGGAAAAATCATTTTCCTTCGTAAATAAGTTTGCCTTTTGAGAAGAGATCGAATAAGTTTACTCTTTAGATATATGTAAAGAACTCCCAAGTGTCGTCCATATATACTTTAATACCATCAAATATCTGGATAGATATTCTATGACAGATTAGTTCTTTACCAAATATTTATCACGCGGACGGGGCAAACATGCATTCTCAAACCATAGAAAACAGTAAAAGTGATAATAGTATGTAATATTTTGAGGTTTATGAAGGAGCACGAATCACATTTTAAAAACAAGTTCTGCAGTCAGGCCCACCATGTGATGAGGCATCTGTTCGAGCTCGAGGCCCATCTGCAACCACCGCATAGGCAAGGAAGTATGGGTGGTGCTTGAGTGTTGTTTTTGATGGTATTACTAGCCCTGAGGTTTTGGAAGCGTGGGCCTGTTCTGAAGCCCTTTCCCTTGCTGAAGACCTACATGCTCGGAAACTAAAGGTGGCATCTGATTGTTTAAATGTTTTTTTTTTGAGATGCCGATTGTTTAAATGTTGTCAAGGAGATACAGGCAGAATCAGCGAAGGGGCAGCACTGTATGATCATTAATGAGATCATTTCGAGGGAGAAGTCCTTTCTTAAAGTGGATATTATCCATGAACAACACAAGGAGAATGAAGAGGCACACGGGATTGCGAGAACTGCTACCTCATTAGATGTTGGTAGACATGTTTGGTTGATTAACCCTCCGATTAAGATGGGTATTCCTGTAAACATTCTATCTTACGGGAAATAAAGCCCGGTCGTTTAGCTCAAAAAAAAATCACGTGTATCTAATAGAGAAAAAAAGAGAGTAAGCAAACTAAAAACTAATTAAAAAAACATGAATGCAAGAAAAAATCATGAGGAGACATGAGAAGAGATTAAGAAGCCGATCTGATATTGTGTTCTGCTATGTGGAGTTATTTCAAGAATTAAATTACTGAAACTGCAAGAAATTATATATTTTTATTTGACGTTCCTAGGCGAACAAATCTTAGCAAAACCGGAAAGAAAAGTAGCATTAATTCTTGAAGCTGTAGGAACCTACAATGCAAAATTATATGCGCACCTCAAATACATATAAAAAAAAGTTCATCCAAATATTAATAACGAGTTTAATTGTTGTTTTCCACATATACATGAAAACAGAATTTGTGTTGCTACACTATGCCTTACAGTGGTCCAGTCTTAGAAGCAACATTTTTACCGTAGTGTCTATTACAAATTTACAATGCATTTAGAAACCCAAATCCTTTTTGGCATTTTTTTCCGAAACCAAATAACAGATGTATGTTACAAATGTATTTTTGAGATATGTCCAGGCATATAATTTTCAAGTATAACTATCTATTCATAAAGGTACGCTAAAAAGTGCACGGTGGCCGTTTTGTCGTGGCGAGCCAACGATTGCTGGCCGTCGGATCTTGGATGGAGAACCTGATGTATCTGCTCTGTTCCGACCGTCCCCACCTGAGGGCCCCACCATCCACCGCGACCGCACCACGCCTGAAGGGACATCCCCGTCGCGCGCGTGCGAGGAAGACGGTCGAGAAACGGCTCCATTCGCTCGATCCCCATTTCTGTCGTGAGCTCCGGCCGGCGATTTCTCTAGGGTTTGGATGAGCGACGGCGTGCTCGTCGGCGCCGCGATTCGCTAGGGGTCCGGGGGTGAGGGGTAGGTTGCTCGCTGGCGCTCGATTCGCTTCCGGGGGGAGGTCCTCGTGAGCTCAGTAGGCGTAAGGAACGGGAGGTCGACGGCGGTGGGGGCGAGGCGCGAGGTTCTGCTTCGATCTCCGCGACGGAGATCTACCTTTTCTCAGGCGGGTGCAGTCGATTCACCGTCCAAGAGCTTCATCGCCGCCGTATCAGTGGCCGTACACTCGGCGCGTGGTGTTTTTCGCCTAGATCGATCGTCCCGTGAGCGCTGACGGAGATCAGTTGCAGATCCAGCTACTCAGGTAATCGATATGTGCTCAGATCCCCCCAATCCCCCAGTAGGACTTGATTTCCTTGTTCAATTTTGTCCCCATTTTGATGGTGCGGGATTTTTGGAAGTAGATGGATGGCAGTGCATGGACTCTCCCCTGTATATCCACTTTTTGTCCTTGTTCCATGGTTCTTATGGTCCCCTGTAGAGCATGTTTTTGGAGTAATTTTGTACTTGTTGTTATGGTTCCCATTGTTTCCCTGTTGATCATGGTTGGAGTAATTTGTACACCCGAAATTAGATGATGCTAGTACAGCTTTTATGTTCTCAGTTGTTTATTAGACCTTGTATGTAGAGTAACTTTTTGCTGTTTGTGTTTGATAGTCATTCTAGCCTAAGTTGTTTTTGCCATGCTAGTGCACCTGCTTGATATAGGCTACCAATTTTAGATGATACCAGTACTAGCTTATGATGCTGCTTATTAGTGGTTATTTTTGCTCTTTGGAACATTCTAATTCATATGAGGCTGCTTATTGAAGTTTGCTGGTTGTTCTTATTGAAGTTGATTTGCCATGCCATGAGATGGCACAAGTTGGCGATTATTCTTGTTTGAAATAAGTTGTTACGTCATTATAATTAAGTTGTCAACTAGGAGTCATTAAGTTGGCTCGTCGTTGTTACTTAAGTTGCTTTTCAGAATTTTTCATGCCATAAACGATGCCATGAGTTTTCCGTTGTCCATGTTTCAACTTGTTTTGTCATTATGATCAAGTTGTCCACTATAAGTAATCAAGTTGGCTGGTGGTTCTTAATTAAGTTGATTTTGTGTTTTTTTACATGACATGAACGATCCCTTTGAGTTTGCCCATTATATGTCTTAAACAAGTTGTTCTTGGAAATACATCTAGTTGTGTAACTTTTCCAAATACATATAGTTGTTCCAAGTAAAGCAAAGTTGATGTCTGCTTTCAGTCATGTTTTGCTTAAGTTTTAGCAGAACAGAGATTTTGTATGTTTTTGTATGACCATGTAGACTAACTTTCATAAGTGGTGATGCAGAGTTGCATTGTACATTTTTGTGTGCGTATGTAAGCATTTTAGGGAGATGACTAAGAGGTTTTTGATTGCCATAAGAGCTATGTAAGCATGTAAGCATGTAAGCATAAGAGCTATGTAAGCATGTTACAGAGATTTTTGATTTACTATTCATCAACAGGTGTAGGGAGATGACTAAGAGGTTTCCGCGTCTACAACTACCAGATGGAGCAACGGGCAGACCTGCAGTAACGAGCGTGCAGCCTCGCCGAGCATGTATAGCATCTGACCTTTTTTTGTTTTTCATAGCATACTTAAGTTCGCTATTCTGAAATTATTTTGAGTTGTCTTTTGATAGCATGCCTTAGTTTTTTTTTGGAAGTAAATTGAGTTGTTCTGACATTACTTTGTCCTTACTTATGTTGAATATGTTGTTCTTTTTTTTCAGGCTGCAGTTGCGGATAATCCTATGAACATGAATGGTCCGAATCCTGTACCCGCTACTAATTTACGATCCCGTGGTGCTACTTCAGGTGGTGGTAATCATGCAGAAAATGTGGGTGGACCTTCTGCAACTGTGGTTGAACCTAAGAAAAGCCGTGCATTCTGTCGGTATGTCCAATTCATACTTCCTCGCTTGTGTGTATTAGTTTTCTTATGTTGTGTGTGAAATTGTCCCGAATTACTACTTGACCTTTTTTTCTCCTTTATCGTGGTGTGCAGCTTGGTAGGAATAAAGCGTCTCCTGCTAGACTTGTGAAGCTGAATGAAATTTTATCAGGTGATCAGAAGAAGTTGATCACAGAGTGGGGGTGGGGAGGAATGTTGATGGTTAAAGCTACTTAGATGCCTGTTGATCTAAGCATGTGGGTCTTGGCATGTTTTGACCCAATTAGAAGTGAGCTAGCTATACCAGGGAGGGGGACCATTCCCGTCGATGCAGCAAGTTACAACAAAGTCTTTGGGCTACCCAATGAAGGTTTGCCTGTACGGTATGAAATGGAAACTGAACCTATAGCCTTCATGAACGAAGAGTACAACATTCAGGGCGGGTCTGCTCCAGGTTTCAAGCAGTGGCGCAAGATGATTCAGGAAATGGGAGGGGCAGCTGATATGAAGTTCCTACGGGCATACTGTGCTGCTGTTGTGAGCTGCTTTATTTCATCATCAACAAGTGCCAATATCAGTCCAAGGTCATATCCAAGTCTAGTGGATCTCAATGTCATGAAGAAGTCTAATTGGTGCCAGTTCGCAGTTGATCAAATTGTTCAAGAAGTGAAAAAGATGGGAGTCAAAAAGAAATCTGTGTGTTGCTGTTTACATCACCTCGTGGTACTGTTATCACCGAAATTTGACCAAGTCAGAGGTGGGCCGCGATCGAAGATGGATGTGAAGAAATATATAGAAGAAGTATGTGGATCGGCCTTTTATACCAAGTTGGGCTTAATTGCCCGTGTATCTGTAACATATTAGATCGTATTTTAGTTTAGAGATAGAATCTTAGTCGTGCACGGTTTAGTGCATGCCCACATTAGAAAGTCCCCTGGACTATAAATATGTACCTAGGGTTTATGGAATAAACAACAACTCACGTTCAACCCCAAAAACAAACCAATCTCGGCGCATCGCCAACTCCTTCATCTCGAGGGTTTCTATCAGGTAAGCGACATGCTGCCTAGATCGCATCTTGCGATCTAGGCAGCACAAGCCCCACGTTGTTCATGCGTTGCTCGTATCGAAGCGCTTTTGATGGCGAGCAACGTAGTTATCATTAGATGTGTTAGGGTTAGCATTGTTCTTCGTTTAAGCATGCTTACGTAGTGCAACCCTTGCATATCTAGCCGCCCTCACGCCTGTCTCGGGTGTGGGGGCGGCACCCCGCTTGATCATTATTTAGTAGATCTGATCCGTTACGATTGCTCCTTGTTCTACAAGGATTAGTTTAATATCTCGCAATAGTTAGGCCTTACAAAGGGGGAGGATCCGGTGGCACGTAGGGTGGCGTTCGCAAGTCCTAAACGGGATGTTCCTAGGATCAACTTCATGTTGGTTTTTTGGCCTTGTTTAGGATCGGCTTACGAGCACCGTGCGTGGCCGCAAGGCCCAACCTGGAGTAGGATGATCCGATTATGCGGTGAAAACCCTAAATCGTCGTAGATCTCATTAGCTTCATCTTGATCAAGCAGGACCACCAAGTATTCGTGCACCCCGCACGGATCATGGGTGGATCGGCTCTTTGAGCAGATTCACAGGATAACCTGAGAGCCGATCGAGGCTCGTATTTAATGTTTACATGTATGCCCTGCGGGAAACTAAGCGAGGCACCCCCATCACCTTCCTGACCAGGTATAGGTCAGGTGGCACGCCCTTGCACTTCGCAATGCCGCGTGTGACCAGAAGAGCATTGCGGGCCGTCGCTCGGAGGGGTCTCAGCCAGCCGCAACTCTAGGCTCTTCCCGGCTCTACAGTGTTGGCAAGGCCGCTGCCCGCCGGTGGGTTTTGGCAGTCAACACATTCTGGCACGCCCGGTGGGACCTCGGCTGATGCACCAAACAAACAAGCAGAGGAAAGCCGATGGCGAGGCTTCGGCTGATGCGAACGCATTACTCGTCCTCCCGACGGAGCCTAATGCTCCAGATTTACACGAGGGGAACTACGATACCTTCATGGGAGGGCTTGGATCCGGCGAGCCGGCTAAGGTTATGTTCACCGCATGGTTTGCTTGGGTCCAGCGGCGATCTAACGAACAGCGACCACGTCGGCTACACGAGTCCCAACGGGGCTGACTTGCGAGTACAGCACCTTGGCGTAACGCAAAGCCGATATCTGTAGTTACCAGACAGATTCGGCTCGAGGGAGGCATATGGTCACCACACCAGACAGATGGTAAATGATAGCCGGTGGAAAATCGGCCAGTAAAAAAACAAGCAAAACGTTGCAAACGTAGCGATTAACACATCAAGGCCCTACTGAGGAGCAAAATCATTTGTCTATGAAAGCCCTACTGAAGAAACACACCGAGGGCGATGATGGCATCAACACGGATGCGTTCCGCCTCAGCGATCTCAGCCTCGTCATCTGCGTCTTTGCCCGTCACCAGCTGATTGCTCAGGGAACGGATTTCAGCCAGATCAGTCTTCAGATCGGCTGTGAGACCTTTTGCTTCTTCTTCAGAGCGGGCAACAAGGGCCTCCTTGTCTTGGATGAGCTGTTTGGTCACCCTTACCCTCTCTTCAAGGTCCTCCAACTCCTTGTGCAAGGTCTCGAGTTCGGTACGGGTGGCGAAGTATCCGTCTTGGCGTCCGAGCAGCCTTCTTCTCATTGAGCCGTCGGCACTTCTCGGCAATGTCGGCTCTCAGCGGAAGTTGGGAGTGGCGAAGAGTAATCCTTTGGCGAGCTGATTGCACCCGTGACTTAAAGACCGACAGGGTGACGGCGGGCCAAAGCTTCACTTGCAGGGTCATAGGGAGATGAGAATGGATATCCTCGAGGATGCTTTTGACTTCTTCGGAATTCTCAATCAGAGCCTCAATAGAGGTAGAGAGCAAGTCCTTGAGGCGCTGGAGCTGGCCACGGACCGTGTTGATATCCGGCTCCCCACTTACCTCGGAAGGGATGGGATCGATGGATGCTGGGTCGAACGTAAGCAAGCTCGAGAGATCACAACCCTGATAAGGCAAACACAGTGAGTTTAGCAGGTAAACGAGGAACTGATGGAGCCAAAGGGGAGAGACGTACCTCTCCCAAGGGGGAAGGAGCAGCCGACGCGATGAACGATCGGCTTTTCTGGGGACTCGGTTGGATCAACCACTCGTGCAGCCGCTGGCGTCGGGGCAGCCAGATCCAGAGTAGCGGACGGCCTCTGTACCTCCTCAACATCCCCGCTAGAAGTTTCGGCGGCCTACAAGAGGAAGTGATTAGCCGATCCAAGTGATAACGGGACAACATGAAAGCATGACCACGGAGATAATTACATTTGAGACCTCCTGACTTGATGGAGAGGTTGGTGGGTTCTTGCGAGCCCTTTTGACACAGCGGTGCTTCGTACGTAACCCTGATCTGGTCGGGGCCTGAGGAGTAGGGGTTCCGGTGATCGACCTTTTCTTGGAAGCCGGCGCTGGCGAAGCCGTCTGACTCCGGGTAGTGGACCTCTCGGAATCACCTGAGCTCGATTCTCCCTGGCTGGTTTCTTCGGCTCCACTGGAGGCTCCATCAGTGGAGGCCTGTAGGAAAGGATGCAAGTGCGTCATGAACAAATTCTTTGGGAAAAAATGGACAAGCGCCTGCAGGGTCTAAACCAACTTACACGCAAGCTTTCCTGGGCCGGAGCTTTACGCTTCAGGGTCTTCCTGGCCGCTACCTTCCTCACCGCCGTCCTCGCCTGAGTCGAGGCTCGGGGGGCAACGGGCCCCGAAGACGCTTTACTCTTGGAAGCCGATTTCGGTGAAATCGGCCGACTCCGCATTATAACTTTCTTCGGGGAGGCGAGCTCGCGGAAGAGAACCACTCGGTGCCGGAGGAAGAAAGACGAAAGGGGAGCCGTCGGCTTGTGTAGGGGCGGGGCCATCTTGTTGCCGCCAAGAGAAGAGAGTCGGTTCACGGACAATCACCATAAGGCAGTTACAAGAAATACTTAAGTGACGGTACCTGGTCGGCAGGGGGATCATATTCGGCGTCAAGCTCCTTCAGCTGCGGTCCTAGTGCCCTCCTGAAGACATGGGTCTTCCACATGGACCACCAAGTTTCAAAACCGTCGGTGGTAAAGGAGAAACGGAGGTCGTGGGGAATTGGTATGGCCAAAGCGTCAAAGAAGGTATAACACCTTTGGGCGGTGAGGATGTCAGGCAGTTCAGCTCTACTTGCTGTCAGGTGGTGTAGGAAGAAGTGTGGGGGCACCTGTCCGAGACCAAGCTGCCGAGCCGCTACTATCGGTTGATAACACTCATAACCGGGCTTGATGATCCGGTTCGAGGTGCTCATGCCAACAGGGAGAAAGCAAGGACGAATCATGAGGGAGTACAAGTGCTGTGTGCCGGCGTCATCGGCAAGGTCGTCCAATCGGAAAGAGATGGGGTTTTCAAAATTTACCGATTCAGTATAAGGGTGGAACAGGGGGTTGTCTAAACCCTGGAAGAAAATCTTAAACCACCCTGCTGCTTCCTTGGGGATCAATCTGCTACCCGGGAGACCATACAGGGCTTGGCCGTAGCTGGTGCATCGAATTTCCTTGCCATTTTCATCCGGAAAGGTGCAGTTGGTCAGCGATGGGAAGTCTGGGATTTGGCTTTGGAAGTATAGTTGGGCCCACAGTTGGATGAACCACCAGGGGCCGCCAGTTTTAACTGCCTTGCGAGTGAACAGTTTGACAGACATCAGTTGAAGGGATCGATAAATCTCTCCAAGGAATAGCTTGCCCAGACCAAGTTGGGTGCCTTTAGCGAGTTCATAGGCCAGGGAGAGGTAATTCTTGGTAGGAGCAAGTGACGGACCACAGAATATGAAGTGCTCCAACCAGAAATTCAAGAAGGCTGTGTGCTCCCTCTCTGTCACCGGGCCTTTGGTTTTCATATAACGATTAAGATAGGCACCCCAGCTGGTACACTCTTTTTTGGAGGAGAGAGTGAAAGGGACCTTTGGCAGCTTGAATGCAGAAGGGCTGGGAGATGCAATGTCTAGCCCTGTGATCATGGCCACATCCAGCAGGGTCGGAGTCATAGGACCATGACCAAACATGAAACAGTTCAGTGCGTCAGACCAGAAGTAGCCGATGGTTTTCAAGATGTTCTCATTCTTCTCAAGAGGAGACAGCGATAATGACAGGGCATCGGTTATTCCTATGGTTTCCCAAGTGGCATAGTGAGACTTTGATACCCTACTGTACCATGCCACCCAACCTTCAGGGGGATTGGGCCAGGCTCGCAGGCAGTCGGCCGAGGAAGTCAGATCTAGGTTTTGGCTCACAAAGGGGATTCTGTTAGCTTCGCATGAGATTAACAGGGCAGGGCTCTCGGAAGAACGAGGGCCGAGGCACATCGAATTTGCGAGAGAAGGATGTGGCAGAAGAATGTCTGAAACCTAAATTAGTGGCGGAGCAAGGTATTAATTCAAGTGTTTGCATTAATCCCGTGTCAAAACCAAACGGCGAGAGGAGGTTGAGGATTACCTTCAGTCCGGAGACCGTGGTGTCGGTGTTAGCTGATTCCGCCATGAGATGCGTTGAAGAGATTGGAAGCCGCGCGGTCGAGATCTGTGAAGGGGGTGGTGGATTGGAACTGCTCAGGCGGCGATTTGGGGATCTGACTCTGTCTTTGCAGATAGAGGTCGCGAGTTACCGTTTGGGAGGATGGCTAGCTCAACGTTACCCGGTGTGTTTATGAGAGAGACTGATGCGGCGCCATCGGTTTCCTTTTTTAAAAGATCGTGTGATTTCGACTATCGGCAGAACAGTTGGCTGGGAACGCTTCTTCAGTATTAAAAGAAGGTTTTTTAATAAAGAGCCGATTGCTCAAGGAGAGCCGATTGTTTGCATACCACTGATGCCATGTTACTAATCTTCGCTGCCTTCATTATCGGCATCATGGCTCCTCACTGCAAAATATGAAGAGACAAGAGGTACTGCAACGGTGATGCCACGACATGACCCGACGAGAGAAGAGCATGATGATTTTGGAAATGATATTTCCAAAACCAGGGGGGCATGTGTTATCACCGGAATTTGACCAAGTCAGAGGTGGGCCGCGATCGAAGATGGATGTGAAGAAATATATAGAAGAAGTATGTGGATCGGCCTTTTATACCAAGTTGGGCTTAATTGCCCGTGTATCTGTAACATATTAGATCGTATTTTAGTTTAGAGATAGAATCTTAGTCGTGCACGGTTTAGTGCATGCCCACATTAGAAAGTCCCCTGGACTATAAATATGTACCTAGGGTTTATGGAATAAACAACAACTCACGTTCAACCCCAAAAACAAACCAATCTCGGCGCATCGCCAACTCCTTCATCTCGAGGGTTTCTATCGGGTAGCGACATGCTGCCTAGATCGCATCTTGCGATCTAGGCAGCACAAGCCCCACGTTGTTCATGCGTTGCTCGTACTTGAAGCGCTTTTGATGGCGAGCAACGTAGTTATCATTAGATGTGTTAGGGTTAGCATTGTTCTTCGTTTAAGCATGCTTACGTAGTGCAACCCTTGCATGTCTAGCCGCCCTCACGCCTGTCTCGGGTGTGGGGGCGGCACCCCGCTTGATCATTATTTAGTAGATCTGATCCGTTACGATTGCTCCTTGTTCTACAAGGATTAGTTTAATATCTCGCAATAGTTAGGCCTTACAAAGGGGGAGGATCCAGTGGCACGTAGGGTGGCGTTCGCAAGTCCTAAACGGGATGTTCCTAGGATCAACTTCATGTTGGTTTTTTGGCCTTGTTTAGGATCGGCTTACGAGCACCGTGCGTGGCCGCAAGGCCCAACCTCGGAGTAGGATGATCCGATTATGCGGTGAAAACCCTAAATCGTCGTAGATCTCATTAGCTTCATCTTGATCAAGCAGGACCACCAAGTATTCGTGCACCCCGCACGGATCATGGGTGGATCGGCTCTTTGAGCCGATTCACAGGATAACCCGAGAGCCGATCGAGGCTCGTATTTAATGTTTACATGTATGCCCAGCAGGAAACTAAGCGAGGCACCCCCATCACCTTCCTGACCAGGTATAGGTCAGGTGGCACGCCCTTGCACTTCGCAACGCCGCGTGTGACCAGAAGAGCATTGCGGGCCGTCGCTCGGAGGGGTCTCAGCCAGCCGCAGCTCTAGGCTCTTCCCGGCTCTACAGTGTTGGCAAGGCCGCTGCCCGCCGGTGGGTTTTGGCAGTCAACATGTACTTGATCTTTTTTACCCTTTTCGTGTTTTCGGCCTTGTTTTTTATGTCGTAATAAATGTTGCAACATGTGTTGCTTTTTTTCAGGAGATCTTACTCACTGTTTCTTTCCCTTTACCTTTTTTTTGTAGATACTATATCTTGACTCTCTTGATGTTGATGAGCCCGTGCCATCTCGTTGAGGAATGTCCCATACGTGCTGCCGCATGGGATGACAAATTAATTCAAGCTGTCATGCGCAAAGATATGAAGTCAAATGGAGAGTTTGGAAAGATGAAGGTATTTTTTAACTACTTAAGTTTTGCTTTACTGGATTGATCTAAGTTGTTTTTAAGTAGATCATTTGTGATGTGGCCGGATCATTTTTCCAAAGCACTCTTACTTCATTATCTAAGTTGTCACATTAGCACTTCTAATTTGCTTTTTCCAAAACATGTATCTTAGTTCTTGCTTTTCCTGTTTTCATATATCTAAGTTGTTTTCTCTGTGTCATCTAAGTTATTTGCCATTTGTAACTAAGTTGCTTTTTATTACCCTGATCCAAAATGGCTTCATACTCAATACATATGTTGTGTCCCCTAAGCTGCTTACTAGCCACATCTAAGTTGTTACATATTAGTACATCTAAATCGCTCATACAAAATGTAACTTACTTCTTCATTCTTCTGTTTTTCGTATATCCAAGTTTTTTCTATGTGTCATCTAAATTACTTGCCAAAATAACTAAGTTGTTTTACTGCACTGGTCCAAATTGCTTCATATTAGTACATATGTTTTTTGTGTTCTTAGATTGCTTACTAGGCACAACTAAGTTGCTTTAGTTTCGAGGTGTAAGTTGTTCCAGTGATTCATATAAACCGCTCATAGTTCAGTTCAAAATGCACACTCATGCTAACAAATTATGACATTTCCTAATTTTTTACAGTTGAAAGATGGGGTGGGGGTGACTATTAGAGACGGTCTTTTCGTCGGGATGACGAGATTAGAAGAGTTCGTATCATCAAGGTTGCCTAGGAATTACCCATGTCAGGTAATTTCATTTTTCCTTTTTCCCACTTTTTATTTTTCTGTTTTCTCAAAATGTACACAGTGATTTCATACAAAACTAAATAATTCTCACTAGTTTTTTGCTTTTGTATTTGCTGACCAGAAAAAGAGGAAACTTGCTTGTGATGATTGGGGAGCTATGCACCGATATCTCCAACAGGTTGGGCACTTTCATAGAACAAGTAGGGGACTTTGAACAAGCGTAAGAGAGTGCAAAAGGTGTTTGTGGAAGAGCTAGGAAGAGGCAAAGGCCTGAACCTTCTATTGTTGTTGATGAAGAGGATTCTGAGGATGCGGATGATGAGGATTACAATGCAGATGGTAATGACGATGACGAAGAAGATGAAGACGCTGATGACGAGGATAATGAAGGCGATGACGACAGTGACAATGAAGATGGTGCCAGCAAACAACAACCTTCAAATGGACAACACATTGAGGATGATGATTTCCAAGACCGTGATGCTCGTTTCGATAATACACCAAGGAGATCTCCTCGTTTCGACAATACACCAAGGAGGTCTGCTAGGTTGGGAAATGTTAACACTCAATCAGTTGGGGCAGCAAACACTCCATTGCCCGGATCGAGCCCGTTCTCGGATATCGGAGGGTTTGCGGCATCCGGAGGCAAAGACATTGACATGACAAACAACCAGGGCCCAAAATTCTTTGATATAACAGAGAAGATATACCCCAATTCCATATTCATGGAGGAGATAGCTAGGTCTCAAAGGGGTTCTCCTACAACAACACCACCACTGGACCAGTTCAGCAGGGACACTGTTGTACAGAAAGTTCAGACAGAGTGCATTGCATTTGATAAGTTAGCAATCAGGGGTGATAAAGGAGTCCAGATGAAACAAAAAATGGTTGCGCATCGTACCAGACCTTTGGATACAAATGTGCAGTCTGAAATTGTTCGAGATCGGGTCACAAGATACGTCGCCAACCAAGCCGCAACTCACAACACAGGTGCAGCACCGCAACCTCCTCCGGACGCAAGTCATGCGGTTTCACTAACAAAAATTCCAGCACAAGCTCTTTTCATTCGTACTTCTCCACGCCGGAACAAGAATACTCCAACATCTCCCGCTACGCCTTCTACTTGTCAAGGATCGCGGACCAACAATGCCGCCAAGAAATCAACGGTTCCAACTCGTCAAACTTGTCCACCTCCGCGAGCTAAGGATCCTAGATGGGAGAAGGGTTGTGACCCGCCATCTTTCAGCCTTGGGTTTGATAGTCCACGTAAAAGCCAACAACAAACTCCCGTAGTTGCAGCATCCGATGGGACAACACCACAATCTTGTAGGTCCTTTGGGTCTCCAATTTTCGATGACTACGAAGATGTTTGGAGTCCGGAGATGGAGGAAGAAGCCATTGCTTTATGTACCGGGGTTGAAAGGGAGAAAGGCTACCCGACGGACGAAGCGAGATACTATCGGTGCGGGACATCAAAGTGAAGCTGAACTCCAAACACCAACTCCCGTTGGCAACAAGGTCACTCCTTCCATGGATGGTTCGGAAGCAACTCCAATGCAGCTCCCGGCCGGATCATCCGACCAGCTCGCATGTTATAAGTCACCGTACATAGACTTTTCAAGCAAAAATTCATATGCATGCTCTGCTGATGTGAAGGAAGTTTATGATCTAGTTATCTCAGGTGGTAAACGAAATGGAAGGGGTCAAGCACAAGGACAACACCCCAATCATTGTCAACTTCGAGAAGTTTTTTGTGTCCCATCGAGAACCGGCAAACTCAATGATGCCTTGTGCTGAGCTAGATAACACGATATTCGAACTAGGTCTCGAATCAATTATGCTGAGGAAAGATAAGAATGACAAGAAAGTTGTGATGCCTTTGAGATTTATGGTTAGCACCCCAACACCTTTTTTTGTGTCTCGTTTTGTGTTCTCGTTTCTTTTTACTTGTCAAGCACAGCTTATTCGAAGCAAAACTAACCGCACCACCCGGGGATTCCTCAAATCTTTTCTGTAGACATTACTTCAGGAATATGGTTGGAATCACAAGCATGTCAAGAAGTACTTTGCGAAGAAGGATGCGCATCTTGACAAGAAAGACTTGGTAATCTTTCCCCCCCTTTCTTTTTCCTTTTTTGTGTTCATTCATATTTCTGGACCACGGTCATTCTAGTTGTGTTTTGCACCTGATTTCTTTGTTATCTGCCAACCACACGAACAGGTGTTGCTTCCAGTGTTGGAAAACATGAGCGAAGACCAAAGTGTGAAAGTGAACCACTACTCGGTTGCTTGTTCTCAACATCAAAGATAGAAGATTCGAAGTTCTTGACTCTATGAGGACAATAAATGATAAAAAATTGGGCCTCGCTTGTGAAGAATCTTCAGGAAGCAATAACATCTCTATGGAATGAAGAGTACCCAAAATCACGCATCAAGCTTGAGAAGTTTGACCTCGACGACATTTTTGCTCCAAAGCAGTAAAACTAAGTAAGCACATAAAAACACTCATTCAGATAACTTGCTTTTATTAGCATCTAAGTTTTGCTCCTACCGCACATCTAAGTTGCTTTCCAATAGTAGCCAAATATGTTCTTTTTCTCGCTTCACCTTACTCGTGGACACCCTAGTTGCTTCCAAGCAAGTACTTTTGTTGTTTCACTAGCAAACAACTTAGTTGCTTCTATAAGAAGGTATACATAGTTCAAATTTAACACTAATTTGCTTTTCAACTTATACCATAGTTGCCTACCTTTTTTGAGCTAAGTTTGCTTATGTGCAACTTCTCCTTACATTAGTTGCTTCGAACAGCATGATATGCATCGTGAAGCAATTCTGTGATTCAGTAGTTGTATTTTATGCATCAGGCACTTCTATAAAAACACTCATTCAGATAACTTGCTTACTGTATACTGCAGTTGCCTGCTTTTTGCAGCTTTTGTTTAGTTTCTTTTTGCTGTCCAAAGTTAAGTTATTACCTTACTTTCTTAGCATCTAAGTTTGCTCCTACTGCATATCTAAGTTGATTTTCAATAGTAGCCTAGATGTTATTGCTTCACCTAATTGTGGACACCCAAGGTGCTTACATCAAGTACATTTATTTGTTTCACTAAAAACAACTTAGTTGCTGCTAACAAAAGGTTGTCATAGTTCAACATGAGTACTAATTTGCTTTTCAATTTATACCATAGTTGCCTACACAAGTTCTTCTAAAAAATGTGTACAACTTCTCCTTACCTTAGTTGCTTCTGCACAACCCGTTTTTTGCTTCCTCTCACATGTGTTTTTTGCTCTCCAGTACCATGTTTTATTTGCTCTCCAGTAGCATCTAAGTTGCTTAACCAGCATGCTCAAAATAGTTTCTGGGGGGAAGTACTTGTACTGAAGTAGGCTAAGTTATTTTCTTTTGCTATAGATATGTTGTTTCTTACTAGCTTCATACAATTTCATTTCCAATTCTTTTTCCAAATAAATCTAGTTGTTCCAAACATAATAGCTAAGTTGCTTACCTCGTTTTGTGCTAACGTTTGATTCACTTGTTCTTCTGTAACTCATATAAATTACTTGCTCGAATACATAACTTATATACCCACTTTTTTTCTCGCAGCAAGGATTGTGGTGTCCATGCACTTATGAATGCCGAGCACTCGGACAGGAAGGTCTCTCCCAAACTATGGAGGCAAGGACATATCAAACATTAGGAAAATCATGACTCACACATGGGTTACTTCCATCCACAACACCATCGACTGGAGGAAAGCTCTCAAGAAGAAAGGAAAATGATGTATATTCTCTCCCTCTAACTACTTGCATTACTGAAATTCAATTTGGGAAGCACAAATTACATTGCAGTATTGAAAATTCAACATTTCAAGCACAATTACATATTATAATTGTAGATCGTGACATAAGTTGTTGTGTCTTGCAATACTATCCGATCTTACACACACGTAAAAAAAGGACCTTGAGCGGACATAATTTTAATTCATCCTTTCGGAGAATTTTCGCACGTTGCTGAATTATGTCCAGGCAAACCGCACAACGTACACAGAATTGTTCTTTTTGCTTGCAACTCAATCCCACCAGGGTATCGATTCTTCTTTCTTCCTTTTGTATTCGACCTAGGAGGATCAAGAATAACCATAGCTTCTTCACTTGCCCCAACCATGTCACTTGCCTGTTGCACATATGGAAAGTCGGCCTCTGTGCTTTTCTTCTTCTTGTTTGGACGACCTTGGCGAGTAGGGGCAGATGGTGCAGAGTGTCCTTGCTGGGAAGTTGCTGGTGCGGGTTTAGTTGCTGGTGGCACATCACCTGTAGTATGTGCTGTTGGCACATGCCCTGGAGCTGACCGAGGTGCCTCGCCGGCTGTTTGATGTTGTAGGTGGAGGTACTGGTCGTGTTCGGGTAGGCCCCGAAGATGTTTTCTCGATGCGTAGTAGGTGCTGAAGTAGATGTCCTATTAGAATTAGGATTTGCTCGTCCGTTCGAGTGCTTGAAGTAGTTGGTTTCCTCTTCCTCTTCACCTTGTTTAGTTGTGCAAACTCAGTTGTCATTTCCCTGATGTGTCTACGAGCAATGGCGTCATGTTGGTCTGAGGCACTTGCTAGCTTAGCCAAAGCAACAAACTTAGTTGACAAGTTTGCAAACCGCAATTTCTGCCTTGATTCTTCAGGCATAACATCATCTTGTGCTTGGACAGTTGGCTGAACCACAGTTTCCAATGCAGCTGGAGTCCACCTTCGCAGTATGTATTGCTCTGGTATAGCATCAACACCAATATGCGTAAACACTTTTAAAACATGACAACATAGCAAACCGTCACGCTCAAACTTGCAGCACTCGCAGTTGAATTGCCCACCATTAGCATTAACCATGTAGTACCTTCCACCATAAGGATAGCACTTCTCATTGTTAGGGACTAGCTGGTACAAATTATTGCCCCGTGGTTGGACATTATAACAGCCAATGAGTGCGAACTCCTTCCTGAACCGATGGTAGATGGGACGTGTGTACACAGCCAAAGCTTGCTTCTCAATAGGGAACGGCGACCATGGATCTGGCTCAAGCTCATCCGTGCGGAAATCATTGTGGCCCTCCTTACCCAATATCCGTTGCTCGTAGCTTCTCATATTGTTTAACAAAATGCTTGATTGAGTTGTGAGGGTTGATGTAACGTTTTAGAACAGCGTTAAACCCCTCACTCCTCTGAGTTGATTGCAAAAATGGGAAGAATCGATGTCTGTAGTAGCATGGAACCCAGAATTTTGCATACTTCTTCAACCATAAAAATGTTTCATGCTCAGCTAACTCCCACTTTGCAATCATCTCTGCCCATCTTGCTTCAAATTCATCCTCACTCATACTTTCATTGATGCATTCATTGAAGTCTTCAGCCAAACCAGGGTGCCTACCTAGGAATGGCCCGAGCTTCTCATTTGCTTTCTTCATAACGTGCCAGCGACAGTTGCGGTGACAAGTGTCAAAGAAAACTTCTCTGATTGCATTCCTCATAGCCTGGTCCTCGGTCCGTTATAATATTTGTTGGCTGCAAACCATGCATAGCATCAAGGAACTGGGTGAAAAGCCATGTAAAACTCTCCTCTTTCTCATCCCTTAGGAAACCACAGACCAAGCATGAAGGACTTGTCCATGTCCGTTGATCCCAATAAATGGAGCAAATGGCATATCGAACCGATTAGTCAAGAAAGTTGTATCAAATGACACACAATCATGATATGCTTCGTGTAAGCCTTCCTTGCAAAGCATCGTCAACCCGGAAAATGTTTTCAACCCCGTGCTCTTCATCAAAAGAAATTCGAGAGTAGAAACCCGGGTCCTTGTCCTTCAACTCGCAAAATAAGCCACTGTCTCAGCAATGTCCCATTCCTTCTCCTCCTTCCTCAAACTTGTTCGTAGATTTGTTATAGCTTTTGGATCATAGGGGACGAAACATTCTTCTCCATAAAAAGAAGACATCACTGTCATCATACGCCCAGTTTCCAAGTTGCAGTCATGTAGGCATTTCAGGAACTCCCTTTCATCTCTAGGTATGCCTTTGTGTGATCTCAGGTACTTTGTCAGTGAAGGTTTCACAAGCATGGGGTGATTGTGTTCTGCAATAAAATATGTCACTTCATATTTGTTGTTAATCAACTTCACACACATTTTTGCTGGACACTTGGTTTGCTTTATTTTTTCCCTTCGCCGCTTAACTACTGCAGATTTTGGTTTCTTGGACGGTCCAGCTTCTTCTCCATCCCCGTCTTCATCATCTAGCTGGACAGGGCTAACCTCTTCTACAATTTTGACTCTCTCCTCTTGAATTTGCTCTTCTGTTTTCGGTGCCCGATACTTGTTGCACACAAATTGTTGCTTCCGCACCACCTTACCGAAAGGTTGCCTCGGTGATGTGTTTGATTTGATAGAAAACCCCGAGTCTTTTTGAGTAAGCATTGTAGTGCTCTCTGGCATCTTCGATTGTGTCAAATCGCATACCAAGGAAGGGTTCTTGAGGACTAGATGCTACTTCTTCATTAGGAGCAACTCCATCAGCACCATGATCCGCCAACTCAGGGTTAGAAGAACCAGAAAGGGTTGTAGTAGGCATAGTCGTTGTGTTTATGTTTTCAGTGCTAGGATTTGTTGGAGGTGGTGCTGCATTGAATTGCTGCCCTCCACCACTGTGCACATCAGAGTCGCCACCTTGTCCACCATGCTCAGCAAGTAGTGGGTCCTGAGACTCATCGACAACCTCCGTCTGGGCAGCTTGAGTGCGAAAAAGGGGTCACTGCCATTTATTCCTCCATCTTCCATGTCAACATCGTCTGGTTCTAGGTTCAGGTCCAAACCACTCATCTGCAAAACAAAAAGTAATTTCATTTTGTTTGTAAGTAAACTTGAAAACTTCGTTTTATGGATGCATCTAAAGTTGCTTCTCTGATTCATCTAAGTTGGTACACTAATGCCATCTAAGTTGTTTTCCCACAATGCATTTTTTGGCTACTATCTGCATGACATAAGCTACCAAAGTTTATGGTTGTCACCACCATTCACACCTTCTCACAAACTTGCTTTTTTCAGGTACTGGAGGCTAGCATGGACAAGATCAAGTGTCAAATTTTGCTTCATCAATCAGCCACTATGTAATTAGCACTATGACGGAAGAAACTTTTGCTGAGCATCTCAAACGGTAGCTAAGTCGATCATTTTACTGCCTAGTTTTGTCATGTGACAATACTAGTTCTTGTTGAAACATAGTTTGTTCGTCGCTGAACTGGTTGTCTCGATGGTTTCGACAAACTAATGGTACCTAATGCTACTATAGAACCTTTTCCAGTACTATGTGACCATATAAATGCATTGCTACTCCTTCCCATTTTTTGTGGCTTATTCTATGGTCAGTATGCATCAGATCATCTAAATTAGTTGCTTGCAAGGTGTTGTCTTGAGTACAATCTGAACTGAAAAGCAACTACCTTGAGGATCCCACCAAATTATAACAGGTTTGTGCCCTCAAAGTTGAGTTTTTTTATCTACATGTGTCTTGTTACAAGTTTATGCTGCTTTTTCTATGGTATACAAGCCTGTTTTGAATTTTTCCATGAATTTGTATGCATGAGGAACATACTTATGCATCAGGAAGCAATTCTGTGAGTCAATAGTTGTCTTTTATGCATCAGGCACTACTTGGTTCAGATAAAAATGGTTCTGACCATGTAGATCTGGTTTTTGTTTGTGTTTTTGCTCAAATTGTTTCCTTTGTCTGGGTAGAAAACTTGTAGATCTGGTTGTCGTGTTCAAAAGGTTCAACAAATTATAGCAAAGGAGGAGATTGGAGGGGGAGGTAAGCATCTGTGCAAATCTAACCTTGTTTGTCCAGCCTCTGAAACTTTGATTTTCAGCTGGTAGTTGCTGTCTTCTTGCTGGTAGTTGATGTCTTTGTGTTGACCGTAATGGAGATCTGATGGGAAAGGTAGAAGGAGTTGCAGGCTGGGGAGGAAGAAGTTGCCGGCTGGCTGGGGGAGGAAGAACTTGCTGCTTTTATGGAGAAGAAGAAGCTACAATGGAGATCTGGAGGCTGCAATGGAGATCTGGAGGAATTGCAGGCTGGAAGGAAGAAGATCTGGAGGAAGAAGAGAGAAAAAGGAGGGACCTGGGAAGGGAGCGTGCTGTATGCAGAAGGAAAGGGAAGGGGACGGTGGGACGGTGGGCCGACTTTTGATTCTGTCGGGATTTGGGTGATTTAATTGGTCGATCCGGTCGTGGGGGTCCGCTTTCCTTTTCTGGAGCGGGTTGGTCGGCGGGGCGGGTCCACTTTCCTTTTTTGGCGCGTTGGCTGGCTGGAACCAACGAGCAAACGTTTGCTCGCTAGATCAAAAAATATACAGTTCCACATGCATCCCTATGCCCACCAATCATTAGACCATGATGGTACGACATGAACACCAGGTGATCAGCCATGAGAAGGGCGTCACATCCTTTGGAGAGAGCGCAGGTGAGCATGATGAGCTTGGTGGCCAATCATGAGTCGGTCGTAGTATGCGTGCGAAACGCAAATGCTGCAGTGAACACGGAACCACCTGATCTCGTCCGGAAATGGATAGATCGACCGGCGGCGCCGTGCCAACTGGATCGGTTTTCTTCTCGGCCACACCGAGATACTTTACGCTAGCTGTCCAGGCAACGTGGCCGCCGGCGCGCTGCCCACATGTTGAGTTATTTTCCTGCTGTTCGTTTAAGGTAAGTCGTTGGTGCAGGTCCGGCACGGGATATACATTGATCAACCGGCAAAGCTGACTTCACACTTGCGATCTCATCTCCCGCTGCTGGTTATTTCCGTTACTTTTCGGGCATGTGGGGGAGTTGACCCTTCACTTTCTGCACCAAGTATGCGAGGTAGCGTAGGTAGTCGTCAGTGTCGTCATGGACCTCCTCGCTCAGGATCTCCTCATCGAAGAAGATCTCCATCTTGGTCTCCGGTGTAAGAAATTAGGGTTGGAAGTTCTTCGGTCTACCCTCTATTCCCCTGCCTTATTGGTGGTTGCGCTCACAATGCATATTAGGGCTACAGGGTAAGGGCTTTTATATAGACTCCAAAATCCAGATATTTTCATATGTCTTCAAATAGGAATCAGTGACTTGTTAAACCGAGAACAATTATTAACAGTCATCTACTGAGCCCAACTGTTAATCAATTAGGTCATAAACATGCATATGTGAGTTATGCGCCGAGTTTGAATTCAAAATCAAACTCTCAAACTTTAACAATTCATAGAGCCAATTCTATGTACAACCTGGCATTTCACTCTATATTATTTTCGGGTATAATTCTAGCGTACTCATACACACCGTGTTCAAGTATAGTCGTATCGGTTCCCTTAAGCATATTTCTTTAAGTAGGATTCCCACATCAATTGTTCCGTGTTAGTTCCATGCATGAATACTTTCACATTAAGGTTTTAATTTGGGGATTATAATAATCTAGTGAACATATAAAATATTGCAAGCCTCAAATTTTTTACATCTCCCATTCGGCTGAAAATATCCAACAAAACGAATTTACATATACCAATAACATAAAGAAAAAGATTACCAACCTCTAACCATAAATCTAAGCCGTCCGCTAGACAATGCCAGTAGGTACCAGACAACGATAAACTAATTTGCATCCTAACCAACCTCCGATTTATATCCACATTGGTCTCCGGGTGTCTTTATAAAGACGCCAAAACCAGTTGCCATCATCACCCCCTCCTGCTCCTTGTTTACACTAAAAAATAAAATTATCGGTATTTTTTCTTTGGTGATTTACAAATAAATAAATTTTATAGTTTGTAATACATATATTTATGTATATTAGAACTTCTCTGATCAATATATATGTTTATATTTATATTTATATACACCGGGAAACATTAGCATAATTGTACATGCCGTCATAATATAATTTATTAAGACAAACCCATAGCACATAACTCAGGCTCGATCGGATGAAAATGCATTTCAACTTATACATTTTTTATACTATTGTTTTTTCGGCACCCTAATGAATTTAATATTTCATTTTCTTCGTAAATAAGTTTGCCTTTTGAGATATATGTAAAGAACTCCTAAGTCGCATCCATATATGAGTACCTGCGTATATACTTTATACCATCAAATATCCAGAAAGATATTCTAGGATAGATGAGTTATTTACCAAATATTTATCACGCGGGCATGACAAACATTCATTCTCGAACCATAAAAAAAGAAAACTTAAAAATAGCATCCATTTTTCTGAGATCTAAGAAGAAGCACAAATCACATTTTAAAAACAAGTTCTGCAGTTAGGCCCACCATGTCCTGAGGCATTTGTTTTCCAGGCCCATTTGCAACCACGGCAAAGAAAAGGAAGTGTAGGTGGCTTTTTTTTTTTCAACCATAGTGTAGGTGGCTTGACTGCTCCATGACAAGCTAAGAGCATCTCCAGTCGCGTCCCCCAAACCGTCCCCCAAAGCGATTTGGGGCGCGCCGGACAAAAAAAGCGTTCCAGCCGCGTCCCCCAAAGCCCTTTTTTGTCCGGCGCGCCCCGATACGGTGTCCGGCGCCCCGAGCCCGTCCCCGTCCCACAGGGGACGCTCCGGGGACGCCGGACACAACGAAAAGCGAGGCGGGGAGTGGCGGGGCCGACGCGTCAGCGGCACAGTTAATTTTAACCTAACCGTCGCTACCTCGCGACGGAAGTTATTCGCGGGCAGTAACACACGGCGGCATCTTTGCCTTAATGGCGACGGAGGGGCAGGCGAGACGTCTCGTCGGTGCTGCGCGGCCTCCACGCGTCGCCGGCGTTCGCACGCCACCGCCCGTTCCCGCGCGATCTTCCCGCCTCTTCTCGTCTGTTCCCGCGCTTTCTTCCCGACGCCGGCGTCTATAAAAGGTCTCCCGGCTCATCAATGGTAGCCACCACACCCCGCCGGCAACAAACACAGCCCTCGTCGCTCCACAGCCGTCTCCTCACTTCCCTCCACCGCCGTCTCCTCCATTGACGAGCCGGCAGCGGCGTGCGGCACTCGAGGAGGCACTCGAGGAGGAGGCCCGCCAGCGGCGTGAGGCGCAGCAGGCGGCGGATCTAGCGGCGTTCTCCGCCCCGCCTCCGCAGCTCGAGGAGGCCGCGGCGGCAGCAGCGTGGCAGGAGCAAGCAGTGCGACACCGTTGCGGCGTTCGACGCCTCGACGGGACAAGAGGCGCGACGGCGCCGGTACCGGGAGGACATGGAGCAGCGATGGGCCGACGAGTGCCGGCGCCGGCGCGATGAGCGGCGAGCGCAGTTCCGTGAACGGCGTGACTCGATCGAGCGCCGGCGGCGTGAGTCGATCGAGCTCCAAGCAGCAGGCGACGGCGGAGGAGCGTCGACAGCGGGAGTCGGCGCTCACGGCGCTATGGGGGAGGCGGGCGGAGCAGTTAGCGGCGGCCGACGCGTTTGCGGCGGCGATGATGGAGGCGCCAACGGATGTGGAGGAGGAGGCGCCAATGGAGGAGGAGGCCGAGGCGGAGGAGACCGAGGTGGAGGACGACGACGACGACGACGAGTTCGACTGGTCCGACGACGACGCCCCGCACCCGGACGAGACGGCCGATCAGCAACGCGCCCTCGTCGAGTCCTTCGAGTCGGAGAAGAAGCTCCGAGACGACGCCCGTGCCCGCGAAGAGGCGCGGATTCGTCGCGCCGTCGAGCTCTCCCTCCGTGCGGCCCGGCAGGGGAGGGCGGAGGAGGACTATCGGCGGGAGCGGCACCGTATGGCCACCGCCGAACGCAAGGAGAGGAGGCGCGCGCAGGAGGAGCTGCGGCGTAGGGGAGGCGACGACGGGCGGGGCCGTCGAACGCGCCGCCGGGCGGTCGTAGCCTAGGTTTAGATGAAATCTAGCCGTTTTCATTCAAACTTTGTAATATATAATCAAAATTGAATGAAAACCTTTATTTTCCTGCACAAATATTCATTTGGGGGCGGCGTTTGGGGGACGCGGCTGGGGAGCGACGTCCCCCAAACGCGGCACGAGCAAAACACGTCCCCCAAACGCTCAATCCGGCGCGGTTTGGGGGACGGTTTGGGGTCGCGACTGGAGATGCTCTAAGGGCATCTCCAACGGGGCGACCCATCTCGCGCCCGCGCGTCCAGATGGGTCGAGCCGGACAAAAATTCGGCCCAACGCGGGGACGCACCGCAAAAGCGGATGTCCGCGGCGTCCGGAACGACGCAAATCCGGCCCAAATCTGGGCCGGGTTTGCGTGGCCGTGGATGGCACGCGGCGTCCTCGCGTGTCCACCTGGTCCGCCTGGCTGGCCCACATGTCGATGCCCCAGTCCTATTAAATGTGGACTGGGAGGGGGACTGTCCCTATCCAGTCCCCACTATCCACTCCGGCCGCACGCGCGAGCTCGAAGCTTCCGCGCCGCCATGGCCCCGAAGCGTGAGTTCGCGCCGTCCGCCAACGACCACGAGGCCGGCAGCAGCCGGCCAGTCGCGCCGCCGGCGTTCGCGATGGGGCCGCCGGCGACGCCCAGACGCGACCGGATCTACGTCACCGTAGCGGTGGCGCAGATGTTCTGGGACGCCGGCGTCCCAATGCCGTGGGGGGACGTGCACCTCCCCCACGGCTGGCACCTGAGCCCAGATCGGGTTCCGGTGCCGCCCATCCCGGCGTCAGGCCGCGCCCGCGTCGCGGAGATCCGGAGGCGCCGCGCGCAGCTGCCGGCGGACCTCCAGGAGGACCCCGTGTACGGCGACGCAAGTCCCAACTGGGACTTGTGGTTCGAGGTGGAGCACGATGCGCGCCGGCACACGTGCTTCACGTCGGCGACGGCGCGGCCTCGCGCGCAGCCGCGCACACCTGCAAGGCGGGCAGGCCGCCGCCCCGGCGGCCTGTACATCGACGAGCCGCAGCCGCAGCCCCAGCAGCAGCCCCTGCCGCAGCCCTAGCAACAGGAGGACGAAGACGACCCGGAGCTGCAGGCGGCGCTCGCGGCGTCCCGCGAGCAGTGCGACCTCGACGAGCTGGCCAAATGGCCGCACCTCGCCGAGACGCTGCGCGCCTCCGCCCTGGCGGAGAAGGCCAGGAAGGCCCAGGAGAACGCCCAGGCGGAGGCGTGGGCCTTCCTCGAGATGGCGCGCCGGCAGGAGGAGGACACGCGCCAGGCGGCGCTCCGGGAGGAGGAGGAGCGCCGTGCCGCGCTCCTGGCGGAGGAGGAGCGCCGGGCCGCGCTCCGGGCGGAGGAGGAGGAGCAGCTCCGCAAGGAGTCCGCGCGGAGGGCGCGGCTGCGCAGGCGGCGAGCCCGCCGAACCCGCACTCCGCTTGGGAAAGGGCGCAGTGGTCGCCCTGGCCGGAGTCCCCGCCGCCCTCCGGCGTTTCTAGCCGGAACAGCGCTTCGCCGCCGAGGGGCGTCGTCGTCATCGACGCCGACGAGTACTACTGGGGGTAGTACTGCCGCCGGCCACCGCCTGCTCGCAAACCCTGGCTAGGGTTTTTTTTTTGTTTAAAGCCCATATAGGGCTTTCTTTTGTGTAAAAATTGCCCAAAATAGGGCTAAGTTTAATTACCAACTAGTTTAAATTTATGTTTTGTTGTTTTCCTTTTTCATTTTGATTTTTGTTTTATTTATTTCATATGCTGCGTCCGCGCATTGGGCGCAGCGCGCGACCCAAACGGACACGTGGACGCGGGCCGCTGTCCGCGTGTCCGCTCGGCCACCCAAACGACCCAAAATGGACGGCCCGTCGCGTCCGTTTGGGTCGCGCGGTTGGAGATGCCCTAAGTGACCATCACTTATTCAGTTGCATCTAAAAGACCAAAATGAGCCAAAAACTAATTAAAGAATACTTGAATGCAAGGAAAATTCATGAGGAGACATGAGAAGAGATTAAGAAGACGATCTGATATTGTGTTCTGCTATGTGGAGTTATTTCAAAATTTTAAACTACTGAAACTGCAAGAAATTATATATTTTTATTTGACATTCCTAGGCAAACAAATCATAGCAAAACCGGAAAGAAAAGTAGCATTCTTCAAGCTGTACGAACCTACAATGCAAAATTATATGCGCACCTCAAATACATATAAAAAAAGTTCATCCAAATATTAATAACGAGTTTGTTGTTTAGGACATATACATGCATGAAATCAGAATTTGTGTTGCTACACTATGTCTTACAGTGGCCCAGTCTTCGAAACAACATTTTTACCGTGAGTGTCTATTACAATGCATTTACAAACCCAAATCCTTTTTGGATTTTTTTTACCAAACCAAATAACAGATGTATGTTATGAATGTATTTTTGAGATATGTCCAGTCCAGGCATATAATTTTCAAGTATATCTATCTATCCATAAAGGTATTAGTAAATTCCTATATACATGTGATTTGTGCTTAAATATAAGCTGAATCAAAAAAAATCCAGTTCCACATGCATCCCTATGCCCGCCAATCATTAGACCCATGATGATACGACATGAACACCAGGTGATCAGCCATGAGAAGAGCGTCACATCCTTTGGAGAGAGCGCAGGTGAGCATGCATGATGAGCTTGGTGGCGTCAGCGCAATGCACCGGCAGCCGGCCAATCATGACAGAGTCGGTCGTAGTATGCGTGCGAAACGCAAATGCTGCAGTGAACACGGAACCGTACGTCCGCACCTGATCTATGCTGCCGTATCTCGTCCGCACCAGCGGCGCCATGCCAACTGGATCGGTTTTCTTCTCGGCCACGCCGAGATACTTTGCGCTAGCTGTCTAGCAGGCAACGTGGCCGCCGGCGCACTGCCCACATGTTGAGTTCTTTTCCTGCTGTTTGTTTAAGGTAAGTCGTTGGTGCAGGTCCGGCACACGGGATATACATTGATCGACCGGCAAAGCTGACTTCACACTTGCGATCTCATCTCCCGCTGCTGTTTATTTCCATTAAATTTTCGGGCTCAAATTGTTAATTCGCCGTCCCAGTTGGTTATCCAAAATCATACTACTCCGTAGAAATGAAATGGGCAGGCCTCCCATTTCTTGTATAGATTCTCTTGTTTTTATCCGTATCTAGTCTATTTTTAGTTTTTCGTTCACTCATTTTGAAACGTATCTACTCTACTTGAAAATATTTAAAACATTTTACATTTGTGAATAGAGGAACTGCTAAACCCTTTCTAAGATATCTTTAAAAGTTGGAAAGTTCAAGAAAACGTGGAAACTTCAAAACGGTTTGTTCAAGTCCCACCAGGTCTCAAGTAAAAAAAATGACAAGAGATAGCCGCCTCATGTAACACATGACATCACACCGATGTGTCCAGATTATCATAAATAAATAGTAAATCATGAGACAGGGTTCTGTGAAACATTTACACCAAAAATTGTGGCTTTTGTAATAAATTTTATACGGCTGTGGTGTTGTGAAGCCCTAACCCCAATAATTGACGTTTTTGATATTTGCTTTATGTTGTAAACATTAGTACGTGCTTAGTTTCTAATCATTTATACTTTTTAGACTAAAATTATTCTTTTACTACATTTCAAGATAAACGGAAGCAACTTACATGTCAATAGAAATATCCACATTTATACTAAAAAGAAGAAGTCGAAGGATTGAGTCTCGACCCGAGTCTACGACTCGAGTAGAGTCTCGGGGGCTACTGACATGGGTATACCATATTGGGTACTTAGTGTATTACCATCCCCGGTGCGAAGGCCCATGAAAAAACCGACATGAAGTCGAAGCCCAGTTCTTATGCAAATAGGAAAGCTAGGCACATATCAGGTGAATCGGCATATATGATGCAAGTAACCGATCTCGAGGTAGACTCTGAGACCTAGCCTACTATATAAAGGCTAGGAGGAGCCACCGAGAGGGGATCTAGATTCGACAACTCGCAACACTCTGCAACCCTAGTTCTTGATAATACAATGTCGGCGATTTGCCTTTCATCATACTTTTCGTCGACTCCCTAGTTTGGCTAACTAGTCTTTTAATTCACCAGCGTTCTCCGACCTTGAAACCAGGGCTGGCCCTGGCCCATGGCAGCCATGGGCGGCCGCCTAGGGCCCGGGCCAAGGAGGGGTCCAGAATCACAACTTTTCTCTAGTTTGGGCTGAAGAAAAAAATTAATACAAGTGAACATGCTCAGTAAAAAAAGATGCAATTGCCCTATTGGGAGCCTTCCACGAGGCAGGACCACATTGATCTGGAAACAAACGAGGCAGGAGTATAGGCAGCGATCGGTTGACTTAGGCATGGATGAGCTAGCGAGTAACGATTGTTCGTCTGCGGTACGCCTGTTCGGCTGTTCCTCGTCTTCGCGTACCGCCCGCTCTCCGATCGCCTCGGCTGGCCGCCCTGCTGCCCGATCGCCTCGGCCTCGCCTGCCCGCTTCCCTGTAAGTCCATGCCCTCCATCTAATCAATGATTTATCCCCTTAATTTGGGTTTTAATTCGATGTAAATTCCTTCACCATTATATTAATTAGAATGCCAAATCAATTGTCTAGTGATGTGAAAAAAAAAACTAGAGAATCAGTTTATTGAATCGTAAAAAGGAGATTTAAATAAGTATTTTGAAAAATTATTTGACTATGTTACAAGATAAATTGAATGGATTGGTTACATGTTGTATTGAGAGGATATCTTGAACAACATTGATCTTGAATTGTGGTCAGTGATTTTGCATCTAGGAATGAACGAAGAATCTTTTTTGTGAAGCATTGAAGTATAATTATCGATGAAGTCATTGTAATTTAATTTTTATGTAAGGTAGTCAAACTAGCTAGTAGGAAATAATTGTTATATTTTGCTACCGTTTTATTATTATTTCTTAGTGATATTATTTATATACATCTTACATGAAGTATGTATGCTTATATTTTAACTTTTATCTTTCTGTAAATGAAAGTAGGCACATATACATTTATATATCTAGTTATACCTACATATATATTATCTTCAAGGGCCCTTTTATCGACTTCGCCCAAGGGCCTGGAAAAACTTAGGGCCAGCCCTGCCTGAAACCCAACTCCATCATCATGGACATTGATAAGGTTACCCCTTATCACCTTCCTTGGTAAGATCTACGAGCGAACAATCGGCGTTGGTGTTCATAGAGAGAATGCATGCGCTTGAGGGGCTGGTGCATGCAAGGGCCATAGTTGCCATGGCAACCTTGGTGCAGGGAGTGGCACAGTGGCGTGATGCAGGAGGTGTCGGTTCAAGTGGTGCCCGATTCTGTGTGTGGCAGGCACGTGTGGTTACTCGTGCAGTTGCGTGCCAAGGGCCTGTAACTCGACCACCTCGTGCAGCTCGGAGGACTTTGCGGCGAGCTAGAATGCCTCCTCCTCATCTAGCCCGAGCGACATGTGTGGGAGTTGACCCTTCATGCCCTCTTCCTTGGCTTTCTGCACCAAGTAAGCGAGGTAGCGTAGGTAGTCTTCAGTGTCATCATGGACCTCCTCGCCCAAGATCTCCTCACCGAAGAAGATCTCTATCTCGGTCTCCAGTGTAAGAAATTAGGGTTGGAAGTTCTTCGGTCTACCCTCTATTCCCCTGCCTTATCGGTGGTTGCACTCACAAGGCATACTAAGGCTAGAGGGTAAGGACTTTTATATAGACTCCAAATTCTAGATATTTCCATCTGTTTCCAAATAGGACTTGGTGAATTGTTAAACCAACCACAATTATTAACAATCATCTACTGAGCCCAACTGTTAATCAATTAAGTCATAAACACGCACATGTTAGTCATGCGCCAAGTTTGAATTTAAAATCAAACTCGCAAGCTTTAACAATCCATAGAGCCAATCCTATGTACAACCTGGCATTTCACTCTATATTGTTTTCGGGTATAATTCCGGCGTACTCATACACAGAGTGTTCTAGTATAGTCGTATCGGCTCCCTTAAGCATATTTCTTTAAGTACGATTCCCACATCAATTGTTCCGTGCTATTTCCAAGCATGAATACTTCCACATTAACGTTTTAATTTGGGGAGTATAATAATCTAGTGAATATATAAAATATTGCAAACCTCAAATTTTTTACATCTCCCATTCGGCTGAAAATATCCAACAAAGTGAATTCACATACCAATGACATAAAAATAGATTACCTTGAATGGAGACCGTCTTACAAAGAAATATCAGTAGAAAGTTGTGAACGTCAAAGTATGATGAATAATCCATAATTCATTGACATTACGCCATAAACGTTTTCTTTGATTCTGGCGATCTTTTCGAAATTCGCCTTCCACTTGCTAATTATTCTAGCAAGTCTGAGGTAACATGCTAATCAAAGTAGCAGTAATTCCAAGGTCATGGCTAAAATTAGGTTTCGCAATAATGTTCAAAAATAACTACAGGATGACATTTGTCTTCCATTTTCTTCAGGAGTTCAAACTTAATTCCTCGTAATGTATCCTATCATTCTCTTTATTAAGGATACTCCATGTTTGCATGTTTCTATAGAATTTCTATGTAATTCCACTCCAAAATAGCCAAAGTAGATTTCCACTCTAGATAGAATCCTACTGGAAGAAGACCCGGGATTTTACATGGTTTCCGACACACAGGATAAGAAGAGGCTGAGCGCGATTAGTGGTCAAGCCCGGGCCGCGCGTTCACCGCCGCCGTCCGTCCATCCACCGCCGACGCGTGCTCGAGAAAAGAACTTTCATTCCATGCCTTTTCGATTCTGTACTTGCTAATCCTAATCCCGACGTCCCAATCGGACACGCCAAACACCTTGCATTCCATGTGGTGTTCTAAACTTGCAATCTCCCAAACTTTTACACTCCTCCTTCTCCAACCATATATATATGCTCACAAGCACAGAGAAGAGAGGACCGACCAACACAACAGAAACCACCACATCCAATTCAGAGGAAAGAAAAGAAGATGTCCATGGCTGTGAGCAAGCAATGGACCCGGGTGCGCACGCTTGGCCGCGGCGCGTCGGGCGCAGAGGTGTTCCTGGCGGCGGACGACGCGTCCGGCGAGCTGTTCGCGCTCAAGTCTGCGTGCCCGTCCGGCGCCGCGGCGCTGAGGAGGGAGCACAGGATCATGTCTGACCTGCGCTCCCCGCGCGTCGTGTCCTGCATCGGCGGCCAAGCCGGGCGCGACGGGTCGTACCAGCTCTTCCTCGAGTTCGCCCCCGGCGGCTCTATCGCCGACGAGGTGGCGAGGTCCGGCGGTAGCCTCGATGAACCTACCGTCCGGGCGTACGCGGCGGACATTGCCAGAGGCCTCGCGTACCTCCATGGCGAGTCCATGGTGCACGGAGATGTCAAGGCGAGGAACGTCGTGATAGGCGCCTACGGCCGCGCCAAGCTCGCGGATTTCGGGTGCTCAAGGAAGGCTGGCTGTGGCCCGATCATCGGCGGCACGCCGGCGTTCATGGCGCCGGAGGTAGCCCGCGGCGAGGAGCAAGGCCCGGCGTCCGACGTCTGGGCGCTCGGCTGCACGGTGGTCGAGATGGCCACCGGCCGCGCGCCCTGGAGCGGTATGGACGGCGACGCGCTCGCGGTGATGCACCGGATCGGGTACACGAATGTCCTGCCCGAGGTGCCCCAATGGCTATCTGCGGAGGCCAAGGACTTCTTGGCCTGTTGCCTTATGAGGGAAGCCGGTGACAGGTGCACGGCGGCGCAGCTGCTGGAGCATCCGTTCTTGGCATGCTCTGTTGTGTTCGACACGAAGCTGGAAGAAGATGTCAAGGGCAAGTGGGTGTCCCCGAAGAGCACGCTGGACGCGGCATTCTGGGAGTCGGAGTCGGACAGCGAGGACGAGCTGTCATCGTCGCACAGCTCGGCGGAGAGGATCAAGGTACTGTCCTGCCAAACCTCGTCTCTCCCTGACTGGGACTCGGACGAGGGCTGGATCGACGTGCTCTCCGCAGCGACAACGGAAGCTCAAGTAGTCGAGGTTGCCGTGCCGGCCGTGGAGATGACTGACCCGGACGACTCGATCATCAGCGCAGAATCATGCATTGCCATTGCAGAGTGCGGGGTTAGCAACCTTGCATTGGAGTACAGAAGCCATGGCGGCGCCCTCAACGCGGGAGAATCGGATCATGGTTCAGTCGACGGCAGTAGGGATCATCAGTCTTCAGAAATTTCAGTTAGCCACGAGCTAGCATCATGTAAATTACGGTTTTGTAGCAGAAGCATTACTAATGAAGTAGATTTCGTTCTCGCACATGATCATGCTCTGTTTTCGCTGCTCCTCTGTGTCACACGCTTCTTCTCGTTCCCATTGCGACACGTTCGACTAGCAAATTCCGTGAAAAGACCGCGCCACGTCGTGGCTCCTATCTGATTGATGGAGGGTAATTTCTGAGCTTGCCGCCGAAGGTTCCACGTCGGAAAGGATGGAGCTAACGCGGAAAGCGCAGTATCACAGCAGACGTACGAGCAGAAAGTGCTGTCGTGCGGTGAAAACCCCGCCGCCGCCGGCGATTAAAGTAGTCCGGCGAAAGGCGGACCTTTTCAGCAAGTAATCTTGGAGAGGTTGCTTCGCCAGGTGGAGATCCATCTAGCAACGAACCAAGGATATATATCCTTTAATCGCCGCCACCGGTATCCTCGTCGGCCCCTCTCGCCGGTGCACGCGTGGCCGCCGCTGCTGCAAGCCACCACATGGCCACCATGAGAAACAGCCGAGAACGTCGAGAGCCGGCGCCACGCTGCAAGTCGATTGTCGGCGCCGCCTAACTTAACTAGCTACGTACATACGGCGTACGGGGAAATGCTTTTCGGATTAGCGATGCCGATGCGTATGGTATCTAGCCAGAACGCTCTGACCCCAATATGCGCACGCATCGATCCGCTGGGCACACCACGGCAGCCGGCCGACGAGAGTGCTCGACCAGCGGCCGGCCGCGTTTGCGCGTCGTGGTGCTCATCTGCTCCATCGCCAAGCGAACGCCGCGTGTTCATTCAGTCCAGACAGTCCAGTGCGCTTGTGTCGCTGCCGAGCTTTCCGATTCGATCTTCTCAAAAGAACTTTCTCATCTGTGGACGCTTTGGTGCCGTCGTGTTGCTCTCCATCGCCGTCTTTCTCCACTCCCCTTCTAAAGCAAGTCGAATCTTTGCTTGACCGTACAATCCATCGCTGTCAATATAACGGATTTGCTAATTTAGCTTAGAACTCAGGGACGCGAATTTTTGGCTCCTGGGTGCTGGCGCACCCGATTTTAGCAATAAAATCGAAAAAAATACTAAAATTGATTCAAAAAATTCGGCATAAATCATGTGTGTGGGGTACATATGTAGGTATGTGCGTGTCAATTTTCAACCTAAAATATGAAAGTATGTAGCCTACACAAAAATAACAAATTGTACTGTTCATAGTATATTGATTATACGTATACTATTCACAGTATAACAAAACTTCATTTTCACTTTTTTGTATGAGTCACGTACGGCCGTATTTTTTTCTGAAAATTTTCCCAGATAAGTATTGAGATGAGATGTACGCGAGGTAATTATTTCAAATTTTTTTGAAACATCTAAATGACGTTTTTCGAATTTTTTGAAATCAGGTGCGCTGGCACCCAGGTTCTCCACCATATTTTCGTAGAACTCAGGCTGTATAAACCGTAGATATTACGCGGAGAATCATGCAAAAAAAATTATACTACCTCCATCTAAAAATAAGTGTCTCAGTTTTTTCTAGATACAAATATATCTAGATTTATTTTAGTTGTAGATACATCCGGATCTACAAAAATTGAGACACTTATTTTAAGACCAATAATGCTACATCTAGAGGAAAGTTCTACGTAAAAACTCCTACGGGATGACGCGCCGTCCGACGTGGAGGCCACGATCGCTAGAAGGGAGAGGCTGAGAGATTTACGGGAAAAAAAACAGAGAAGAGGTAAAAGCTAGTAACGGAAATCACCATCTTCTATCATCTCCCAATCCCCAGAATCCCCGTCCCTTCTCTCTGGCCGGCGGCGGGCTCGTACTGATCATCGGCGTGAGCAGCAAGATTCCTCAATGGTGTGACATGCAAGGACCCACGACGCGACGCCGGGAGGTCCTCCTAGGATCGGCAAGGCGAGCTGCCTGCCTTGTCCAGGCGCCTCTTCCTCTGTGTTTGATCGGAGATTTAGTCTTATTTGGTACATCCTCATAGCTTAAATACATTGAAGTTACGCAAGAAACACTTTCACACAAAAGCTTCAGGATTGGCATATGTATCAACAAGAATCATGTACTACTAGATTTAGATGTGCGCCTTGGCGCACGACCCCGTGAGACTCATGTATAGATATCAAAATAATACTAATCTTTTAAGAATTTATAAAACATAGCAAATCATAGTAAATTACAAACATTTATATACAACCAGGAAAATATATTATAGCAACTTATAGTTATTGTTCCTGCTGAGAGCCTAAGAGCAACTAAAGCATGGAATTGACACCAAAATCAGCATCTACATACACAGTGCATTATCGCATCATGGTCTTTAAAAGTGACAGACACACATAAAACGTAAATCTAATTAGACTTATATCAACACCACTGAAAATGAAAAGATAAATTAACCAATAGTCAATTGGATGATAGCACAAAGAAAATGTAAATCTAATTAGGGCTTGCATCACTTAGAGTGAGCACCCACCACAAATAAAAAGGTAAATTAACAAAAATTAAAAAAATTAAAAAAGTTGAAGATTAATTCAAGTTCAATACAATAAAGATGCACTCATGTATCTTGGAAAAATTTAAGAGAAGTAATCCTTCCCCATCTTTTCCAAATGTTATTTACATGCATGTTTACGCCTAACTCCTAGATCGTTCAAGTCAGAAAGTAGATTGTTCCAATAGGCTTGGTAGGAAAAACTTTGCTTTTTTTTTTCCTTTCTTCTCTCTCGAGAGCTCCCCCCCCCCCTCTTTTGACAGTTAACCGCCGGCCCCCGTGTTTATGAATGGTTGTGCCACCGAATCCTCTAGACCCACCCTTTGTTATAAAAAAATATTGTTCCAAATTGCGTCGACGTGTTTTCGTTCACCAGAACAGTTACGAACACGATATTGAACACTTGTCCATGGAATGTAGACATAAGTCTCACAACAACAAAAACCATCCCCAAGCAAGCTTCTTCTTGTATTCGTGGTCTTGCTCACGCAACAAGCACTTAGGGCATCTCTAACGGGGCGACGCATTTTGGACGTCCAAAATATCCGCGCGCGTTCATTTGCGTCGGTCCAAATGGTCGAAATCGACCACGCGTCCATTTGCGTCGGGTGCCTCCAGGGATACGACGCATTTTTTTATTTTGCCTTTTTTCAACATAAAACATAATTTACATAGTGAATAAAGAAAAATAAAAAAAATAAAAAATAAAAGGCGCATGTAACGCCTGCGCATACTCCTCCTCGTGCCACATCGAGTTGGCAACCGGTGGAACATACGTCGGTGCCACCACCGGTGGAGGTGGAGCAGCCCACGGGTTGAACGCAGGTGCCACCGGCGGTGGAGGTGGAGCAGCCCACAGATTGAACGCCGGTGGTGGAGGTGGAGTAGCCCACGGGCTGAACGACGGAGGTGGAGGTGGCGGTTGCGGGGCCAAGTTCTGCAGCGCCCGTTGTAGGGCCTCTTCCTCCGTGAGGTCCAGCGATATGATGTTAGTGGCATACCGGGGCAGCGGAGGCTGCACCGGTTGGTCCACATGTGACACGAGGAGGCCGAGCTTCTCAATCTCCTTGTCGGTCATCGTCGGCGGGAGGTCGAACTGGCGGCCCTCCGCCCTGACCACCTGCCATTTGGGGAAGATGCAGGCGAAAAAGTCGTTTGAGTCGTCATTGGCTTCCTCGTTGTGGTAGGCCAGCGCCTCGTTGTCGTCATCGTCGTCCTGTGGAGGCGGCTGCAGTGTTTGACGATGAGGCGGAGATGGCCTTTTTTGGTGCCGCTGCCGGACGCCTCAGAGTCGTGCTTCTTCTTCCCCATGGCGGTGCGGCGGCGCGCGGTGTTAGGGTGGGAGCGGAGGTGTCGGTGGTGTGGGCGATGTCAGGGACGATGCCGGTCGACTTTTAAAGACCGGGCGCGCGCGGGACATGATGCCATTGTTGGCGTCGTAGAAGTCCAGCCGCCGCCCCCAATGCGCGTGCAGAAGAGGAAGCCACGACATTGATGGCGAAGGATGTGGTGCAGACCCGGAAGCGGTGACCGCCGAAGCGATGCGTTCGGTATACCCCTATTGCTCGTTGCCAGGCAGGTCCGTTGAAAAAGCGAGCGATCACTTGGCACGTCCGCATAACATCCGTCGCGACGCATCTAAGACGCAAATATGCGCCGTGTATGCGTCTCCACAGACGGTCTGGTCACTATGTGTCGGACCGCCTGGCCTGGTTGCTGAAACCTTAACACGGACGCAAAATTGGAAATGCACTTATTTTATTCATCCATTACCGAGAACGACAAACACGGCCGCGTACAGCAGGTAATCTCGTGCCTAGCCTAGGTGTCTACACGTCGACGGAAATGACACGAACCTGACCCATCACATCGTTCTTCACGCCACCACCCTCGGCCTCCAAGCTCGTTCACCTCCTTGATCGATTGGTGCCAACATCTCATCACACACGCTAGTGATGGCTGCCGCGGCAGGAAGCGATGGGGCGACGAGGAGGAGGGCGGTGAAGCGGCTGAACTTCGGGGGGTCGTGGGAGGATAAGGAGGAGGCGGCGGCGGAGATCGGGAGGCTGGCGTGCTCCGAGAGCGGACGAAGCAGGTGCTCCTGGAGCTCGGTGTCTTACCGACGCTCTGTCCATGCTTGTGAACGCGCGGGGGAGGGTGGAGGAGGCACGCGGACGGCCGCAGTCGGGGCGCTGCTCGAGCTCGCCAGAGGAATGCACAGGTCAGTGACTGATTCCTACCTTAGCTTAATTAGTTGATGCTGCTGCTGTGAGTGAACTCTCGATGTTACTAATCAAATGTGCGCACGCACTTAGCTATGTTCGCTGGGCACGGAAGTGATGCAGTCCAGCTTGCTTCCTTCATCGGAGTGAAATTCAAGCTGACCGGAATACTGAAATTGGTGAAACCAGCCTGTAAAAAGATCCCTTCACCATGCCATGCAAAAGTATTTTCTGAAGAATTCCTAAAATTTTCTGTTCATTTCAGAAGACATTTCTAGAAAAAGAAAGATTCCAGAAGTATTTCTGAATATGCACAATATATTTTCCAGCTTTTCAACTTTTTGCTATTGTTTTTATATCCTCTCGGGTTAGTTAAACTTGTACGAAATGTCTCCTACTGCACTACAACACGATTCTAGTATCATTGTTGGTTGGTGTTAGGCAGGCAGGTCATATCATTAGTACAATATTCAGTTATCGTGTTACATTGGTGTACGTATTGAGCACTGAAACAAATGCGCAATTTGAAAGAAAGCTAAATATACTGAATGTATACTATTAATCGGAGGGCACACCTGTAGCACTCTACAATACTCACAAGTAAAAGAACAGATTGTCGGCCACCAACATAAGACCCTTTTGAGACCCTTTTGGGTGTTTAAGTACATATCATATAGCACATGCCAAGAGATTGGACTCTAAACCAAATGAATAAATCTGATATATGTATATCAGAGAAAATTCAAATTTGCTACCAAATGTATAACCGGTATACTGGATGAATTACATTACAAATCGCACAAATGTAGTCAAATGCAAGCGATGACCAGATAATACATCTTCCAAAATCAGGAACTTCATAATAAAGTGATAAAGCAAAAAAAAAAAAAAAGAGCAAGTAATGGATCGGACAGTCAATTTTCAACCTAAGAATGGGTGCCATCAAACTTCTTCATGTTTCTCTCCAATTTAATTACACGAACGACCACATGAAGCATTTTATCTCTGAAGAAAGGAACAATAGTGCAAGCCATAAGATAACTATTTTATAAAGGAAGACAGTGTAAATTGTAACTGAAGTAACACCCAAACCTTTCTAATAGTTCTTATTTAGGCCAAAGCTAATGAGAATATGGTACATCTAATTCCGGGCACTACATTACTACAACAGAATATAACTAACAATACCTTTGTTTCTTGATACCCTACAAATCTGCATTGCATTAAGCGTTAAAAATATATACTCATTACCAGTTCTAGGAAAGTCGGTGTAAAAGCAGTTTCACAAAATATGATTGTAATTAAGAGGGTGTTCATAACAGCTTTATCAATAGTCATTGTTCAGTAGCTGTTTCAGGATACAGAATTAAACCAATGCGAAGAGATATCCATGGACATTCTTTTATTTTGTGATCGGAAGTTAAATTTATTTTGGCAAACAAAGAAATAACATGGGCACATGGGCACATGGCCATACTGTTTCAGTTCGACAAACCATTGGTCAAGCAACAGATAAATAATATAGGACTTCCTTAGACAATTCATAAGACAATATAACCTGTACTTCTAGCATCTTCATCCGCTGCAAATTCTGTAGTTGGGAGGAATTGCCTCGCTCCTTCAATGCCACAAAAGTACATGAAAGACATTTTAAAAAGCAAGACGTTACCCAAATCACTTCATTGCTGCAAGTTCATCACAACATCATAACCTGTAAATTTATAGGAACCAAGAATCCATGTTGAAACATATAAAGCATCAAGAGGGGTGCATCTGAGAGGACAATTAACTTACAAATTCAAGCTGAGCTGTGAGCATTCTTCCAGGAGAGGTCTTTGCTCTTAGGCATTTACACAAAAAGCTTATGTACACACCTGCAACTTCACAACGAAGGGGCAATTGCTGCAGATCGAGGTTGGAGTCAGAAAAAGATGTTCAAGGAAGGATGTGGGAAAAAAAACACAACCAATCAGTATTGTGGCCTGCTACCTTCATGGCGACCCATGTCCTCCACTCCAGGTCTGGACGCCGCGCTCAAGATTCCTCTGCTCCTATTCTGTGTAAGTTGACACGATGGTAGGCCACCAGCCACCAGCTTGGCTTGACGTCCCCATCCGTTTGTGTGGCCGCAGCTAAGCATCTCCCTCTGGTGCGGCTTGATGGGGACGACAATGTCGCACGGGACAGAGGCGGTGCTGCTTCCGGTGAGGACGACGCCGCAAAATCTAGGGTTATGTTGACAAATAAACATAACACATGAAAATATTTTAAAAAAAAATTCTCGATATTGTTTTCCATACAGGTAAATATAGTTGAGTAACTCAACTTTGGAGCTAATCATGTGCAGTACAATATAAGGCTGCCACCAATTTATCCACGTTTTGTATCAACATCCACGTCACAGAAGGATACAAAAAGATATAAATATATGAGGGTGTATGGTAAAAAAATACGCAAGAAGTGCTCAAGTACCATTGGAATTAATTTAAAACAATGATAAGGAAACAATACACATGAATCTACATTTAAATGGTTCGAATTGAAAAATTAGACATGCTACACTACATCATGTTTTATTGTCCTTCAACCTGGACTTCCTTCCTTAACTGCAAATTCTTCTTATTTTTACCATCACAACACTAAATTATAAGATTGCAGATATTTTATAGAAAATGGTGAAACCATACATCTTATTTGGTTGAGGACTTTATTTCTCCCGACCTCCTGTTTCTTGTTGGTATCCAAAAATCTCTCAAACTAAGGTGCATATACACCTGCAGCCGATTGCCAAGAAATACATACTCATCCAAATTCCTCTTTGCAAACCTGCAACATGACAGCACACTTACATAAATCATATAGTAAATCTGAATCTAACAAAAGAAAAGACGTTAATGAAGTAGCTTAGGTAAACTATTAGCTCCAGATTTGTTGTCCAAGTCCCAAGCACGTACCACAAAAACTAAACTAAATCATGCCCACAAAGGACCAAGAAATAACCCTATATCTTCGCTTGGTTCGCAACTTGGGGTAACCTGAGTAAAGCACACAGGGTCTCAGCTACGTACAGGCCTGCCAGAGCAAGGTTCTACCAGTTGTTGGTATGACATGTGCGCTAAATGTTTAGGATGTTGTTTCTAAGATATTCGGTCTCCCGCGGGGGTAAACAGTCTTGTATGTAGCTTTGACCCTGACATGGGTGCCAAATGCCCACTATGAATATAAGATATAATTGTGATGAACGATGAAAATAGATCAATTAAGAATTTGCCGCTTAGAAACATTGACATGTTTCTAGTATTTATGAAATTAGATGAAGCATTACTTTACTGTCAAATAATTGGAAGCTTCAACTAAAAATATGAACCATCCATGAAACAGGGTATACAATGAAACTAATAACTCAAGAGCGAAGCAGTGATTTGTACCCATTCTAGCAAACATGCATGTATTGCAAACGGTAGTTCTTTTTTAGCCTTCATCACCGAGATTAAACTAACTGTACACACCAGAAATTAATGATAAGAAATCGATTGACGATAATGAGTTATAGAGAAAATAGAGATTCAATGTGGTATGCAAGGCAAAGCCAAAGCCAAAGCCAAAGACTGGACTTTCCCAAACCATAGAAACATTAATGAAAAAAGGCATGGGATATCTTGTTTTAGGGAAAATACAGTCCTAACCCTCAGTGAGCTACACAGGAAACCTCTCCAATTAGGCTGCCAAAGTAACAAAAGAAATAAGCTGCAAGCCTGCAACCTGACAGCCGAAATGGGAAAAACATATAGGAGAATTATAGAGACTATTTTGATTTATCAGAGATGTGATTGCAGCAGAAACATGCAATTTATTTGTATATAAAACTTAGATGCATCAGGAAAATGGTAAAATAGTACACTCTGTGGTCACTCAAATGAACAAATAATGGTGAACTGAACTCCATACCAGCACAAGTAGGAACTGTAGCCAGAAGAACCACTTTTGCATTCCAATCATCCCAAATTTATTTTAAATGATACATATTTGCTAAATTTAGCAACGGCAAAGAAAACAAAGACCTCTTGGAGTGCTTTGCAATACTCAAATAGAGCAGAATGCCGCAGAGCTATTTTAGACTTCGCCTACAACTGCAGAGCACACCGAATTAAGTTAGTTTGGTAGAGGTATATAGAATAATATACCAATGCAAGAACATCGCAATGGCCTGTTGAGTCACTCACATCACCATAACATTTCAATACTTTGAGAAGGTGACCGACCTGAAGTGGAAACGGAGATTCTGGTGGAGCTTGCTTGCAGGTGCCCTGTAATGATCAAAAAGGTAAGTAAGAAATTATGGTTTCAAAAGTAAGCACTGACTTGTCATTCTGTATAACTCAAATTGTCATCGTTGAAGCTATTCATCAAGAAAAGTGCAACCACTAAAGGGTGATAATCAGCAGATATTTAGAAGCATTCCGAAGTTTAATGATGTAACTTCACTTTCAATCCTCCCTCACAGCTACAAAAGTGCACATCATAAAATTCAGAGTTCAAAATCAGTATCAATTGCTAAAATAAAATAGTTGGATGTTATCTCCGGGAGGAATTTCAGTTTTCCTATGATATTTAACATATTACTTTCTATATTTTATAAGCACCATAAGCAAAGTAGACCTTGCGAGGATATTTACAGGCTCATGACATACAGTAGTCCTGGGTGGATTGAAATACCAAGCACATTATGGAAAAATGTCCATCTATCTCTATTTTGTGAATAACTAAACACGCTATTTAGCAAACCACTGATATAATCAGTTATAACAAACTTTCCGTATAGCAATAGCAGTAAACTGCGTCAAGAAAGTGTAAAGAGACAAAATGTGAACCAGGAGGTTTACCGGGATGCGCAAGTGGCCTTATTCTAAATGAATTTTCGGATAAGGGGATGAAGAACACCAACTCGACAATAAAAACATAGAGCATCATACATCAAGATAGAAAGGTGGATTTTAAAAGTTCAAAGCTGATGGTGGAGAGGCAAGGTAAGGATCTCATATACCTACGGAGTGGATAAAGAGAGGTTACCGGCATCGACAACTTGACCTGGCCAAGGCCAACCACCTCCACAAGCTGCAGGGGACCTCTGCACCTTGCACCGCAACCTTATTTGTTTTCTTCATAGGAAAATGTTGGCCATGCCCATCGGTCTTCATCTTTTTCTTCAGATAAAGGTCTTCTCCTTCGATGTTTTCTGCCATATTTAATACTACTGAAATCTGAAATACAGTTAACATGTAAAATGAAACCATGCATCTTTTAACGAAATATGGGACAATCTACAAGTAATTCCTATGTTGAAGATATCATACGATGCTACTATATAACACACGGTCACTATTTCTTACCTAGTTTGTAAATTAAAAATGACCTGGAAAACCTGACTTGACTTGCAGCATCTTTTTGCATTATGGTAATATCCCCTGCCATCACTATTTTTGAGTTCCTTCTGCCTGAAATTGATTTGCTTGAAATTGATTTGCTTCAAAGTCACCTGTATAAGTATACCAATAATTTGATTTAGCTTTGAAATATCAAACAATCAATTATCTAGTTCAGATGTTGGAGAGCTCTCACGTTTTGCCTCCTCTTTATCCTGCAGGCGGGTTCTGCTTCTTGGTCTCTGCCTCATCTTCCCCTTGCAGACTGGAAGCTAAGGACGAAGGTGATGAGGACGGACGTTCGGGATTGTGAGGCGGCGCGCTAGCGTTTTCACCCGTCGGTGCAGCCGCGCCGCCGACCAGATGCAGCGGCCGCTGCTCACCACGGAGCTCCTGCTCGTCAAGCGCTCGCCCCATCGCGTTCTTCTACTGCTCGCCCACCGAGGCGGCCGACATGTGGAGGAGACCCGCAGGCGGCGCAATGGGCTGCTCGCCGGCGAGATCGAGCGCAAGACCCGCTGGAGGCGCTATGGGATTGGGGAGAAGAGAGACAGGAGGGGATTGGGGGAGATGAGAGATGAGAGTATTGGGGAAAGGAAAGAGTGAGGATTGGAAGAGATGAGGTCGTGGGATTGGGTGTGGAGCTGCCCAATCAGGGCAGCTAGGAATTTCACCCACGAAGGATGTGTCCTCACTGCATCCACCCACGCAACTGACAAGATGGTCCATTTAGAAGAAGGGCCCGCGCGCAGTGACAGGCAGGTAGAACCTCACTGTTTCATGTCTTGATCTAGTGGGATGTGAAAAATCTTACCTGAAATGGACGGCTGAGATGCTCCAGCTGACAATATCCTGTGGCTGAGAAGCTCAAATCGTTGTGAGCTCCCCATGGGAGGGTATCAATTATACCTTTAGATGATGAAAAATTCTTCAGTCAGACAAATAGACAAATAAACAGTGAAGCCGCCTGGAAGTTATTCGCATAGCTTCAGTAGTATGAAGCCTGGGTTTCTTCATGTGCAATATTCATCAACGGCATGGAGACACTCTGCAGTTTTTTTCTTCCTTTCATCTTATTTCTTTCAGTTGCCGGGCCATTGCTGTAATCAACTTTCTAACCATGCCAAAACTTTTTTTTTTTGAAAGAAAGGCAAAAGATTTGCCTTAATTCATTGATAAAGAAGAGAGAAGAACCAGCAATATTTCAGGTTTACAGCCCGTAGGCAGCAACCCCAAGGAGGGGGAACCAAACAAAAGGAAACTAATCTCCCGGCATAAGATGACCCAAGAATTTAGCCCCCGCGAAGGACCAAGATCTAGCTTCAAACTTGATGCGGTCCAAGGTTGCCGTAGCCATGGAGCTCTTATGTTTGAAGACTCTAGCATTCCGTTCGTTCCGGAGTTCCCACGAAACAAGCATGACGAGGGTGGCGACAGCTTTCCTTCTACCGGGGTGCGCATGAACAATATGCAGCCACTAAGTCTTGACGTCCTCGAAGTTGTCCCATTCCGAAGGCTCGAAATCATGAAGCCCAAGCCAATCCTTCACCGTGGACCAAACCCTCCTGGAGTACCTACATTTGAACATAAGATGGGCAGCCGTTTCGGGGGCGCTATTGCAAAGCAAGCAATTACCGCAATTAGGCCATCCACGTCTATGTAAGCGGTCAGCTGTCCACACCCGGTTTTGCAGAATGAGCCAAGCGAAGAATTTGCACTTTGGAGGGGCCCAAACTTTCCAGATGGTGCCATTCATAGTAGAGACCGTCGATCCGGCGAAGTGAGCCTTGTAAGCGGAGGCCGAGGAGTAGGAGCCCGAAGTAGAAACCTTCCAAACAATGGAGTCACGAACCTCATCATTGAGCCGCAAAGTAGAAGTGAAGCGCCAAAGCCGCACAAACTCCTCTATGTGGGTGGTGTTTAGGCCGTTGGAGAGGTCGAATTGTGCAACCCAAGCATTGCCAAGAAGGGCATTCCGAACCGACCATTTCTTCCTCTTAGAGATAGCGTAGATGGAGGGCGCAAGAAATTTGGGGGCAATGCCATCCGCCCAAGGGGAGTTCCAAAAACAAGCCTTCCTCCCATCTCCGATTGTGACCTTCGTAAGAGCATAGAAGTAATCCATGTCATCGTCATTACAAGGGATCTCGGTCCCAACCCATGGTCTATCCGGCTCAGTCCATTCCAACCAAGGCCACCGAAGGCGCAAAGCTCTAGAGAAAACCTCCAAGTTAAGGATACCAAGCCCACCAAGCTTAGTGGGGCGGCACACAGCAGTCCAATTAACTTTGCATTTGCCGCCGGACACCGTGTCGGTACCCGCCCAAAGCCAAGCCCGGATGATCCTTTGAAGAGCTTGTAGAAACTCCGCCGGGACGTCAAGAGCTGTGAGAAGGTAGATGGCTTGGGAGGTGAGCACCGATTTGGCCAACGTAGTCCGGCCCGCAATGTTGAAAGATTTTCCCTGCCAAGGGGCGAGGCGGCCAGCGATCTTGTCTTCAATATATTGTAGGTGAATTCGTTTGATTTTCTTTATGGCAAGGGGGAGGCCAAGATACTTCAGCGGAAAGGAGGCGATGGTGGCCGGAAGATCAGAAGTAATATCGTTGAGGTCTATGCCATTGCAACGTATGGGGGCGACCAAGCTCTTATGGAAGTTAGTGTGAAGACCGGTGACGTTGCCAAAATTGGTAAGGATGTTCGCAAGGTTGGTAACATCATTATTGAAGGGGGCCACAAAAATGGCGGCATCATCCGCATAAAGCGACGTGCGAAAGTGAGCTCCTTTGCCTGCAAGGCGGCGCAACCTCCCTTGGGTGGTGGCGATCTCAATGATGCGTTGTAGCGGATCGATGGCGATGTCAAATAAAAGCGGGGAGAGGGGTCTCCTTGGCGAAGCCCGCGACCATGAGAGATAGGCTCTCCGGGGATTCCATTTAGGAGAACTCGTGAAGAATAAGAGCAAAGGAGGGCGGAGATCCAGTTGCGGAAGCGAGGAGGAAAGCCAAGCCGTTGGAGAAGCTCAAGGAGGTAACCCCATCGGACCGAGTAAAAGGCCTTCTTGATATCTAGTTTGAAGAGAAGAGAAGGTTTCTTCCTTCGGTGAAGCCATCTAGCATAGTTCCTGACGAACATAAAATTATCATGGATGCTCCTAGACTTGATGAAGGCACTTTGGGCAATGGAGACAATCTCCTTCATGCGAGGGGCAAGCCGGGAGGCGAGGATTTTGGCAACAATCTTGGCGAATCCATGGATGAGGCTAATGGGGCGAAAATCAGAGACTTCTTCTGCCCCCTCCTTTTTGGGAACAAGTACGATGTTCGCGGAGTTGAGCCAATGGAGGTTAGAAGTCCGAAGATCGGAGAAGCGATGCACAACCGCCATGATATCCACTTTGATGATTTCCCAACAAGAGGCGTAGAATTTCCCATTGAAGCCATCCGGTCCCGGAGCTTTGTTAGAAGGTAAGTCTAAAATGGCCGCTTTGACCTCCTCTTCGGAGAATGGGTCACCCAAGCCCGCCAAGTTGTGTGAGGGAAGATTGAGGGACTCCCAGTTGAAGGAGAGAGTGCTATGCTCTCTATTTCCGATCGTGCTCTTGAAGTGATGGTTGACAATAGTGTGCTTATCAACATGTGTGGTCGCCCAACCGTTGTTGCGCCGCAGTTTGAATATGAAGTTTTTCCTTCTTCTAGCGTTTACCTTCCTATGGAAAAATCTAGTGTTGGCGTCACCCTCCTTGAGGTTATTTATTCTCGCCATTTGCTTCTTACGAGTTCTCTCCAAAGTCGCAAGGCCAATGATCCTTTTTTTAAGGCGGGTCCGTAGGTCGCGTTCATCCGGGGAAAGGGTCCTGGACTCCATTGCCAAGTCAAGGTGTTGAATGACCAAGAGGACCATATGGAAGTGGATCTTATGGTTGGAGAAGAGGCTATTGCTCCAAGCTTTAAGGTGTCTTCCGAGTGTGGAGGAGTTTGTGGTGGAGGATGAGGTAGGGGTCCGTGTGCAAGCAAGGGTCGTTCCAAGCCTTCTTGACAACGTCTATTAAACCGGGCATATTCACCCAAAAATCTTCAAATCTGAAATTGAAAGGCTTCTTAGGTCCTCGGCAACTAGCAAGGAGGAGAGGACAATGGTCGGAGAGCGACGACGAGAGGGCGTGGAGGATGTGATCGTCATGGCTAGTGTCCCAATCCTCATTGCAAAAGACGGTGTCGATTTTGCTCATGGTAGGGAGCTCGCGCTCATTGGACCAAGTGAACTTGCGGTTTTGGAGGTGGATCTCATTGAGCTCGCAAGAGTGAAGCGCCGTCCGGAATTTGGCCATACGACTTCTATTGATGTTCAGGTTGTTTTTGTCTCTAGCACGGTGAATTTGGTTGAAGTCGCCCAAAACAATCCATCTAGTGCCAAGCGGAGGCTTCAAGGCCACCAATTCGTTGAAGAAATCATCCTTAAGAGAGTAGTCAGTGGGGCCGTATACAACTGTTATTTTGAATTTATCCTCATAGGGCTTTGCGTCAACCGTGGCCGAGAGGGAGAAGACTCTCGCATCAACTTCTGAAATCTCCGCAAACTCCTCATTCCATAACAGCAAAATTTCACCACGGGTTCCGTTCGCAGGGCGTTCAGCAGCCCTGGAAGCGGTGACCACCAATGGAGGAGATGATGAAAGGGTCAACAGAGTCAAGTTTGGATTCCTGTAGGCAAACAAGGTGACAGGAAGTGGCAAGAAGCGTTTCCTTGACAGTCGAGCGACGATCCGAGTCATTCAGACCGCGCACATTCCAGATTGCAATGTTAAGGGCTTCGTCATCCATTGGAAACAGAGGCAGACCCAAGAGATGGAGCAACATACAGCTCCTAGACAGAACAAACAGCAGGTTCAACAATACACGGTTCAGACATAAGACATAACGAAGGTTCAACAGTAGATAGCTGGGAACAAACCCATGATACATAAAGACAAGGCGCTGAAGAGACCCTGATCAGCAGGGCAAACAGCAGCATCAGCTGCGACAGCGAGCATAGAGTTTTACTAATCATAGGTAACTAAAGGACCCATATTTGGAAGCAGCTGGAGCGAGCAGCAGCAACATCAGACAGCGGACGCCTCCGCAGTGTCGGCATCAGTGCCAGGGGCCGCGACGCCAACGTCCAAGGCCGGAGCAGGTTCCGGCTGGTCAAGTGCACCTTCGCCACCATGAGCCAGGAGAGCATCCTCGACAGCCGTGGCGAGGTCGCAGTCGAGGCGGAAGAGGGCGCGGAGTGCAGAGATGGTTATATCTGGGAGCTTTCCCTGAAACATGCTAACAAACTTGGTGATAGCTACCCCGGTGATCATCTCCCCTTCCTGAACAATGTCGAGGCGCTTGTACATCAGCTTCTGGGCCAGCTGAGCCATGGGAGCGCTCTGGTTCTTCCTCTTGAGGCGCGGGCTGGAGCGCGGCAGGTTGAAAGTCTTGACGCCCGCCAGGGTTTTGCGACGGGCCACGGGCGGGGCTGGGCGAGGAGAGGCGGGGGCGATCAGTAGAGGAGAACGCTGCGGGACAAAGAGCGGTTGGGGCAGCGTCTCGTCGAGAGGCCCGTCCAGGATGGGCAGGTTGGCGTCGAAGAGCTGGTCCAGGCCGGTGGAAGGCGGGGTGCGGCGCAAGTCTTCGTCATTACCATGGACAGGGGTGCGAGCTTGGCCACCAGTAGAGAGCTCCAGGGAGCGCGATGTAGAGCGTGCCGCAGGGCTGGAGAAGTCGATGCAGCGTGAGCAGGACATGGCCCGGCGAGAGGTGCGCGGAGCAGATGGCGAGGAGGCGCCGGAGAGAGGAGCACGCCTTGGGGTCGGAGGAGCGTAGATCGGGGGACCGTCCGCCCCAACGCAGACGATGGAGGCTAAGCGACCCGCCTGCGCCGCGCGGCCAGGAGCGCGGCTCAGGGAACGGCCACGAGCCTCCTCCCTGGAGAGCACCAGGCTGGGACGCCTAGAGGGTGGGGAAGAAGCTCCGCGGCGCCGCATCCCAAGAGCAGGGACAACGCAGCCGTCAGTGAGACGGTGGGAGCGAGCGGTGTCCACCTTCCGCTGGTCAGGCACGCTGGAACGCCGGCGGTCACGACGGTCGTCGTAGCGGACATTCCTCCTGTCGTCGCGACCAGTGTCACGGCGCCGGTCCTCAGCGCCACGGCTGCGGTCATCTTGCGCACGAGAACGACTGCGGAAGAGACGGCCAGCCCAGGAGCGGTCATCCGGCCGGCCGCGGCGGTCGTCGTCATCATCATCGCGCCGATCGTCGTCCCTGCGCCTGTGGCCCTGGTCCTGCTGGTGAGCCTGAGGGCGGCGCTCCCTAGGAGGCTGCTCGCCCGCCACGTAGCCGAGGTGCCACTCATGCTGCTCACGCGGAGGGTGACGGGGAGGCCTGCCGTCGGCGTCGGGGGAGAGGTCTTCATGGAGGTCCAGGTGAATGATCACCTTGCTAGTTAGCCTTTTCTTGCCTTGCAAAGAGTTGTCGGTGCGGACATCGACGGCCGGCGACGGCCCGTCGATGATGGTCAGCCACATGACCTTGGGCAAGTCATTGGGGTTGGAGCACCAGGCCCATAAGCTCATCGCAGAGGTGTCTTCCTTCTGCTTAGTGGCCACATCAAAGTAGTTGGGGAGGCAGTTTTTACCGAGGATCCGGCCGACGACGTCGTCAGTCCACGCCTGGAACGGAATGCCCTCCAGGCACAGGTGAACATGGAAGTTGAGAGCAGCAACGTTGGCGTGCGCCAGCTTGCTCCAGCGGTTGATGTGCAGGTCGAGGCCGCGGGAGGAGAAGCGACCTGGCGAGGTCACCAGCTCGCGGTGGTGCTGGAACGTGAAGGTGCAGAAGAAATCGTCGGGGAACGTGGGCACAACGCGGAAGTAGCCCTCGCTCGGCAGCTTGATGTGGTCCTCGATGGCCCTGGTGACTTCCGCAGCATTGACGCGCGGCCTGTTGCCGCCCAACCGGATGATCACGGCGTGGTTGGCGAGGCTCTCCTCAGCCTGCACCATGGCGGGCGTGCTGGCGATGACGACGAAGCCCTCGGAGGGACGAGCAGCCGGGTCCCCAATCCGCGGCATGGCAGCGCGGACGGTGGCGGGAGGCGCGGGGCCTGGAGGAGCGGGCGGCCTCCTAAAGTGCAAGGGCAAGCTCAAGAACCATGCCAAAACTGAATCCAGCCACTTGTGAGATGAGTAGCCAACGCAGTTCACAACTTTGATTCTACATGATGGATAATCAGCGTTAATGGAGTTGCTTGCTTCGATTGATCTGCTAGCGTTCAAACTGCTGAGGGGAAAATGGCAGGGGTAGCTAAAATGGCGCAGGCACCCTGCTCAGTCAGTACGCGGACAATCCCCTTATTGACATCGTCGCCGGTGGACGTCGCGTCAAACAGCGAACTTGGAAGAAGAAAGGAGGCGGCGCCCTGTCCAATCTGAACAAAGGCAAATCGAGCAGTACAGGGATTTTCCTTGCATAATTAGCGGTACATCCTTCTTTCTTTTATTTTTTTCTTTTCTTTCCTTCAGCTCCTTTTGTAACGCTGAGCAGCCTGGCTTCCAAGTTGGACTACAGGTCATCCCGTAGGAGTTTTTACGTAGAACTTCCCCGTAGGTATAGCATTATTGTTTTAAGACGGAGTGAGTACTAATCAACTTGGCTAGTACAATATTTAATGTAAGAATAAGACACAAAGAGTTTTTGTACTAAACCATGTACGGTAGGTATAAAAAAATTCTTATTGTCGTACCTTTAAATACCACATCACCTGAATAAGACGAACTAGTAGTTCACTAGTTCTACCAGTAAACCAAGAACCCCGAGGCCTATCTGTTAGGTCATCGATCTGGTATTACACAGAGCACAGAGCACATATGATAGTTTTATCTTTATGCATTATATTTGCAACTAGCAAGTAGGGTTGCAACTGAGATTTTTTTCCAGTTCTGTGGGTTGCCACCAAGATTTTTTTGTTGTATCTGAAACTTTTCAGTTGTAAATATGGTTACAACTAATTAGATACTTTTAAGTTACAAGTGTGGTTGCAATTGAGATTTTCTTTTGCAGTTGCAAGTGTAGTTACAATTGAGATTTTTTTTCAGGTTGCAAGTGTCGCTGCAACTAGAATTTTTCAGTTGCGATTATGGTTGCAACCTCAACTTTCTCCAGTTAAAAGTGTAGTTGCAACCGAATTTTTTTCCAGTTATAGATATGGTTGCAACCGAACTTTTCTTCAGTTGCAACCACCAACCGAGAATTTTTCAGTTTCAAGCGGTGTTGCAACCAAAAAATTTAAAATGTTCAAATTATGAAAAATTTACGGAATTTTTTTGTCCCGTGATTTCATTTTACCGAATATCAAAGGGAGCATATTTTCTTGTGTCTTTTTGAAAAAAAAAAGGTTAGGTTGTCGAGAACGGGAACATAATATTAACAAGTATAAAAGACGTTGATATCATTCTACTGAGCAGGACTGAGCTCTAGAGCGACACATAATATAATGGACGAATTTGCGAAATTTGGCACAAATATAACAGGTATTCACATAGTATGCACAAATCTAAAGAATCTTGGACGAATTTATTACTCCCTCCCATCTAAAATACTTGTCTAAAAATGGATGTATCTAAAAGTGTTTTAGTGTGTAGATTTTCCAATTTTATTTTTAAAGAGATGTAATTTTAAACATTATAGGAATTTTTTTTTTTAACATTCTCATGCGAATAAATCTTAGCTAAACCGAAGAGAGAAAAATATCATTCTCCAAGCCATAAGACCTTAAGTTTCATAGTTATATCCACACTTAGAATAATTATAAATGAATGCTTCATAATTCTCTTGGTGATCAACTTATTATTTCGGCATTTTGGATTGCGGAGATTATACATAACGGGACTTACAATGGTACATTCTTTTAAAACCAATATCTTGACTGCCACCTTCTTACAGCTTATAGTGCAACCTTTATAAAACCCAAATCCTTTGTGAAAAGGGTAATAAGAAAATAACGACTGTATAGCAAGAAATTAGTAAATTCTTAGCTAGATGCTTGTGTTTTCTACACAAAATGGTCACCTTTTCAAACAAGTTCAAATATAAATGGAATCACCATAGTAACCAATTCCGCACGCATCCTATGTGCACCGGTTATTAGACCTAGGGGTGGATATCGACCTAGCTGAACTCGACTCATGATTTTTTTTGCGGGTTCGACTCAAGAACTTAACGAGCTTAAAACACTAGCTCAGGAGTGTCAAAGTTTGAGTCGAGTCAATCCAGGTTTTCGAGTACTTATTAAGCTTGTGAATTTCGACTTTTTTCACCCTAATTAGACCCATGACACCAACTGAACACCAAGCGATCACCCATGAAAAAAGCGTCACATTCCTTTGAGAGAGCGCAGGTGGGAGTTTGGTGGCTTGAACGCAAAGCCTACCAATCATTACTCCCATGATTACGATACGAACAACTAATGATCACCCATGATCTGATCTATGGAAGAGCTAGCGTCAGGTTCTTCATAGACAAAGTCAGCATGATGACCTCGTGGCGTCAACGCAGCAAGCAAAGCCATCGGCCAATGAGGACACCGCGATGCCTTCGAAATTTACACTACCCTGTCCACGGGCCACATCCACATGGCTGCTCAAAATCTTTTGTGTTTGTTTGTTTGTTTAAGGTAGGTTGTTGGTGCGGGACCAGCACGTGATAAACATTGACCGATTGACAGATGAAGCTGACTTCATACACCAAGTGATCTGATCATCTCCGGCTAACTCCTTTTCTTTTACAATCAGTAAAGCAAACACTACATGGTAGATATATACTTCCTTCTTTTTAGAATAAGCGTTGCAACACAATCTGGATTCGTACGTATCTACCACTAAAACATGTTTCGATATATGTGACTCTTGCGATATCTATATGACACTTATTTTAAAACAGAGAAAGTATGAGCTGTCCCTAGCCATTACAAAATAAAGTCTAAATGAAATAGTCAAATCCTCGATGTCTTGAAAATCTTTGTTCTTCTGGACCTATAAGTACCAACAAACGTTTTCGCATAATTTTAATTTGAGCCACAAAGTCAAGGCTACGTGCACGCCTAGAGCCATTTAAGAAGTTGATCACCATCAACAAGAGCAACAACATCAGTATGCCAGGGAAAAGCAACTGAACAACATCGCCAACATTACTAGGAAGCCGAGAGTGCGAATCACCATTGTCGAGGATGTATCAGCCGGGACAAATATTGGGAGGAAAATCCTCGTCGCGATAATCATGAGAAAAGATTGAAGATCGGTGTAGCGAAGTAAAATCTGAAAGAACATACCAGAGAAATTTAGTCTTCCAACAGCACCACTGAAGTTGGGAAGGATATCTCATTGTTGAACGAAGTTCTGAACACCACTTATTGTAGACGATTTCGTCTCAATTGTGGCAGAGGCGAACAAGAAGATGTCTATCAAAGCACTGACCTAATATGTTAAGAACACTATTTTCATTAAAAACATCACACATAGATTGGTTTCCCACCTCTCGTGATGCCAGCATGACCAAACGAAGAAGGGAGAACCAATCTGTGGAGGAGAAAGGCGTGAAGACGATACTAGGTTTTGAGGCGGCGCTGATAGATGAGAAACTGCCGGAAAAAAGGAGAGTTGATTAATTTGATAGTTAGCTTGCGTTGTTAATTTGCAGTAGACCTGTAGTCAATCCGTCGTGTAAAAAGGAAAGAAGCATCTTGCGAGTATTGAGATGATGAAGGATATATTTCACATCCACTACAACAAGACATAGAGACGCTATCTCTACCTCCACATTACAATAGAGATGTTTGTTAAGTGTCACATAAGTGCACTTCGACAGGCAGTGTGTATAGAACAAAAGGACACTTCCAAAAATATCTTTACATACTGTAAGATATTTCGTAGAGGCACTACACATTGTCCATACATTCTATAAGACACGGGTAAAGATATTTCTTTATATCATTATATGCTATAGTATAGATAAAATAAATTTAAAACGTTGGGAAATATCCTCGAACTCAAGATTTTCTAGGAAAATTTTGTACTCATTTGACCACTTAGCCTCACATAATATCCTGTTAATAATTTTAAAGAAAATTTAACTAAAACTATATTCAATACATCAAAATTATGTAAAATGTCTCTACAGAATGAAAATATTGTCTCAAAACCGTGTCTCTAGCTATAATGTAATGTCACTTTAAGAAATATCGTATAAATGCGTCAATATAATTTTTTGCAACAATTTATTAAATATCTCATAGAATGCCTTTAAAAACCTGCCGTTGGCAAGGTCACGTGGGTCCATGAGAGGCGACGAGCCGGCGAGTAAAGCACTCCGGCGAAAGGCAGACCTTTTCAACAAGTAATCTTGGAGAGGTTGCTTCGCCAGGTGGAGACCGATCCAATACAGCAACGAACCAAGCAAGGATATCAATCACCGGTGTCCTCGTCGGCCACTCTCGCAGGTGCGCGGGCGCGTGGCCACCGCGGCTGCAAGCCACGGCATGGGCACCACGAGAAACAGCTGATAACGTCCAGAGCCGGCGGTCGCGGCCTAACTTAACTGCAAGTACGTCGGCAGCCGGCCGACGAGAGCGCTCGACCAGCGGCCAGCCGCTTATGCACGTCGCGGTACTCATCTGCTCGATCGCCAAGATCAGCGCTGCCGTGCACGCCGCGTGTTGATCCAGTCCAGTGCGCTTGTGTCGCTGCCTTTTTCGATAAAGGAAATATATTAATATTAAAAGATACCAAATACATCTAGCTTCTGCAACAACGCACCACCCTAATGGCACTACGGATGCACACAACAAAAAAAAAACTAAGAAAAAAAGTTCCGCTACAGTATCTCGGGCCTAACAACAGCAATACATCCACCACCAAGACAGCACCACTTTCCAAAAACGACGCCTCCAAGAAGGGAATAGTGCTCTAACACCGTCGTCGCCCGATCAAAGATCTTAGGTTTTCACCCTGAAGATAGTCCCCGCTCTCAAAACAATGCCTCCAACAAGATCATTGCCAGACACAACCAGTTAAGGCCAGACCTTGAGTTTTCACCCTGAAAGGTAGGACTCTGAACTTCACCTGCGTTGTCGCCCCCACTTTCATACCGCTGCTGTGAAGCCCGGAACACCAAGCAAGGAAGTCCCTCAACAACGCGGAGACTTGAACATCCCTTAGCTAGTCCCCTCCGGCCTTCATGAAATTCTCTTCTTCCAACTTTCATCATGGATCCATAGTCACTTGATGTCAACACAGAAAAAGAGCTTCGCGCCGCTCCCTCCAGACCAATCGGTCGGAATTGTGTCGCTGCCTGGCTATCCGATTCGATTTTCCTTCTGAAGAGGAGCTTTCTGGTTCGTGGACGCTTCTGTCTTCTGTGCCACTGTCTTGCTCTCGACCGCCGTCTTTCTCTTCTAGCTTAAGCTAGGGGCCGCGTGAACGGTGAACCGCCCATCCATACGATTGATCGCTCTCACACTCGTACGCCAGTTCTATGATCGTGAATTTCCGAAATTTTGTCAGAAATCGGTTTTTCCGGTTACAGTCGGAAAACTGCAATAGGAACAAAAAAAAACCCGTGCTAACATAATTGCACGATTTTAGAGAATTTCGGACGAATATATTAGTAATTTATTTATCAAATCGCAGGAGGTATTTGGCCGATATTTTCAGTATTTCATAAAACCGGATATACCGCTGCCCTCCATCGGTATTTTTCTTTACGGTTGCGAATCTGCCTCTTTTTTTTGCGAAAACGAATCTGCCATATTTGTTGTACGTGTAAGATCAAGTCGGCCCGCTGAAGTGCCGATTGCTTGCTTCCTTGAGATGAATGATCCGTACCAATTCTGCAGGGTTTTTCTGCTTCCTCCACGCTGTTTTGCAACGCCGCAAACATTTCACGGACCAATCTGCGACTCTGGGACGAAAAGATGGCAATGCAAGCCTGAGCCATCAAGCTCCGGGACGAGTTTGTGGATCCAACATAGACCCGATAATTTATCTGTCGAAGGCAGCAACAATTTTGTAGCATTAGATTGAGGTTCAACCGTGGTATAGTGGTTCGCTAGTTACCGATCAATTAGCCGTACAAAACAACCAACTGGAATTGAATCTCCATGTGTTTGTCGTCTTGGTATTTCAAAAGATTTAATATTGAACAAATGAACATTGAACCATTAATCAATCATTAATGTTATTGGACACCACCTATGTTCGTAAATTCTTAGTTGAGTTGGCCATCAGGTATCTATTCTGTTATATACTAAGTGCAAAATACGAGTGCCTAAAATAGAATAGAGACACCAGATTAATCAGCACCACTGAAATTATCTCGTTAGTGTGATCGTGATGAGACCTAATTATAAAGTCTAAGATCAACGAATATTCATCTATATATATGTAGAGGGCATTGTTTTGTCAAATATAAATAATTGTTAAATGCACTGTCGTTGCCTAATCGACGGTACCTCGGAGGAGGGATCCTCACGAGGGGGAGAAGAAGTAGGGGCCATAGGGCGGAGTGCACACGGGACGGTGGTACGCGAGTTACCCAGCTTCGGAACACCTGCACGATGACAGGGCCTACTGCTGCTTGTCTGGAATTATCTGGGCGCTTTCGCGTTGTTACAATGAGTTGTGGTTTTCGCTCTAGGGCTCCCGGGATCCGGCTTATAAAGGCGCACGGATCTAGGGTTTACATGGAGAGTCCTAGCCGGATTACGCACAGCCTAAATACGGTACAATATCTTGCCGTGCACGTCACGGATCCGCCTTCCATATACGTCGTATCGGATCCGGGTTCCTCATGGGCTTCCATGGATCCGGGTTACTCCTATGTCGAGTACGGATCCGGCCTGCCGATCCTGGGCTGGACTTCTTCCTTCATGATCAACGAAGACTCGGGCCGCCCGATGGGCCACATGCCTCATCACCGTCCGTGGGCCACCCGGGCTTGCCGGATCTAGGCACTGTCGATGGTACACCTATGAAGTATACCCACAACAGTAGCCCCCAGAGTTCTCCGAGTTTCGCCTGCAGTTTCCGCCTTGCTAGTCCATTACAATCTCCGGCAAACGCTGGTAACGCGGAGAAACTTGAAGAGCTCCAACTTTGCATTTTCTTCTTTTTTCCAACTTATAGCCGGAAAATGCTCCCACCCCGCGGGACTTCATCCATCGACGTTAAAAAGAACATCTCCGGGTTACTCCCTGCTCGAATGAGAGAACTTATCTTCACGCAACTACCCGGAATCTTAAAAAGACTCAAACGGTTCCGCCAATTCTGGCGCCATTTTTGCGCGATTCGCGCGGTAACTTATCTCTAGCCATTTTTACTGCTAGGGTTCGGGACACGTGGCACACATCCAACGGCGCGACGCTTGCGTTCCGACCACAGGATGCGGAACACGAATCTCATCCCCTCAGCCTATAAATACCAGCCGTCGACCCCTTTACCCCTCATTCACCCCCTCCTCTCCTCTCTGCCGAGCGCCGCCCGAGAGCTTCTCCGCCGCCGTGCCGGAACCCACCGGAGAACCGCCGGAGCATCACCGGAGCACACCCGCCACCGCAGTGTTCTTCGTGTTCATAACTCCGACGAGCTTCCGCAACTCCGGCCACCGCACGCCATTACGGTAAACTTCGAACTCAACTTTCGCACCGCAGTTGGTAGGGATGAACTTGGGGAAGATGAAGTGGGATCCGACTAAAGAAAGTTTCCGCCAACTTTTTTCTTCAGATGTCTTCAACGACTCCGCCTCCGAACTCAGAACCGATCATGGCGACGCCAATCTCCTCCGCCCCTCCTCCTTTCGTTCCCATCAAGCCGGATCCTTCAAAGGATTCCGGCAAGGAGACTGAGGGAACTTCTGCCCACCCGGAAAAAACCTCCGGGGCGGGCCAGTCGGAGCAGCAAACAGAAGAGGCTGCCAAGAAATCAAAGGCTTGGAAGCGCGACTCCGAAGCTAAGGGGAAATGGTGGCCCTGTACCACCACCGAGATGGAATTGAAGAATCTCGAGTCGGAAGGCTTCCTGCAACCCGGAAGCTGGAGGTCAGTTCCAGATGAACCAACTCCGGCTCCAAGGGACGACGAAATGGTGCCGACGAAGGCACCGGTGGAGCGTGGATTTTCATTCCCGCCTTCGGATTTCTTCCGGGAGATTCTGAAGACGTACGGACTCCAACCTCATAACATATCTCCGAATAGCGTGCTCGCCATCAGCAACCACGTCGCTCTCTGCGAAGGCCACCTCCGGGTAACTCCAGAGCTTCCCTTGTTCCAATACTTCTTCACTGTCAAGAAAGAGAAGATCCGCCAAACTTCCGAACTGCCAACTTGCGGATCCATCACTTTCCTCCTCCGCCCGGGTCGCGTCTACCCCCACACCGATCGCCATGAATCCGCGAGGTATTGGTCCGGAGGCTTCTTCTACCTGAAGGACGTCTCCGACCCGGCGAGCGACAAAAAACTTCCAACATTCAAGAACAGCCCCGCCAACGAGACTCCGGCATGGACACAGTGCCCTCACCTCTCCGACTCGCCTCAGCTGAACCGCGCAGTAAGGCGGATCTGCAAGCTTACGGAGGAGGGGCTCACAGGGAAGGATTTGACCCTCTCCTGGTTTACCAAGCGGATCCAGCCGCTTCAACACAGGGACCGATTGATGTTTGAATACACAGGGCGCGAAGACTCAATGCGCGCCACCAAAGATAACCTGTCCGCCGACGCTATCGACAAGAGGATCCGGCTCCTCCTCAAGATCCCGCGTGAACTCCATGTTCACGTATGCAACAAAGACATCCACACGGAGGGATCCGGAACCGCGGTACGGCATCCGGACTTGATCTATTGTTTTTCTTCAAACTTTGCCTAAGTTTTTATCTTTGCACTAGCTCGAAGCGCTTGAAGAGAGTGAACTCGGAAACCTCCTCCGAGTCCCATCTACCGGTAACCCGGATCCGTAAGCCGCATCGGAGGCGGAAGCTCCCGAAGCCAGCCGCCCCGCGAAGAGGAAAAGGCCAGCCCCTTCCAGCTCCCCGGCGAAACGCCCCCGCGAGACACTTAGTATCGCGGCTACTCGGAAAGCCGAGGCGGAAAAGAAGCGCCTCGCGCTGATCAATACCAAGCAACAAAGGGCAGCCTCGCCATCCAAGCACTTTTTCAAGCCTTCCGGGTAAGCGTCTCCCTTCCGAGATCCAAGTTCCAGCTTTTAACACTTGTTCTTATGTTTGCATGCTTTTCCCGTAGCTCCGGAAGCCAACCTCCCAAGGCCCCAAGGGTCACCAAGAAGAAGGTCAAGCCATCTCCGGCTTCGTCCCTATCACTCCCGAGGTGGAAGTTCCGCCGAAGGCCTCATCTGCCGGCAAGCCGGATCCGAAGGACGTCATTGACCTTGACGACATTCCCGAAGATCCCGTTTACCGGGCGACTCCGCCAAGGGGACCTCCTCGCCCATTCCTCCGCCCGATCAGCCAAGCTCCGCTTTCGCGGGCCAACCGGAGAAGAGCAGGAGCAAAAAGCCAAGCTACTTCAAGTCACCAACGCGACCCGCGTCAACCTTCAACCAACTCCGTCCCTCCAAAAGCTTACTCTTGCGTAACGTCACGCGAAGGTTTCCGTCATGCTGAACACGGTATGGGGAAAACCGGAGGAGGAGGTGCGCGAACTCGCCGACCTCGGAGGAGAACCTGAAGGATTTTTTCGCCAAGCACAGGGAAGTGCGGCAGGTAATACTAGCCCCCAAGCATTGGGTGATATAGTTCCGAATAACATGTATTATCCGATGCTTTCCCAAAATGTACTTTAGACGGAAATTTAAAATTTTCATATCCCAAACTGAACTCCTCGCTAGCCTCCAAGATTTTGAATATCCGGCTAACTCCCTGCGGCTTCACAGACCACACGGAAATTGCATGAAGATTTGCGCATCCATGTGCTGGAGCAGATCACGGAGATCGAGGGGCTGCGCCAGAACGCGGAAAACAGCCAAAAGGCTATCCAGGCTGCTTGAGACCCGCCTGAAAGGTACAAGATCCGGATTTTTTACTTTTTGTGTTAAGTCATAATGCATGATGCATAATACGTGCAACTTGTCTGCCTTCAGAAGAATCTGCTAAGCGCTCCTCGCTTGATGAGCTTTCCGCCAAGGTCACGGTGCTTGAGGCGGAAAACGAGTCCCTCCGTAACTTTATGAAAGAATCCTCAAGCAAAGAGACTGAAGCAAGAAGAGAACTCTCCGAGAAGCATTCCCGCGAGAAGGCGGAGTTGATCGACAAGCTGGAGAGAAGCCAAGGCCGCGTGATCTCCACACTCGCCAAGAACAAAGCCCGGGAAACGGAGGCGGAAGCCATTGACAAACTTATCTTCCGTAAGCACTCTTCCGCGTCGTTGCTCCGACCATCTTTCATGTTTTCTCTGACGGAACTGAACCTCTTTTCTTCCACAGCAAGTCTTGGCTTTGAGTGGACGAAAGATTCAAACCCGACGAGGACGGAAGCCTACGAGGAAGTGCGGAACTCCATTGATGCACTCGTTTGGAGCCCGTCGCGGAATTGCCACGGCTCTATCGCTAAAGAAGGCCAAAACCTCGCGTCATCGATACGATGACCAATCTTATGCGACAGGTGCCGGAGTTCATCAAGGACTGGCAAAAATCTTCAGCGCGCGGAGCCGCCTCCTTGGTCCTGGCCACCTGCAAGGCTTTCTTCCCCTCGCTCAATCTGGCGCAAGTTGCCCGCGGAGCCCCCGAGAGTTCCGACATGAGCGCCCTTCTCGCGGAAACCGAAGGCTATGAAGAGCTGTTTGTCAGGCGAGTGGATCACTCGTTCTGTACAACAAGCACAACCTGCCCGAAGGTTTTTCCGACGCGGAGGAGGAAGCAAGCGAGCCGGAGTTTTATGGGGAAGGATCCGGGTCCAACAACGAGCATTCCGGAGGAAACTCTGGAAACGACTCTGAAGCCGGATCTGGTGACAGTGACGACGGCTCCAGCTACCAGCAGTCTGAAGAGGAGGACTCCGAGTAGAGTTCCTGTTTAAAACAATGAAACAAGTTGCATCATTTTGGCCCCAGCGAGGGTTTGTAATAAGACTTTAAATTCTTAAGTAGCTAGGAACGAAACAATTATGCGTGGGGCGGAAACACTTATCCTGCTATCCGTTTAATATTATGTGCATGTTTCGTTTTTTGTCGGAAAGCAAGTGCTGATCTCGTTATTCTCCGGCTTGCCCGCTTGACCTTCCGCGAGCCGGAAAACCTTAGCCGGAGACGCCGCCGCCGGCGACGAAGCCCAATGGCAATCCGTCCATAACCGCGGAAACAAGCCCCCGTGCATAGGTGCCGGAAATCGCTACTAGGAATCCACGAGTTCGCAACAGATAACCACTTAATCAGAAAACTTAAGCTTACGTCCTAAAGGACGATTTTAGAAATCACAACTTTTATACACGCCTATGCGGAAAACATCCAGCTCTGCGGTTTTAGTCGGAAAAAACATACATGATCTGAAATGAACAAGTAAAGGAGGTAAAAGACTCAAAGAGTGAACCATAAGCTTTATTTCATTGATCATGTATAACTATTACAGAGTTTGTAACTCGGAAAAATATGCTAAGTGTAGAAAGGACGTAGCTGTGCTATATTCCAAGGGCGATCTGTTTCATCGTAGATGTCATCCGGATCCTCACGCTTGCGTTTCCGGCGCCGCTAGCAGGTCTATCCCTCAGCTCACGGAAATCGACAAGGTAGTACGATCCGTTATGAAGCACTTTGCTAACGACAAAGGGTCCTTCCCATGGAGATTGCAACTTATGGTCTTTCACTCGTCGAAGGCGGAGGACCAGGTCTCCGGCCATAAAGGAGCGTTTCCGAACTCGACGACTGTGATAGCGTCGGAGCTTCTGCTGGTAGATGGCGGAACGCTGGTCGGCTAGATTCCGAGCTTCTTCGATCAAGTCCACAGATAGCTGTCTGGCCTCGTCAGCTGTTTCATCGTTATAGGCGGAAACTCGCGGTGAATCATGGATGATGTCGGAGGGAATCACGGCTTCGGATCCGTATACCAGGAAGAAAGGGGTAAACCCTGTTGACCTGTTAGGGGTAGTTCGCAAACTCCACAAAACAGCGTCCAGCTCGTCGGCCCAAGCTCCGGCTGCTCTTCGCAGCGGTTCTTCGAGGCGTGGCTTGATTCCTGATAATATTAGACCGTTAGCTCTTTCGACTTGACCATTGGATTGTGGGTGAGCCACGGATGCAAGGTCCAATCGAATCCCCATTGTCTCACAGCAATCCTTCAATTCTCCCCGAGCGAAGTTTGTGCCATTATCTCGTGATTATGCCGTGTGGGATGCCGAATCTCATTACGAGGCCGATGACAAATTTTAGTGCCGTAGCACCGTCGGCTTTTCTCACTGGCTTGGCCTCGATCCACTTGCTGAACTTGTCAACAGCGACCAAGAGGTATTCGCAACCACCAGGAGATGATCTTTTTAATTTACCAACCATATCAAGCCCCCAGACCGCAAATGGCCAGGTGATAGGTATGGTCTTCAGCTCTTGGGCTGGAGCGTTTGGTTGAGTAGCGTAGTACTGACAACCTCGACAGGTCTTGACTATCTTATCAGCGTCTTCTTTAGCCGTGAGCCAATAAAAACCTAGCCGAAAAGCTTTTGCAACGAGTGATCTGGGAGCGGCATGGTGCCCGCAGTCCCCGCGTGGATCTCTCTGAGGATTTCAATGCCATCCTGATTTGATACGCATTTGAGAAATACCCCTGTTGCACTTCGTTTGTAGAGCTGTCCATCGACAATTGTGTAGGATCGTGCTCGTCTGATGATCTGGCGTGCGAGGACCTCGTCCTCCGGCAACTTCGATCGATGAGGTAGTCCAGAAAGGATGTGTCCAGGCCGGAATGATAGCTAATACCTCTTTAGCCGGAGACACTGCCACTTCTGGGTTTTCCGGGTTAGCGCCCTTCACCGAGGGTATCCGGAGATGCTCTAGGTAAATTCCGGGCGGAATTGGCTTTCTGCCGGATCCGAGCTTGGATAGCATATCTGCCGCCGTATTGTCGTCTCTTCTGACGTACTTGACTTCGTATCCGAGGAAGCTCTTGGCGATCTCGTCAACTTCGTCTCCGTAGGCCGCCATGACGGAATTTCTGGCGTTCCAGGTTCCGGCTACTTGCTGTGCCACCAGGTCGGAATCTCCGCAGCAAATGATGTGCTTGATCCCTAGTTCCTTAGCGATGCGCAGTCCGTGTAATAGAGCCTCGTATTCCGCCATGTTATTTGTAGCTTCGAAGTGGATCTGCAGAACATACCTGCAGCTTCTTCTCCGGTAGGGGACTTCGTGGTGACTCCGGCTCCCGAGCCTTGATGCTGCTTGGATCCGTCGAAGTGCATGACCCATGTTTCTGGTTCCGGCTCCAGACTTGCATCCGGAGCTTCGGTCCAATCTGCAACGAAATCTGCCAAGACTTGGGATTTGACCGCAGTCCTTGGCTTGTAAGCGATGTCGAAGGCGGATAATTCGATGCCCCACTTAGCTGTTCGTCCTGTTGCGTCAGCGTTGTTGAGAATTGTTGACAGCGGAGCTTTGCTCACAACTGTTATTGGGTGCTCTTGAAAGTAGTGTCTCAACTTCCGGCTGCCTAGGAATACTCCATAAGCTAGCTTCTGAAAGTGAGGGTATCTTTGCTTTGACTCCGTCAGCACCTCGCTTATGTAGTAGACAGGTCTTTGGACGTCATATTCATGACCTTCTTCCTTTCGCTCCACCACGATGACGAGGCCGACGACCTTGTTGGTGGCCGCCGGATAAAGGAGCATTGGCTCGACTCTACCGGGGCTGCCAAGATAGGTGGGGAGGTAAGTATTTCCTTCAACCCACGAAGAGCTGCGTCGGCTGCGTCGTCCCGGCACAAATTTGTCCGTTTTCTTCAGCAGCTTGTACGGAGGTAGCGCCTTCTCGCCAAGACGGCTAACAAACCTCGCTGATTGCTGCAACGCAACCAGCTTAGCCGTTGCACATCTTTGAGACAAGTTGGTCGTTTGATGCACAGGATTGCCTTGATCTTTTCCGGGTTCACCTCAATGCCTCCGTGAGAGACTATGAAGCCAAGAAGTTTTCCGGCCGGCACGCCAAAGACGCACTTCAGCGGATTCAACATCATCTTGTACCTGCGGAGGTTGTCGAAGGTTTCGTGAGGTCGCCGATCAAGTCGGATCCTTTCCGGGTCATGACCGCGATGTCGTCGACGTAAGCGTGCACGTTCCGGCCTATTTGGTCCTTCGTGCACCGCTGCATCGTACGTTGGTAAGTAGCACCTGCGTTTTTCAAACCAAAGGGCATAGTAACATAGCAGTAAGTACCAAACGGGGTAATGAATGAAGTCGCCTTTTGGTCGGATTCCTTCATCCGGATCTGATGGTACCCGGAATACGCATCAAGAAAACACAGAAGTTCCGCCCCCGCCGTCGAATCAATGACTTGGTCAATGCGCGGCAGGGGGAACGGATCCTTCGGGCAATGTTTGTTCAAGCCAGAGTAATCGATGCACATTCTTAGTATTTCAGTGTTCTTTTTGGGTACAAGGACAGGATTCGCGACCCAATCGGTGTGGATAACTTCTACTACAAAACCTGCTTCTAGTAACTTTGCTAGTTCCATTCCTATGGCGCGGCGCTTCTTATCTCCAAAGCGTCGCATAGCTTGCTTCACCGGTTTAGCCCCCGGATTTATGTTGAGGTAGTGCTCGGCGAGTTCCCTAGGTACTCCGGACATGTCGAAGGTTGCCATGCGAAGATATCCATGTTAGCGCGGAGGAACTCGACGAGCGCGCTTTCCTATTTGGGGTCCATGTTTGCCCCGACCGAAACCTGCTTGGAAGAGTCACCCGGAATAAGGTCATGCTTCTTAGTTTCTATCGCGGGCTTGAAGGAGGTTTTCTCGCTCGGAGATCTGCTTCTTGGTGGTCCGCATCTCGGCCGGATCCACCGCGGCCCCGTAGCCTTTCAGCCTCTTCTCCGGATATGACGGACTCGCGAAGGCGGCTTCGCCCAACTCGCACTCATGAGCCTTCTTATAGTCTCCGGTTATGGTGATCATACCGTTGGGACCCGGCATCTTGAGCTTGTTGTAGATATAGCACGCCCTTGCGTGGAACTTGTGGTAGGTGGGCCTGCCGAAGATGACATGGTAGGAGCTCTTGAAGGGCACAACTTCGAACGTGATCTTCTCTTCGCGGAAATTATGAACATCGCCGAAGGCCACGGGAAGTGTGATGCTGCCGAGGGAGTTCGCCTTCTTACCCGGAACCACGCCGTGAAACTCAGTTGTGCTGTGTTTGAGCTGTTCCTTGGTGAGGTTCATCCGCTCCGCAGTCTCCGGATACATGATGTTCAAGCTGGCTCCACCATCCATGAGGCATTTGGAGAAGTCATACCCGTCTATGCGGGGACTCACAACCAAGGCGTAATATTCTTTTGGCACGGAGGCGGGATGATCCGCCCGTCAAATGTGCATGGAACTTCCGACCACCCGACATACGCGGCACAGCCGGAACCGTGGCGTTCAGGAACCGGGTAGCTGATTTTGCGGCGCGGATCGTGGGGGTTCCGAGGAAGGTGTGGTAAGCCCCCACGCTCTTCTTCTCGAAGGGGTTGGATTTTCCTCGCGGTTCCGGCTTTGGGATCCGGCGAGTTATCATCCTCGTCCATCGCCTCGGAACTGTCCTCCTCCTTGTCCTTGTTCTTGCCCTTGCCTCCTTTGCCGCGTGGGCGGTGCTTCCGGGCTCGTTTGTATCCTCGCCTCCGGGTCATTCTTGAGGTCGTTGACCCACTTGCGGTTGCGGTTGGTGTGAGTGGACTTCCCCGTAGCCGGATCCAAGTGGGCCGGGCAGGGCATGTCTCTCGTACTCCTCGTAGGTTTGCGGAGCGCGGGATCCGCCGGCGGTGACCTCGGTGCCATGCCGTCGACCCCCGCCGGCTCCGCCTCCACGGCCGCGTCCTCTTCCGCCTCCCGAACCTCCGCGTTGGAACGCCATGGCGACCATCTCGGATCCGCCACTCTTCCGGTCATCGGGGTTTTTGCGCTTGTGGCCGCCGTTGTTACCGTTATCACGGTTCTTCTTTTGCTGGTGCAGGGGGATTGCTCGTAGCTGCGATATCACCGCCTGCGTCGTCATCGGCGGCAGTGTGATCACTGGCAATGGAGATCATCTCATCCAAAGTCGGTTTGTTGGCGTTAGCCAAACATGTAAGCTTATGCCTCAGCAATCCTCCTCTCTGCAGTCCACCAATAAAGGCGTACATGGCAGTGGTGTGATCGACGTTTTCGCACTCGTTCCTCGCATGCCAACCATCGTGTGAGGAAGTTTCTTGAGGTTTCTCCCTTCTTCCGGATACAAGCTTGTAAGTCGCTTGCTGTGGCAGGTCTTTTGTAGGTGCCCCCGAAGTGTTTCTCAAAAGCGGTCTTCGGGTCGAACCGAGCAAAAGATGGAGTTCTTCTCGAGGTCGCCGAGCCGGATCCGGGCTGGTCCTACAAGGTACAACTCGGAGCATGCGGCGGGCGATGTTAGGGGTTCCTCCGGCGAAGGTTACTGCATTGTAGTAGTCCTCAATCCAGGTATCCGGCCTTTCGGTGCCATCATAATGCTTCAGATTTCCGGGTAGCTTGAGGGAGCTCCTTGGCTTTGGTTCCTCTCGAATCATTCTGCCAAAGCACTTCGGACCAATGTAGTCAGTTCTGTACTCGTTAAGGCGGTCCCGTGCGTCGCGTGAGCCGTGGCGGGGAGACTTTGAGCGAGAGCGAGATCTCCGGCCATTGCCTCCGTCTCCACCTCCGCCGCCACCGCTAGGTGGTGGTGAGGGAGACCTGCGAGGTGGGCGGTTTGACTTCTTGCTTCCGCCATCTGAATCTCCGCGACCTTCCTGGTGCTGACTCCGGCTCCTGTGGCTGCCTTCGCCTTGGCGCCGGCTGCCCCGGTCATGCCGGCGGGGCTCCGGGTCACGGCTCCGACGAGGCTCGGGTCGCGGCTCCTACGAGGTTCAGGATCGCGGTTCCGGCGAGGTTCTGGGCCCCGGTCTTCATTCCGACTCCTCCTAGGCCCGGGCTCACGAACATTGTTCTGGTTCCGGCGAGGTTCCGGCGAGCGCTCCCTGTTTCTGTTTCTTGGCAGCACGTTGTCGCGGATAACAATTGCACCGTGCCCTATGGGCCTGGTGTTTCCGGCTGGACTACGGCGGCGAGGGGGTCGCGGGTAACCGTTGGGCGGAGGAGAGGGGTTGCGGTATCTGTCTCGTCCGGAATACATCGCATCCTTTCCCTTTCTTGGATCCGACGGAGGCGTCTGTGACGGGACGGGGATCGGATTTGGGTGTTCCCCGGCCCTCCTTCTCGCGCTCCGAGGATCCGGTGTGTGATTCATCATCGGGATGCCGATCGGCGTGGGCGTCCTTCCGCGCGGTGGATGCACGGTTATCCGGATTGGATTCCAACCTGCGCGAAGTATCCGCCTTGCTCTCGCTGCTGCATTGCTGAAGCGACAAGTGTGCGGAGATGGTTGATATCAACTTCTTCGTCTTTCTTCTTCAGCAATTCCGCTGCTTTCAGCATGTTGTCCTTTGGAGTTTCCAGCGGCTGGTGAACCGCGGGCGTGTTGAAGGCTATCCCGCGAGGCGGAATTGCTTCTCCGACAATCCGATCCGCCTCCGCTCGCGCGTAGGTCATCTTTACTTCCCACTCAGCCCTCATGCTCTTGACGTGCTCGAGTGTGTTAGTAATCTCGCGGTCCCGTCCGTCGAAGTTTTCCAGCCCGAGCCGCATGATCTGCCCTTCCTATCTTTAATGCAGCTTCGGCGTCGGCGAGCCTCTTGGCCGTGGCCGGCATCTCCTTTCTCGGCGGTTTCTAGAGCCTCCGGATCCGCGGCGTGGCCCGGAGTTATAGGTGTGTTAAGGACCGCTCGCGCGGCCACCTCTTCGCCGACAGGATTTCCTCCGAAGGAGAATCCCTTTGGGGTCGCACCCGAGACATTGGAGATCCTTGTTGGGATGGCTCGGATTGGCTAACTTGGTCTCCGGATCCGGTTTGTCCCGGCGCTGCTACCGTTGCGAGAACCTCGCTTCGGCCGGGGGAGTTGACTTCAGGCTGATCGCCGAGACCATACTCCTCCAACTTGCGCACGAAGTCATCGGATTCCATGGACGGAGTGTCTCCGGAAATTGGGCTCGGATTGCCCAAGATCGACTCTTCGACCGGAGCTTCGCTTTCTCCGACGAGCTGAGCCTGATCCGGATCTGCGTTGTTTTCCGGTGCCTCTTCCTGCTCGGGACCAGCTCCGACTTCATGCGGGGCGGTTCCGGCGGTATGGGCCAAGAAGTGTACGAAGTGACACCTTTGCTTCTCTAACACCTGGGAGACCCAGGCGGATCTGCATCGGTCTTCCACCTTTGTTTCCCGCTCGGGGGCGGATTGGGTGGGCTTTGATTTTTCCGGATCTAAGGCGGAATCTTCGCTAGGAAGTTCCAGCCGTCTCGGATCGGATCTTCGCGACTCGCGTCCCGCTCGGCGGCGGTTGCGTCGGCGCTACTTACCGGTGGGTTTCCGTCGGAATCGACGGTTTCCCCGATGAAGATGTGTATGCCGCCAACCGGGACGATGGAGAGCTTGATGGGGTCGGTTTTAGCCGGAATCCAACACTCATCCGGAGGGACGATCGGCAGATTTCCGGCGTAAAGGACACGCCCCACAGCCGATGGTGTCGTCGTAGCTTCCCATGGCGGAACCCTCCCGGTTCCGGCCTCCGGACGCCGCAGGCCCCACGGTGGGCGCCAACCGTCGTTGCCTAATCGACGGTACCTCGGAGGAGGGATCCTCACGAGGGGGAGAAGAAGTAGGGGCCATAGGGCGGAGTGCACACGGGACGGTGGTACGCGAGTTACCCAGCTTCGGAACACCCGCACGATGACAGGGCCTACTGCTGCTTGTCTGGAATTATCTGGGCGCTTTCGCGTTGTTACAATGAGTTGTGGTTTTCGCTCTAGGGCTCCCGGGATCCGGCTTATAAAGGCGCACGGATCTAGGGTTTACATGGAGAGTCCTAGCCGGATTACAGACAGTCTAAATACGGTACAATATCTTGCCGTGCACGTCACGGATCCGCCTTCCATATACGTCGTACCTGGATCCGGGTTCCTCATGGGCTTCCATGGATCCGGGTTACTCCTATGTCGAGTACGGATCCGGCCCGCCGATCCTGGGCTGGACTTCTTCCTTCATGATCAACAGCAACTGGGCCGCCCGATGGGCCACATGCCTCATCACCGTCTGTGGGCCACCCGGGCTTGCCGGATCTAGGCACTGTCGATGGTACACCTATGAAGTATACCCACAACATGCACAATCATCTTCCATCCACCCGTATACTATTACCAAAAGTATACTTATAGAAATATCTAATTGGTAAACTCTCTTGAAGAACAATTTGTATTGCACTCGAGCCACCCGCTAAACCAACTAATAGTGATCAAAGAAATACTAATGCTAAATCTAACCCAACTCCATTTGATATCCACATTGGTTCCCATGCTATACAAAGACGTCAGTACCCGTTCTCCTCATCACACCCTATTGTTGTCGCCGCTTCCTCCAAAACCCTTCCAAACCATAGCTCTTTTCCTCGTATATACTAAAATTTGAACTTATCGCTCACTTTCCTTTGGTGATTTACACATGAATAAATTTAATAGTTTGTAACACATATATTTATATATATTTGAACTCCTCTGATCGGTATACTTAATTATATAGGTCGGGAAACATGCGCATAATTGTACATGTCGTGATAATCTAATTTATTAGGACAATATCAGAGCACATCACTCATTCTGGATGGGACAAAAATGTAGCCCAACTTATACATTTGTTTATATTTTTTTTGAAAATCTGAATCAAGCATGGAAATTAAAATTATTTTCTTTTTTAAATAATTTTTACTTTTTAGATAAGATCAAATAAGTTTACTCTTTAAGGGTATAATATCTAAAGAACTCGCACGTCTAAGTGTCATACATATATGAGTGCTTTCATATATTCTCCTACTTTATTACCATCAACATATCTAGATAGATATTCTTGGAAGATGAGTTCTTTACTAAATACTACGATATCGTAGGTTCACTTCCTACCACGGGCCACATGGCTGCCCGGTGCGCTTCACACACGTCGAGTTCTTTTTGCAGTTGTTTGTTTAAGCTAAGGTGATGGTACACGGGATCAACAAGGACCAGCCGGCAAATTAAACTGACTTCACTTTTGCCAGCGAACTTCGACATACCGAGTGTGTAAACTGATTGAGTGGGTTTTGAGATCACGAAGTCACTATGGACATCTCGCTATGTGCCTCTCGCCGAAAGAATATTTTGCATTTTAACTGAGACACCAATGCATTAAACCTATGATTTGATCTGTAGTAGGCTAAATGTGTCACTGGCCTCCTAACCATACAAGCACAATGGTTCTCAACTTATCTCGAGCTAGCTCCCGTATTTTATTTTTCATTTGTGGGTGGCGTTCCAGACTTCCAGTTGTGTATCCGCCAACGCCAGTTCGTTATCTAACGCGAAGAAGGTCAACAAAAGTACACGGACGAAACAGTTAGTTAGTTGCCGGCGACAATTGCTTAGAAGAAAAAAAAACTCTACTACTCGACCCATGGAGCACGAGTTATTTGATGTTACCGTGCACTCCATCGGTCAATGTTATAATGGCGCCGTGGCGGTAGATTGTTTTTCTTGCTCGTACATAGCAGGGTAGGAGTAGTATTATCAATTATGTATGTCCGCTTTAATTAGTTACTACTTACTACTCCGGGCTGGTTGCTGCTTTTGATCTCACAAGCAAATGATAAGCTTGAAACCTCGCTTTCCATTTTCCCTATAAGCGAGCGTTAGCTTGTAAAGTTGGGCGTGTACGGCAGGACAGCTGGTGATATGGATCACCATGACGGTGGAGTCGTGTGCGCCTGATGAACTGGCCCTAGGCGAACCAATGATCTGTTAGCCGGCTAATCATCATGTATACTATGCAGGGCCGGCTCTAAGATTTTGGGGGCCCCAGGGCGAACTATATGAATGGGCCTAACAAATAAAAAAAACAAATGTATGAACACCGATAATTTTTTGGTAGCTTCAAACAAATTTTCTTTCTTTTGTTTCAAACCAAGTATAATAAAAGCTACAGCAGATAGGAAAAAAGAAATAACATGGGAACAAACTTCTAACACATATAATTTTCTTTTTTGTTGTTTCTTTTCTAACATCCAGAGAGATACTTCATAGTCAACATAATTACAAGACCTGAATGTTGTAGCTGTAAATGGTGCAAACATAACGCAATAATTCAGTCAGCGACATGAGAAATTTTGATTTAGAATATGTAAAATAGGGTCCCGCTGTCTCATAATATTTGTGATGAGAGAATTACGCGTGTAAGTATGTGACCTGCTGATTGCTATCTCTGCTCCCTCCTCACTGTCTCCAACTCTCCGTCAGTGCCGGCCTCCGCGATAGTGATTTGCGGCCGTGCCTGAGCAGTAAGAAACTGGAAAAGGATTAGGGAAGGGAATTGGATTTAGGCCATCAGATGAGGTGGTCCTCTCGGCTTCTGTCTCGAGCGGCCCGTGCGTAGGAGATTCGATCGAGAAGTCGAGAACGAAAAGAAAATGAACAGTCGGGAGAACTGAATTTGGACGATGTCCTGGGCAGTGCCATAGTGGGCTTTCCCCCTCTACTTTTCCATGTATACAGGATAGTATAGCAAATATATTGGGCCCTTATTTAGGCTGGGCCCCGGGCGGTCGCACCTGCTGCCCTGGTCCAGAGCCGGCCCTGATACTATGAGTACGTACCTCGTCGGGAAATTCGTTAGGCCAGCGGCGCCGTGCTCCAGAAGCGCGCCAGCTACGACACCACGATGGACGCTTTAGGAATGGGAAACGCTGTCTATCCCCCGGGGGAACAGCGCAGAAATCCCCCGGATCGAGCGAACGAGGCGTGTCCTTCCCGAACCGAGCGATAGAGTGGGTCCCACCACGATCTTATCTCTTCTATCGCTAGGAACGGAGGCTACGAGGACCATACCCAGACAGCGATGCCGCCCACGCCCCAAGATGCGCCTCCGCTCCCGGCGCCGCCCACCTCGCGCCTGGCGGCCATCCGCCGCGGCCATCCCCGGCCCTCCTCCGCTCCCGGCACCGCCCACCTCGCGCCTGGCGGCCATCCGCCGCGGCCATCCCCGGCGAGCTCCATCCATGGCGGCCTCCCTCCCCTCCTCTCCTCCCGCGCCGCCCGGAGCGCCATCCAAGGCGGCCTCTCTGCATCGCCGCAACCCGCGCCGGCTCGGAGCTCCATCCATGGCCGGATCGAGATGCCCGTGGTTCTTCCCGAGCTCGCCCACTGCTGCCTCGCCACTGGCCAGCTCACCCACTGTCGCCTCGCCGTCGGCCATCTCTCCCACTGCCGCCTCGCCGTCGGCCAGCGCGCGAGCTCAGGACATGGGGCAACGCGGGATTCCGCCATGGATCCGGGTGCTCCTTTTTGGCCGTTCTCTGTAATGCTACCCATCAGTTTATTACAATAGAGAAAAATATATTTATGATGCTACAATTATCTGCTCTTTTTTGCTACCTTAATTTAGCGTTTTTGCTAACATAGTATAAATTAGTTGCTACAATTCTTTTTGGGAAATCTATCTTGCTACCATAATTTTTTCATCAATGCACAGTTTGCTACAATAACAAATTTTTCTTGCTACAATTTTTATGCTTTCTTGCTACTATAATACATTTTTTTTGCTACCAAGTTTTCGGCGAGGTTTCCGGTGACGTCTCCGGTGATGTCTCCGGCGACATCTCCGGCGATGTCTCCGGTGAGGTTACTTTTGCTACATTTCTATTTTTTTTTTTTTGCTACAATAGCATAATGTTTTTGCTATGTGATCTCCGGCGAGGTCTCCGGTGGTCTCCGGCGAGGTCTCCGGCGAGGTCTCTGGCGGTCTCCGGTGAGGTCTCCGGCGGTCTCCGGCGTTCTCCGGCGAGGTCTCCGGCGGTCTCCGGCGCGGTCTCCGGCGTTCTCCGGCGAGGTCTCCGGCGAGTCTCCGGCGAGAATAGAGTTTGCTACAATTAAAACGTTTTTTGCTACTTTGGTACATTATAGTAGCAAAAGTGGGATTAGGGGGCAACTATGACACGTGTCGCCATCTGAACTGTTCATTTTGGCTAATCGTACGTCAGTCCAGCCGGGGGATTAGTGATTAGATCCCCGGGGGACGCCCAGCGCTCCCCTTTAGGAATTCATTTTTACGTGTACCGCGTCTTCCCGTCACGCTACCTGTCCTCAGGCCACATGTCCGCCTGCCACGCTTCGCACATGTCAATCTGGTTGATGTTTTTTTTAAACGTAAGTTGTTGCAGGGCCGGCACGGGATAAACAAGGACCGGCGAAGCTGACTTGAGTCGTGTGATCTCGTCTCCAGCTAGCTAGCCACCGTTGTTTACTTTGCCGTGTCATCAATTCGCACGCAGGCACGCAGAGCTCCATGGACCGTTTTTGGTGGCCAATAATCTGATTAGAAGAGAGAAGTCGGACACGCGTCTTGGGATCGATATCCCTGCTGACCGTTTCTCCTTCTGGGACCTTGCTCAGCCTCGCGACTTCCCTATTGATGTTTGTCGGGTTGGAATGGCTGTGCTGCTTTGGTCTCTTTGGAAGGCCAGGAACGATTTGGTTTTCAACAATAGAAACTCCACTGTTTAGCTGGTCATTCGCAGGGCCTGTGAGGACCTGGCTGTTTGGAGATGGCGCTTCAAAGAGGAAGACCGGCTACCTCTAGACTCCCTCTAATCTTTGTTTCTTTCATGTAACATGTAATTGAGATGTGCTTCAATTTTCTCTCTCCCCACCCCCCGCTGACTCCTGTCGCATTGTAAATCTTTGTATGGACTGACTGCCTAGTCACTTCGAGGGTAATAAAAATCACAAACGGTGGGGAGTAATCCCCCCCCGTCATTCTCGAAAAAAAAAGAATGCTGTGTTTGGATGCATGGAACTGGGCTTGGAATCACCGAATCTGGAATTCGTGAGCAGTTTCCACCGTTTGGATAGGCCTTAGAATTGGAGCCTGGAAACCGAGCCCAAATTCCACGGCCGAATCGGTATGTGTTAACATCCCGCGAAACTTTCCGAGGTCAGACCCTCGGAATCGCTCGGAAACTGACGCCTCTTCCTCGCGAGCACAAAAGAGCAAGAAGCAACGCGCCCGTCACCGTCTCCGCCTCCATCCCGACGCAGGTTCGCCCCTCCTCTTCTCCCGCCAGTTGCGCTCGACGGCAAGCACAGGGTGAACGGCGGCGGCCCTTTGCCGCGAGCTCTGGACATCGGAGGCGCTCGGGGGAGACTCCTGGCCGCGAGCAGAGACGGGAGGCACTCGTCCCCTGGCCGCGAGCGGAGGCGCACGGCAGAGGTGCCTGGTCGCGAGCGGAGGCGCGCGGCGCTAGGCCCCTGGCCGCGAGCGGAGGCGTGCAGCGCTCGGCGCGCTCAGCGTTGAAGATGGCGGCCTCGATCTGGGAGGGCGGATCTAGGCAGGTACCGCGTCGGGGAAGATGGATCCAGGCAATCCCGCGTCGGAGGTGGCGACCGCCTCGCCGGAAAGTGCCGGCCGGAGCTGGGAACGATGGGAATGAGGCCGAAAACTGTGGTCTACCTCGTGGGAGATGTTTAATTCTTTATTAGTTTTTTTAATATGGACACGATGGATAGCTGTGGTCAATTTTTGTGTGTGCTAACTAACATGTACACAAATTTATATTGTTTAGATTTAACAAAACTCCAAATTCCAGCGTTTGTACATCCAAACAGGATTTGGAATTGGATTCACCTTTCGATTTCAACATGAAATTCTGAGCACATCCAAACAGTTGAATTCTATTTCAGAGCTAATTCATTTCCATCTCAGATTTGGAAACTGATAGTCCAATTCAATTCCATATAGGATTCTATGCATCCAAACACAGCATAAATGAAAACACTATCTCATCCGCAAGATGAGCAATCAGACCGACACACGGGGATGAATTGTTGTGCACTGTTAGGGTTTGCATAGAAATATGAATTTTGACTACTTTATTATTTTATTCAATAAAGGTTTTTTTAAGTAAAAAATCATCATGCCACGTCGACAAACTCGATAATGGGCAAGGTCAAGCATGTGTTGATGATTATGATGATATTTAAGTGTCAAGTACATGCATGCATTGCTAGATTATTATTGAACACACAAACTTGTAACACACATTTGACCATACAAAAAATCTATAGAGAGTCAATTTAACAGTTCACCTGATACTCGGTAAGGTTCCGTCAATTTGATCATACTACACGAAAGGTGCACTCGAAATCGCCCATAAGATATTTGTTAGAATGCATCATTGTGTCTGTCAAATAATAAAGATATTTAGCATTAATGAATATGCAAAAAAATAAAATAAGGAGAAGCATGATTTTAACAATGTTTAGCCAATTTCTATAAAATAAAATACCAACATTTTTTTTGTTATAACATACATTTTGCACATGCAAAGTATTTTTTTGAATCTAAATTAAAATAAAGTAATTCTAACTATAATACTAATAACATTTCATATTTAATTGACTTTTCTCACTGTATAATGGGACAGATTAATTCATTAAGATTGTAATACAATAAAAATAAGCTATTAAAAATATAAAAATTTAGTGTAAATTATATTTACTTAACTCACCCTCGATTCAAAACTTGTTTGGACCGGCCCTGACCATAGTCCACTATGTTGCACGGTTGCATCATCTAACATGAATGACATGCTGCGCACTCAGATCTGATGGGGTCGTGGGATTATTGTATTACCCAAATCCCGAGGGATTCAATTAAGTTAGTTTGTACAATTGCCACACAAATCCCGTCTCGGTACTTACATTGCCTAGTTGCCACGCCGTGTCGTTCCATTATTCTCAACATATCAATCAAACTAATTTGATTTGACGGTTTTATATTCCTATTTTGATTGAAGAAAATTTGGAGAACAAAAATAAAAAATCTTGATCATCGCCCTGTAAAACTTGTTAGTCTAATGGCAAAAAAGAATACGTTATTTCCTCTTATAATTTGTAAAACCAAAGAATCTTGCACCACATCTCAACCTTAGAGGACTTATTGTGGCCACGAACTGGGCGATAAGAAATTGAGAAGTGATGGACCCACAGTTACCAAAACGAAACATAAATAACATCTTTAAGGTTGTTAAAATATTATAGTTTGTTTAATTAAAGATCACAAATAAAACAACATCTTTTGGAATTCAGTTTGGGGTTTTGTAAAATTTCTCTATTTTGTATGTAAACATTAGTATAGTTAGTATCTGAATACTTGTGGTTTTTTTGCACAAAATGGTCAACCTTATATTATTTTTTACTTAGTTTCAAGGTAAACGGAATCAAGGTAGATGTCCGTAGAAGTTTCATACTCCACATGCCGACCACTCATCAGTCCGACGAGCCATGATACGAAACGGTCAACCAATGATCTATTGCAGAGCTAGCGTCAATTTTTTTTTCTTTTTTGACAAAGGCGTCAGGTTCTTCATAGACAGACGAAGTCATATCATTTTGAGCTCGTGGCGTCAATGCAGCAAGCAAAGCCACAACGGCCAATGATGAGGAGGGGAGGCCATCGAGTCGGGTCGCACCATGTGTGCAAACAATGTAGCCCACCAAACGTCCTGTTAGGAATAGTTAGCTTTACATCTAGGCTAAGTAGTAAGTTAGCTTTCTTATTAGAGCTATATACATCTCTAGTCCCACAACTTGCATGAGATGTGCAAATTAGTCCCACTTCTTGTAAAATGGGGTATCCTAGTCCCACAACTTGTCTTGCCGTGTAAAACTAGTCCAAACTGATTAAAAACTGACACGTGTAGATGGTTTCTTTGCAGGAATGTCCCTAAATATTTTTCTTTAGCACATGTGAGAGGTGTAGAAAGAATAAGAAAATAATATCCGCGTCTCAGGCTCGAACACACGACCACGGGGTCAAAAATTTCGCGTGCTTACCACAACAATTGCATCCAGTGACAGATTGTGAACTGGTTGTAGAGTTTGTTATAATTATAAATGGCGACCCGATCATTAATTTGTTATCGTTGGTGGCAGTGGTGGTGCTATGAATGGAAGAAAAACGACCGTTTGCGATTGGGCGGTTGAAATATGCGCTGCACTCCAGCCTAACGATCTGACGCATAGTGATTAGGCTGCTCACCGAGACACAAACGCGATCCAAATTTGCGCCCCTGATGCGTCTGCGTGGCTGCATCGCGTGACCACGTCGTGCCACCATGGGCCCGCCTGCCGCCTGGCAGCGGGCGCGAAGCCTATTTCGTTTGTATCGCTTCAACGGTCTTCGCTTCAAAGTCTGTATCGTCACCAATAGCGCCGCCTCATCTTTTGCAGGCACGACAAAACTGGCGGGCACACCCAGACGTAAATGGTCGAAATCGACCGCGCGTCCGTTTGCATCGGGGTGGCTCCAGCGGCACGACGTATTTTTTCAACATAAAAACATAATTTACCTAGTAAAAAAGTAAAATAAAATATAAAATCTAACGCCTGCGCCTACTCGTCGTCGGCGTCGGCGATCACGATGAGCTCCGGTACCGGCCACAGCCAGTTGGCAATCGGCGGAACATACGCCGGTGTCGTCGGCGGTGGTGGAGGTGGAGCAGCCCACGCCGGTGGTGGAGGTTGAGCAGCCCATGCCCGTGGTGGAGGTTGAGCATCCCACTCCAGTGGTGGAGCAGCCCACGCCCGTGGTGGAGGTTGAGCATCCCACTCCCGTGGTGGAGGTTGAGCATCCCACTCCAGTGGTGGAGGTGGAGCAGCCCACGCAGATGGTGGAGGTTGAGCAGCCCACTCCGGTGGTGGAGGTGGAGCAGCGGCAGTTGGGTCCACCTTCGAGACGAGGACGCCGAGCCTCGCCAGGTGCGTCAGGTGTGCCAGGTGTCGGAGTCGATGGCGTATGTGGGATCGGCGCGGAAGTTCGGCGGCAGGTACCGCCGCCTGCACCGGATCTCAACGCTCCTCTCTGGCTTGTGCAGAGGCACGGGCGGGACAGGCACCCGGAGGTAGCTGAGCCGTCAGCCGCCGCCAGGCAGGTGCACGTCCCGCCAGCCTGCGCAATGCGGCCAGTTCCTGTGCATAAGTCGCGCCACCTTGACGGGCAGCGAAACCCTCTGCGTTCGCTCCGCCTTCTTGGTGCCGGTGTTGGACTCCTCGAAGTCGTTCTTCTTCTTCTACATGGTGATGTGGTGGCGCACGGCGGTGAGGGGTGGGAGTGGAGGTGTCCGTGGTGTGGGCGATGTCAGGGCGTCCGCCGCGACGCATCCCAGCCGTAAATATGCATCGTGTTTGAGTCGCTGCGGACAACCCAGTCACTATGGGTCGCCCCGCTGAACCTGATTCATGGCGCATTTTCAGCCCACGTGGAGGCAAACGGTCGTCCGTTTGGATCGCTCCGTTGGAGATGCCCTAACTGCTAGCCAGACCAGGGACTCGTGGAAGCAGCCGGCCGGTGCGTTTAAGTATACATGTTACCTCTAAAATAGAAAACTTAAACAACGGCAAACTTTACAGCGAGAGCACTTTTGGTGCAGTGGCTAGCGTCTTATCTAACGGTTTTGGATGCTGAGGTTCCCGGTTCAAAACCCCACTGGCGCGCATAAATTTTAATTTTTAACTTCTCCTCTGACAGGTAGGACCTGCATGGTAAGACACCTCTAGGGTCACATCTGCTAGAGAAAATATGTAGGGGTATTTTTTTGCAAACAAGATATTGCCACGTGTTAGCTTCTGGGATCAGTTGGACCAATTTTGCACGGGTAAGACAAGTTGTAGTACTAATATACCCCATTTTACAAGAAGTGGGACTAATTTGCACATCTCATACAAGTTGTGGGACTAGAGATGTATATAGCTCTTCTTATTAGGCTAACTATTAGCAGTTAGAATAACTGCGTTGGCCAAACACTAAATCCGCCGAACAGGTGCTTGTAAATCTTACGCTATATGCGTCTGTACAAGGCGCCGTATCCTATGCATCCCGGTGCTCGCTGTATCCATGCATCCGTCTGTTCACAGCCCTCTGATCCAAATCGCACGCGCAATACCAAATGTTGACTAATTTGCACTTAAGCGCCCGCCTAGGAAATTTGTCGTTCCAATGAACCCCTCGTTTCGTTTCTATCCCTTCATAGATCGAACAGATGGCGGCGGACATACAACGAGGCTTCCAACGGGGCCCGGCTGCGACCATACAACACGGCCTGCAGCGGCGGTATAAGGAGAGACGGCGAGCAGATAACGCGGAGGGCGGCGAGATTGCTTCCAACGGTGGCCAGCTGCACCTATACAACAAGCCTTGCAGTGGCGGCGTAATGGAGAATCGGCGAACAGATAACGGATAACGCTGAGGGCAGCGGGCGGCGGCGACCACCTAACGCTGCAGTTGGCAACGACGGCGGCTACAGAACTCACGCTGCATGTGGCGGAGAGTCGGAGAGCAGATAACCCGGAGGGCGCGGCCGGCAACGACCACCCAATGCAGCAGTTGGCAACGACGGCAACCACCCAACTCATGCGGCCGGTGGCGACATTCAACGGGGTTCATGAATCATGAAGGTCTCGACGTTTCGTAACATGCATGCAACCTTTCTTGCTAAGACATCACGTGTGCGTACGATCTGTGTTCCAGCCGCTCCAACGCGTTTTATCTTCTCCGCGGCCGCCGGCCGCCGGCCGCCGAATTGTGTGCTGGTCGTTCAATCGCTCAGCCCAGTGCATCGCCATGGTCTTTTTTTCAAGTATATACAGAGAGATCCGTTCCGCTTATGAAGACGAAGGGGACATAGAAAGTTGTAGGGGGTTTTCCAGAAATAATATACAGACATGTGTCTTCAGGCGGGCGTGTGAGTGTAAATTAGTCACAAAGCTATGTTATGCGTGCGATATAAATCAGAGGGCCACGGACGAATGGATACACGGATACACAAAAGCCTAGGATTCATAGGATATGGTATATATACCCCATCTCTTTGATCAATGAAGGACACTTGATTCTCTTACTTATTAGTTCTTGAACACGTTATCAGCACTTTGTCTCTACCAAGAGCATAAGGCAATAACAGAGAGAAGAAGAAAAGCAGCACGTCACGACGGCCGGCGGCACAAATTCGCTCGCTGGCGTGATGTGTGGCCCGGCGGCTCCTGACGCGGCCACAACACCTCCGGGCGGCTCCTCCCTGCAGCGCCGAAAACCAGCGGGACGGCCTCCAACGGACAGGAACAGTGCGTGGCTACGCGCCGGGGCGCGCTCGCAACGAGCACCGGGCGCAGCCGTTCCACGAACAGCGGTGGCGCGCTTGTCCCGATAACGCGGCCGCCGAAGGCGACGACCGACGGCGGCGGCCGCAACCTTCAGGCGCGGCTCCCAGCAACGCAACTGCCAAAGACGCTCAGCGGGACGGCAGCCTAGGGCCGACGCCGGCGGCGCCCTTCAGCACACCTGCCCTCGGTGTAGACGGCGTCCTTCAGGCGCTGCGGCACGAACGGTACACGGCGACGCCCTCTGGCAACGCGCGGCGCACTTGTCCTCCAGGCAACGCCACAAATCAACGCAGCAGCGGAGTTCCCCTTCCCACTCCTTCCCTCAATCGGCCTCACGACGGATATATGTGCGGTGGTCACGCCAAACGTCCCGTTGGCCCGGTCGCCACCGCACGGTGAAGCTATCTAGAAACTGAACGAATCAATCGATTCGTATCCACACAGATAAAGATAGGCATACCTTATCTCTTTGGTGTATTTGCAATTATCCCCTTCCCTACTACATTTATAAATGAGCCATCAGACTCACAAACTTGGAAGTCTCTCCTCAGAATTGATTTCTTGGCACTTCACGCTGTTGGTTCTTATTTGAACTTTAAGACTTTTTTCCATCAGGAAAATATTCATGATAAACTGTCAGGTTATTTTTCTTATAAATTGCATCTAAAATAATAATTATGCACAATTTTAGATCATGTAGAATTACCATTGAGGCCATAACGTGCCTTCGCATAATACAAATGTATGTGTACTACATACATTTCATACGAATTCCTCTTGAATTTATGTCATGTTATATATTTTTCTCTCCATAACATGTAATTCGGTATAAACAACTGTATCACAATCAAAAAAAAATATTACAAGCCTCTCATTTAAAACGAATGGTAGTATTATGTGACTATCTCAAATTTAATTTGTGAATCACAAGATAATGGCATCGATTGCCAAAAGGCATTAGCTTAACATTCAAGTTGTTCCTCTAGATCATACTTGTTGTTTACCAAAGCAAATTTTGCTATCAAAGTAAAACTAAATTTCGGCATGCTCACTACATGCTTTTGTTACATTGGTATAATGAAAATTGTGGAGCTTACATCACTAAGTATTAGTGATTTTGAATGTCTATCAGGACAAATTCCATCATACATAACAACAATGTTATTTTTGACAAACTACTGTAGGTTCTAGATCATATGGTGATAATTATATTAACCATGGACAACCAATGTCAGAAAGACATATCATTGTTTTGGCATTAAATGTAATATCACCCATCACCTTGGGAATGAAGTCCAAATCACTGATAGAAGTATCATTTAATGTATCAACATTGATGTTTACCCTATGGTCATTAAAAACTCAACTTGACCATTGGCCTAGATATAGCATTTTCACGAATTTTCATAATTTCAATTTACTATCATAGAAAATGAGTTGCGTGATCATCTCATGCAAGACATGGCTAGCATTTCCATTAGTGGCAATCACCGAACTCACATTACATGAGAGAAATTGAGGAAATATCAATTTCTCCGCAAATCTCCATCAAGGAGATATATGATGCATAAACACAATGTTAATAGTTTCTCAAACACTTTTGACTACTTCTAGTACATTGCATTTTTTTTCCTGGTGTCTACATATTCAACTCCAAGTTGATATTTGTTGATCACACAGTTGATATGAAGATGTGATTCAAAACCTCGAAATCACTTTACATTTTATTTGATGATAATACAATAAATTATCATATTTATTTCAGGATAATAATATATCATAGCTTCATATAAAGACTCATGTGATACACCCTACGGGTGATATACCAATACCTGAAATTCATATTAGTACTCAAAATACTAAGAATCTCAATGGTCACAAAAAAGAACCATGAGAAATCAATGTAAAGTGAAGGTAAAATGACAAACAAAATCATAATAGACACAGTAAAAGGGATAAGATAACTATCAAGTTTATCAAATATGTTGTTGTATAAATCATTGTACATACATATATTCCCTAGCATCCGGTTGAATTATACTTTAGATTCATTACGTAATGTGAATGCAAAGGGATAATTTGAAACATCTCTTTGATAAACACCAGAAAATAACCTGGATTCGGATTGTACTTATAATCTTTATCAGAAAGATAACATAAGTCCACTCCGTTAGGAGATGCACTCCTTCACAATATCGTTTTTCTTGTGGGATAAGATTCCCAATACACTTTTGGGACTTCATTTTGTCTCATGACTATCCCAATATATCATTTAGCCTATAATCATACTACTAAATGTGGTATGTTGTCCATTAATATCATGTTTCTCATACATGACATTTTTATGTATGAACTAAATTCATACTAAACTTTGTCGCATAAAAAAATCAAATCTTGATGAATTTAAGATTTGTCATAATCACCTTATTCACCCATTGTTGGGATAATGCGACAAATTATTGAAATTTTGTTGGTCACAATTTACAAGTTGCAAAATTCTCAAATCATTAGATTTTATGAGCACCTAATGTGCCATGAGAATTTTTTTAAGTCTCTCACACTTCACTCAAATTACATGAATTTATTCAAGAAGATACTTGTTGAGTATTCAACAACTATCTGGGTCATATAAGTATTTCATGGTATTGATAGACACATCTAGTGGATGGTCTTACGTGGGTCTTTAATCTCCACAAATCCATGATTTTACTAAATTAATTGCTCAAATTATCAAATTAAGAGCAAAATATTATAACATATTGGTTAAACCAATACTAATATTGTTTTCACGAGCATTTGTGATTTGAATAAGTACCTGCGTGTACATACCCAGAATAGTGCAACTAAATTCTTTGTCAAAAGAATCAAACTAATTAAATGACCGCTGCAACAAAATTTTGATATACCAACATATTGTTGGAGACATACGGTCTTACACGCCGTAGATCTAATCTAGATCACTACAGTTGCTTATCATACTGCTTCCTCTTGCAGTAAGTACGTGGAAATCAAACAAGTATTTCCCATCTGCGATAATTCGGTTATATACCGGTATCACCATCCCAACGTACATCATGGGCCTTCACATCAATTTGGGATCTATGTGATAAATAACTGAGGTATAATTGTTTATGCGTCAAATACCTCAAGACCCTAACAAGGGAGTTATTGATAGCCCATACGCTTATTGCATTTGCAATAAGGGCATTTTTTGGCATTAGGGGGAGATTAGTACCACAAAGAATGCCAATAAATAAATAATAAATGCCATAGACTTTCAGTCCTTATATTCACGTACTCGAAAATCTGAACGATAAGTTCAATCATAAATTCGCAACACATTGCAAATCTGCCACATACATTTACTCGTGACAAATATGTCACAAAATCATATATGCATGCAACCAATGTGCCAAAAGAGTAGAGGTACCTAATGTAACCACTTTCCTCCAAAATGAGAGCAAAAGGGGGAGAAAATTGGCCACTTGAGATATAAATTCTCACGTGCTTCCGCGGAGCAGAGGAAATTATATCCTCAACAAGTAAATGTAGTACAACCTCTAGTTGAATAACACATAGTGGATGCTCATCATCCAAACCCAACACAAATGTGCACATAATTTTAAGTGTTGGGACATCGAAACACCTTGACTCCATTGTTATGGGAAATCATGAGGAGTTCAAATATTTTAATCAAATTTCCACCAATCTTATTGATTCAACAGAATCATACAACAAAAACTACATTTTGTCACTCTATATAATACCACTTGTATTGCTTAAATGCATACGGGTTATATACAGAGCAATATTGCAAAGAAATTTTCTCATCAAATAATATTTTCCTAAGTAGGGATAAACAATTTGTGAATATATCTCATGAAAATCTAACAGATTTCTTCATAGTTTCTTTATCGACTTCACGTGGAGTTGGTATTTGACAACTTTAATATTTGCACATTCCAGGGGGAGTAAACTCCCAACTTATAACCCATTGATGATCATCAGATCATATATATTGTACTCTTTTTCCCTTAATGAGTTTTTCCTAATGGTTTCTCATAAAAGGTTTTTAATGAGACGATATAAATACAAGTGTTTAGATATGCCACATCGTTTTCTCCTTACATTTTTTCCATTGGGTTTTAAAGGAGTTTTCAGTGGCACATCATATTGCACTTTTTGCACTATTTACACAAGATATATGTCGTAACTCCTATTTTTCCCATTGGGGTTTTTAAGGGAAGTATATAAGGCATATTATTGATCTCTAAACTCACTAATGAGATTTTTCCTTATCAAGGTTTTTCTCATATGAGTTATCATGGAGATAATAATCTTTATATGTTGTATCATTTTCTCCTTATTTTTCCCATAGGGTTTAAAGGAGTTTTAACAACATATCAAATACTACTCTCCTCATATTTTTCCCACAGGGTTTTTGGAGGAGAGATTCTAAAGATATCAAGATCAAGAACTGTCAAGATCATACATGGACTTTCTAGCACTCAAGTATATATGAAGAATTTCAACATGATGAAATCAACATAGGATAGCGTTGTCCAAGGGGGAGTGTTAGGAATAGTTAGCTTTACATCTAGGCTAAGTAGTAAGTTAGCTTTCTTATTAGGCTAACTATTAGCAGTTAGAATAACTGCGTTGGCCAAACGCTAAGTCCACCGAACAGGTGCTTGTAAATCTTACCCTATATGCGTCTGTACAATGGGTATATATACCCCATCTCTTTGATCAATGAAGGACACTTGATTCTCTTACTTATTAGTTCTTGAACACGTCCAAACCACACCTAAAAACCGGCGCCAACTGGACTCCAAGAACACGGCAGCCCGCGGGCAATGACACCGCGATTGCTTTACGAGTTCACACTTCACCTCGACTCGACTCATGTTACCTGTCCATGGGCCACATGGCTACCCATGGCGTTGCCCACATGTTGAGTTCTTTTGTTGTTGTTTGTTTGAGGTAGGTTTGGCTGGTGCAGCACCCGCACGGGATAAACATTGAACGATCGACCGACGAAGCTGACTTCACACTTGCTCGCCGTGTCAGTTCGTTAGCTTATCTTTTTTTTAAACGAATTAGGTATATGTTCCATTAGTTATCTAGACTGATAGAAAGGCTGACCCCAGTACACCGACAAATAGTTTGTTAATTGCCGGTGATATTTGCTTAGAAAAGTAAAACTCTTACCCGAGCCATGGAGCACGACTGATTGCTGTTACCGTGTACTCCGCAGGTCAATAATGATACATTGCCGATAATATTGCTTTTGCATGCTCGTAGCCGTCACTCTGATTAAGAAAATTCAGCGTAAGATTGATATAGTATTATCTATGTCTACTTTAATTAGTTAGTCCGCACAGCAAAAAAAACACGAGTCCACCGGACCGGTTGCTGCTTTTGATCACACAAACAAATGATAAGCTTGAAGCCGCGCTTTTCCGTTTTCCCGATATAACCGAGCATTAGCTTGTACTACCTCCGTCTCAAAGAACAAGGCGCACGCGTATTCTAAGACGAACTTTGACCATAAAAATTGAGCAACACAATCTTCATTATATTATATATGTAATTAGTATCGTTGGATTCGTATTGAAAAGCACTTTCTAATGATGCTAATTTTATACAAACAATCTTTATATATTTGAAGAAATTCTTGGTCAAACAAAAAGCACGTAAAACAAGAACGCCTTATTCCTTAAATCGGAGGTAGTAATACGTATAAAGTTGGGCGTACGGCAAGGGAACGCAACTAGTAGCAATATCGATCGGCACGACCGCGGAGTCATTTTCGCAAAAAAAAAAAAAAAAAAGACGGCGGAGTCACGTGCGCCTGAGAATGACCCTACGCGCTGGATCAGCTGACAACTGGAGTCCGGTGGTAAGGCGCACGTCGCCCTGTCCGAGCGTGAAAAATGTCGAATTTGTTTCGGATGAGCACGTCGGCCGTCTACGACTCTACGCCAAGAGTGTGGCGAATCAATGATCGCGCAAAGGGAGATATCTTCCGTTCGGTCCATACGAGGACACAATATCCATCACCACTCCGACCACCGCCGGTCCCTCTCGCCGGTGCGTGCACGCGTGGCCACCCCGGCTGCAAGCCACGACATGGGCACGGCGATAACGCCGAGAGCCGCGCCACGGTGCGCGTCGATCGCTCGGCGCAAAAGTTATTTGGATTAGCGATGCCGATGCGTATCGTATCTTCCCAGAACGCATCGCGCCGCCGGGCCACAAGCGCACCACGGCGTCGACGAGAGCGCGCGATCAGCGGCCGGCCGCGTACTTGTGCTCATCTGCCATGCGCGCCGCGTGTTGAAGAATCATTCCAGTGCGCGCGCTCGTGTCGCCGCCTGACTTTCGGATTCGATTTTCTAACAAAGGAGCTTTCTGGTTCGTGGACGATTTTTGTGCCACCGTCTTGCTCTCCATCGCCGTCTTTCTCTGCTACTCGCCAGCCGCGTGAACCGCGAACGAATATTGCTTCGCCGGCCCGTCCGTACTACCGATCGCTCTCAGACGCGTGCGCCACTCCTATGATCGTGGAATTTCCGACAATTTCACCGGAAATCAGTTTTTCCAGTTAACATCGGATAACTGTAATAGGGACAAAAAAAGAAATACGGGTACTCACATAATTTGCACAATTTAAAAAATTTCTTATGAATTTTTATTAATTTATTTGACAAATCGCAGCCGGTCTGAGCGAAGAATGAACAAAGAGTGCCTGCATCCAACATAGGCGTGACAATTTACCTGGAACACATCGATTTTACCGGCAACGGTACCTACAGGTACGACATCTACCGTCTAGTCCCTGCTTTGAGATTAGTGAGCCTTTTGATATTTGTCTAATATAAAACTAATAATTGAAACATAAGTGAATTTTTTTATGAAATAAAAGTGATACATGAAAAACATTGCGAAATATTGTGATAAAAAGTGAAACTAGTGACGTCACTGCTGATGTCACTCTGGTTTGTTTCAAAAAAAAATCATGTTTCAGTTATTTTTCAATTATATTTCAGATATGTTTCATAATTTTGTGAAAAAATTGGTTACCACATGGATGCCATTACTGCTGACATCACTCCTGTAGATAAAGTTGCCTTCAAAAAGAGGTTTTCGAATTTACCTGGCAATGCAGCCACAATTGTAGTTCGTTGTGGTCTAGTGGTCTGCTAATTACATATTAACTGGCTGTACAAAACGAGCAAATGGAATTGAATCCCGTTTGGCATGTTGATTTGAAAAGAACTGAAACCGTAAAAGCTCACCAGATTAGAGTTTTGTCATGACTAGTCGCTCATGTTTTTGGAAAGCACCCATGTTTGTAAATTCTAAGTTCAGCTGGTCATCATTAGGTATCTATTTTATATTATATACTAATAAAAGGGAGATACTTCCTCCTGCCAAAATATGTTGTATATAAGTTTTGGTCAAAGTCAAATTTGGTAAGGTTTAATCATCTATATTGATAAAAATATAAACATGTACAATAAAATAGTAATATTTTTAGAATTGTTATGAAATATATTTTCATATTATATGCATTTGACATAGTAGATCTTTGTATTATTATCTATATTCTTGGTCAAAGTTTGCACAGTTTGACTTGCACGAAAAATTATGCACAACATAAAATAGGTAGGAGGGAGTACGAAGGTTTTAAATAGAGACACCAAGTAAATATACAACATTAAAATTATTCCATTCATCTAATCGTGATGAGACCAAACAATAAAGGCTGAGATCAACGAATTTTCATTTATGTAAATATGTAAGACTACTCATAGTGGGATTAACTAAGGTAGTAACATCAAACTACATGCATTGCCACCTAGCTATTTTGATGACATGACTTGACATTAAATAAAGAAAGAGAAGGTTGTGCTAAGAGCAAGAACAATAGAAGAGTCAGCAGTTGGATATATGTTTTTGTCATGTCATCTATAGTCTACTTGTAGTCAGTCCATACAATAGTTAGATACAAGTATATGACCCATCTTGCAATGCCACAAAGTGCCTAGGAGCACGCGTTGCAGCTGGCTATTATCTTGTAGCCTGCTTCTCTTCTCTCCCCTCTCTTCTGTCTCATCCAACTCAGCAAAACTATATTATTTTAAGTCTTATAGCTTCCTGACTGTATCTTATTGTACTTGCTCAAACTAGCTATGTTAGTATAACATCACACTTTTCAAGGTACAATGAGTCTATAATATAATTAATACACTCATGAATGATACTATATTAAGTTACTATGCACTATGAAGGTAGTAACATAAACCAATGTCATATGCATGATACTACCTTATGTTACTTCCCATTATTACTAGTTTAAAGGCTATTGTTTGTCATGTTGATGCATGTAAAATGCATACATGAACTTTCTAGTTTATTGTGTCAAAAATCATTATTATTATACAACTTTATTATACTTTATTAGCTTAACCAATTAATAGTTGCAAAAGTGCACAAGTTCTTGTTTTACATTTTGTTGTGTAGAAAAAATATGAATATGGAAGAAAATCCCTCATTATAGGGAAACCTGGAGTTTCCTAAAATCTGTCTCTGCCGAACACTTTATAAAGATATCCTAGAAAGGACTCGAAGATGGCCAAGAAAAATATTCTAGAAATAAAAGTTGTCGAGAATTTCCATACCTCTCATTTGAGTGTAAATAACACCTCAAACGGAGCTCGTATACGACCTCACTAGTAGAAAACAGGGCTTTTGTTCGGGGATGCAAAGAGCATTAGTCCTGGCCATGTTTTGAATCGGGACTATTTTTAGCAATAGTCCCGGTTCCAACGGCTGGGACGCGCGGCCACCTCTAGTCCAAGTTCGATCGGGAACTTTAGTCACGGTTGATGAGACAAATCGGGACTAAAGGATCTGCGGTGGGGGTGGCAAGCCGCGAGCACCTTTAGTCCTGGCAGGTATCATCAACCGGGACTAAAGACCTTTTATTTACGCAAGAACTATTTTTTAAATCTGTATAATTTTAAATAACTATTGCATACTTTCGAATCTGACAAAACTTTGAACATGAAAATTGTTTGAATTTGGAGAAGCAAATCAAAACCATTTTTTGTTTTGTAAAATAATTAATATAACTATGCAAACCATTAAGCAAGCCCATGCTCCGGTTTCCAGTTGTCGCTAACTTTCTACCGAAACGATCCGATCCGAGAGGGCAGCCCCTCTCGAGTCTTTAAAGTGTTGAGGTCAATGTCCATTAATTTCTCTATGAACTGGGAGCAACCGAAGCGTTCACGAGCTTGCGGGGAATTTTTTCTGGGGCGAGCTCCTCGAAGATGTCGTAGGGCGTCCGCACCAACGACATCTTCAAGAAGCTCCGCCACGGGAGATTTCCCAACACTTTCCTTCGACCATGGGGACGAACCTCCTTACAGTCTTGGTTGGCTTATTTTTGCTAGTTAAATATAGGTTGTGACCTATGATACGTCTCAAACGTATCTATAATTTCTTATGTTCCATGCTACTTTTATGATGATACTCACATGTTTTATACACATTATATGTCATTATTATGCATTTTCCGGCACTAACTTATTGACGAGATGCTGAAGAGCCAGTTGTTGTTTTCTGCTGTTTTTGGTTTCAGAAATCCTAGTAAGGAAATATTCTCGGAATTGGACGAAATCAACGCCCACGGTCTTATTTTTCCACGAAGCTTCCAGAAGACCAAAAGGATTACGAAGTGGGGCGACGAGGCGCCGCCACGCCAGGGCCGCGCGGCCAGGCTAGGGCCCGCGCCGCCCTGGTGTGTGGGGCCCTCGTGACGCCCCCGACTCTGCCCTTCCGCCTACTTAAAGCCTTCGTCGCGAATAACCCAGTACCGAGAGCCACGATACGGAAAACCTTCCAGAGACGCCGCCGCCGCCAATCCCATCTCGGGGGATTCAGGAGATCGCCTCCGGCACCCTGCCGGAGAGGGGAATCATCTCCCGGAGGTCTCTTCATCGCCATGATCGCCTCCGGATCGATGTGTCGATAGTTCACCCCTGGACTATGGGTCCATAGCATTAGCTAGATGGTTGTCTTCTCCTCATTGTGCTATCATGTTAGATCTTGTGAGCTGCCTATCATGATCAAGATCATCTATTTGTAATCCTACATGTTGTGTTTGTTGGGATCCGATGAATATTGAATACTATGTCAAGTTGATTATCAATCTATCATATATGTTGTTTATGTTCTTGCATGCTCTCCGTTACTAGTAGAGGCTCTGGCCAAGTTGATACTTGTAACTCCAAGAGGGAGTATTTATGCTCGATAGTGGGTTCATGCCTTCATTGAATCTGGGGGAGTGACAGCAACCTCTAAGGTTGTGGATGTGATGTTGCCACTAGGGATAAAACATCAATGCTTTGTCTAAGGATATTTGTGTTGATTACATTACGCACCATACTTAATGCAATTGTCTGTTGTTTGCAACTTAATACTGGAGGGGTTCGGATGATAACCCGAAGGTGGACTTTTTAGGCATAGATGCATGCTGGATAGCGGTCTATGTACTTTGTCGTAATGCCCTGATTAAATCTCATAGTACTCATCATGATATATGTATATGCATTGTTATGCCTTCTTTATTTGTCAATTGCCCAACTGTAATTTGTTCACCCAACATCTGTTTATCTTATGGGAGAGACACCACTAGTGAACTGTGGACCCCGGTCCATTCTTTACATCTGAAATACAATCTACTGCAATTGTTCGTTACTGTTCTTTGCAAACAAACATCATCATCCACACTATACATCTAATCCTTTGTTTACAGCAAGCCGGTGAGATTGACAACCTCACTGTTACGTTGGGGCAAAGTACTTTGATTGTGTTGTGCAGGTTTCACGTTGGCGCCGGAATCCCTGATGTTGCGCCGCACTACACTCCGCCACCAACAACCTTCACGTGTTCCTTGACTCCTACTAGTTCGATAACCTTGGTTTCTTACTGAGGGAAAACTTACTGTTGTGCGCATCACACCTTCCTCTTGGGGTTTCCAACGGACGTGTCGACTACGCGCCATCAAGACTGTTTTCTGGCGCCGTTGCCGGGGAGATCAAGACACGCTGCAAGGGGAGTCTCCCACATCCAATCTCTTTACTTTGTTTTTGTCTTGCTTTGTTTTACTTTATTTACTGCTTTGTTTGTTCTCTATATCAAAAACACAAAAAAATTAGTTGCTAGATTTACTTTATTTACTGTCTTGTTCTCTATATTGAAAACACAAAAAAATTAGCTACTTGCATTTACTTTATTTATCTTTTGTTTATTTCATCATGTTGCCTCCTAAGTTCACTTTGAAAAAAATACCGGTAGGACAAGGGTCTATCATTGGAAGAGATAATATAGAAGAATTTTTCACCCATGCTAGTATGGATGAAGATTTTGAAGATATACCATTATTAAAAGTTGCTCCTACTTATGAAAGTGCTTCTGCCTGTTTAGTACACATGTTGGAAACTAGATTTGTTAATCTCAATCCCATAATGCAACATATGTTTCTTACACTTTCTGATATGGAGATGGGAGAAAAGAGAGATTTTGTTTTAAAAGTCCTTGGTAGAGAATTTGAAGATATAGTTAAAGAAGCTAGAAAAGTTTTTATTAAGCATAAGAGGCTTGGTTTGTTCCCTGATTTTAAAAGAACACTTGAAAAGATTGACATGGATAGAATAAGGTACACTAATAATGCTAATGATGGTGGGGAGATTAAAGTACCGATACCTTGTAAGCTCCTAAGAATGCATGAAGCTCTAGAAAATAACTATGGTTGGCTTGTTTTTTGAAAATTTGTTTGATGAGAATAGCAAGCCTAAGAATAATGAAAAATGAGCCTCTGAAACTTACATAGATAAGATACAATGCATAGTTGAGAAAACTCCAAACTCCTATGTTGATGCTTCATCTCTCGACAATACTTGATACACACTTTCTGCGCCTAGCTGAAAGGCGTTAAAGAAAAGCGCTTATGGGAGACAACCCATTATTTTACTTCTGCACTTTATTTTATATTTGAGTCTTGGAAGTTGTTACTACTGTAGCAACCTCTCCTTATATTTATTTTATTGCATTGTTGTGCCAAGTAAAGTCTTTGATAGTAAAGTCAATACTAGATTTGGATTACTGCGCAGGAACAGATTTCTTGCTGTCACGAAATTGAGCCGCCCCTGCTGTAGAAAATTTATAAAAATCTGCCAATTTACGTGCATGATCCTCAGATATGTACGCAACTTTCATTCAATTTGGGAATTTTCATCTGAGAAAGTCTGGTTCCTCTAAAAAAATCATCTTTACGGACTGTTCTGTTTTGACAGATTCTGCCTTTTATTTCGCATTGCCTGTTTTGCTATGTTTGATGGATTTTTTTGTTCCATTAACTTTCAGTAGCTTTGTGCAATGTCCAGAAGTGTTAAGAATGATTATGTCACCTCTGAATATATGAATTTTCAATTATGCACTAACCCTCTAATGAGATTGTTTCGAGTTTGGTGTGGAGGAAGTTTTGAAGGGTCAAGAGAGGAGGATGATACAATATGATCAAGAAGAGTGAAAAGTATAAGCTTGGGGATGCCCCCGTGGTTCATCCCTGCATATTTTAAGAAGAATCAAGCATCTAAGCTTGGGGATGCCCAAGGCATCCCTTCTTCATCGATAACTTATCAGGTCACCTCTAGTGAAACTATATTTTTATTCTGTCACATCTTATGTGCTTTACTTGGAGCGTCTGTTTGTTTTTATTTTTGTTTTTGTTTGAATAAAATCGGATCCTAGCATTCTTTGTTTGGGAGAGAGACACGCTCCGTTGGTATGAACACATATGTTCTTAGCTTTATTCTTAATGTTCATTGCGAAAGTTGAACTATTTCATTCATTGTTATATGGTTGGAAACGGAAAATGCCGCATGTGGTAAATGGTATAATGTCTTGAATAGTTTGATACTTGGCAATTGTTGTGCTCATATAGATCATGTTTAAGCTCTTGCATCATGTACTTTGCACCCATTAATGAAGAACTACATAGAGCTTGTTAAAATTTAGTTTGCATGATTGATCTCTAGAGTCTAGATATTTTCTGGTTAAGGTGTTTGAACAACAAGGAGACGATGTAAAGTCTTATAATACTTACAATATGTTCATATATGAGTCTTGCTGCACCGTTTTATACTTGAGTTTGCTTCAAACAACCTTGCTAGCCTAGCCTTGTATTGAGAGGAATTCTTCTCGTGCATCTAAATCCTTGAGCCAATAACCATGCCATTTGTGTCCACCATACCTACCTACTACATGGTATTTCTCTGTCATTCCAAAGTACATTACTTGAGTGCTACCTTTAAAATTCTATTCTTTGTCTTTACAATATATAGCTCATGGTAAAATAGCCTTAAAAACTATTGTGGTGAAGAATATGTACTTATGTGTCTTATTTCTTAATAAGTTGCTTGTTGAGCGGTAACCATGTTTCTGGGGACGCCATCAACTTTTACCTTTGTTGAATATCATGTGAGTTGCTATGCATGTTCGTCTTGTCTGAAGTAAGAGCGATTTTCATGATAAATGGTTTGAGTATGCATATTGTTAGAGAAGAACATTGGGCCGCTAACTAAAGCCATGATTCATGGTGGAAGTTTCAGTTTGGACAATTAATCTTCAATCCCCTATGAGAATATTATCTGTTGTTGAATGCTTATGCATTAAAGAGGAGTCCATTATCTGTTGTCTATGTTGTCCCGGTATGGATGTCTAAGTTGAGAATAATCAAAAGCGAGAAATCCAATGCGAGCTTTCTCCTTAGACCTTTGTACGAGGCGGCATAGAGGTACCCCTTTGTGACACTTGGTTGAAACATATGCTATGCAATGATAATCCATGTTAATCCAAGCTAATTAGGACAAGGTGCGAGCACTATTGGTATACTATGCATGAGGCTCGCAACTTATAGGATATCTTATACATAACACATATAATTTATTACTACCGTTGACAAAATTGTTTCTATGTTTTCAAAATGAAAAGCTCTAGCACAAATATAGTAATCCATGCTTCCCTCTGCGAAGGGCCATTCTTCTACTTTATGGTTGAGTCAGTTCACCTATTCTTTCTATCCTAGAAGCAAACACTTGTATCAACTGTGTGCATTGATTTTTACATGTTTACCTATTGCACTTGTTATATTACTTTGTGTTGACAATTATCCATGAGATATACATGTTGAAGTTGAAAGCAACTGCTGAAACTTATATCTTCCTTTGTGTTGCTTCAATGCCTTTACTTTGAATTTATTGCTTTATGAGTAACTCTTATGCAAGTCTTATTGATGCTTGTCTTGAAAGTATTATTCATGAAAGGTCTTTGCTATATGATTCATTTGTTTACTCATTATCTTCATCATTGCTTCGAATCGGTGCATTCATCTCATATGCTTTACAATAGTATTGATCAAGATTATGATAGCATGTCACTTCAGAAATTATCTTTGTTATCGTTTACCAACTCGAGGGCGAGTAGAAATTAAGCTTGGGGATGCTTGATACGTCTCAAACGTATCTATAATTTCTTATGTTCCATGCTACTTTTATGATGATACTCACATGTTTTATACACATTATATGTCATTATTATGCATTTTCCGGCACTAACCTATTGACGAGATGCCGAAGAGCCAGTTGTTATTTTCTGTTGTTTTTGGTTTCAGAAATCCTAGTAAGGAAATATTCTCGGAATTGGACGAAATCAACGCCCAGGGTCTTATTTTTCCACGAAGCTTCCAGTAGACCGAAAGGATTACGAAGTGGGGCGACGAGGCGCCACCACGCCAGGGCCGCGCGGCCAGGCTAGGGCCCGCGCCGCCCTGGTGTGTGGGGCCCTCGTGACGCCCCCGACTCTGCCCTTCCGCCTACTTAAAGCCTTCGTCGCGAATACCCCAGTACCGAGAGCCACAATACGGAAGACCTTCCAGAGACGCCGCCGCCGCCAATCCCATCTCGGGGGATTCAGGAGATCGCCTCCGACACCCTGCCGGAGAGGGGAATCATTTCCCGGAGGTCTCTTCATCGCCATGATTGTCGGGGGGAAGACCCCGGGTAGGGCAATGGACGCGGAGCAACCGGCTGACCACTGGCCGGCTCGCGGCAAAGGCCGGCTGAGGAGCAGCCGGCTGGCGCCGTGGCCGGCTGGTCAGGAAGCCGGCTGGCTCTAGATCCTAGTCGGCCTGGCTACGGCCGCCAATGCTGTAGCTGGGCCGGCTTCTACAAGCCATATCCGGCGGGGGTCTGTACCTCAGACCGACTCGAGGCTGGCGAGTCTTGCACTGGAAGGAACCGGGTTGGTGATCCGGGTTCCCAAAGTCCACGCTGACTTCATCTTCCGTAAAGCGCGGGGCACTGTAGAGCAGCAGTGCCACGCACCGGACAAGCCATCATCGCCTACGACAGTCCGTACCGGCTACAGGGCATGATGGCGACAGAGACTCCTCCTCGCCATACCGCTGACCTCCTCTGGCGGACGGGACAGGCCACTACGCCTCAACGGCTCCATGACGTCAACGCCTCGGGAAGGAGCGGAAGCCGGAGCCGGCCAAGCCGGCCAGTAGACTATAGGGACTCATATGTAAAGTGCCAGCGCCTATATAAGCTGGGCTACCCCCCTCGTGCGGGGGACGATCGATCATTCTTACTTCATTCCACCCTTAGCGCTGCCCTGTGAGAGAGACCATCGTCTCCCTTAGCCTCCCGAGAGCAGCCGGACACAGCTCTAGGAGCACCATTGTACTTGTGTGATATCATATACACTAGCAGGAGTAGAGGTTTTACCTCCACCGGAGGGCCTCGAACCCGGGTACGTCGCCGTGTCGCTCGTGCCCATACCCGCTTCCGGATACCGCCGTGAGATCTCTCGGGAGCCCCTTCGATTAGCCACCCTATGGCATATGCCGTGACGATACCACGACATTTGGCGCCCACCGTGGGGCCTTCGGCATCCTCGGCCGGTGTCTTCATCCGGACGGGCCTCACCATCACCACCGGCGAGCGAGTCGCTTCAGGCTTGATCTGGAGATTCGGCTCCCTCGACTGCGTCAGCGACAACGCTGGCTGCTTCGCCGACCGGCCCTTCCCAGCCGGCGGCAGCGTCATCTCCTTCGGCGGTTTCGATGTCTACATCGCCACCGTCGCACCGCCGCGCTACCCGCGGCAGGTGCTGCGCTGCGCTAGCCCTCCTCCGCGAGCCGGCAGCAGCGCTCCCGCCAGCCCCGCCGTCGTGCAAGTCATGATGGCTGGCGAGGAACATCCCTCCAAGTCCACGCGCGTCCGCGGCCCCGACCTGGAGCGCGACGTCGGCGGGCACGCGTCCGCATCAGGCGCAAAGGCGCCACCACCACCATCCCGGCTGGAGCAAGTCCGGGCAAAGCTGAGCACTCCGCTCACCACCGGCACCGGCGCCGACGCCGCCGCCGTTGAGGCAGACCTGGAGGCGCACCGCGTGCTCCTCCTCAAGCAGACCGAGGAGCTGGCTGCTGCTAAGCGCCAGTGGGACATCACCCAGCGCGAGTACAACCGCGCCCACGGCCTCACCCCAGCCGAGCCGGCCAGATCCGCCGCAGAGGCCGCGACCTAGGCGCCGAGATCGACCGCGACGGCGCGGACGAGCCGGCTCCATCCATGGAGCTGCCCATCTACAACACCCCCGACAAGAACATGCTCGCGGCCGAAGCCGCCGCAGAAGAGCTGCACCGCCTCGAAGGCGAAGAGTTACGCCGTCAGACTGCGCGGGTGACTGAGTTGGTAAAGGCTGCCAACAAGCAGTCGAAAGACCCCAGGTACGCCCAAGCCCCTAGAGCTTCTCACGCTCGTGGTGCCGCAGGCAACGCCAGGGATACGGCCGAGTCCACCTCCCCAGGACCAAGCCGGCGCAACGACTCCCGCGCCACGCACGCAACCTCAAGCCGGCCGAGCCACCAGCCAGGCGGCGGCAGCAGCCGCAGCCGGGCTCCGCCAAGCCGGAACCAGGAGCAAGACTCCGAGCCTCGACGCCCTCACCGGCCAGCTCCAGCAGCCAGCGGCGCTCGCCAGCCGGCCCACTCCCGGCTGGGTCCGCGCATCGAGCCAACCGACGCCCGGGACCGCCTCGACCGGCTGGTTCAATCCCGCATCGCGGAAGAAGAAGGGCCAGCCGGCCCAAAATGCTTCGGGCCACGGATCCTCAACGAGCCCATGGTTGACGGCTTCCAGCTCCCGCGCGACACCCCCAAGTACGACGGCACCGCCAAGCCGGAAGACTGGCTGCTGGACTACTCCACGGCAGTCGGCATCGCCAAGGGCAACAAGCGCTGGGCTGTGCGCTACTCCCCCTCATGCTGCTCGGCTCCGCCCGCACATGGCTCAACAACCTGCCGGCCGGCAGCATAAGCGGCTGGCTGGACTTCGAAGCCGCCTTCATCGGCAACTTCACCGGCACCTATCGCCGGCCGGGTCGCCCTCAACGGCTTGAGATGTGCAAGCGGGGCCCGGACGAGACGGATCGCGCGTACCTAACGCGCCGGTGCGAGATGCGCAACTCCTGTGAGGGCGTGCACGAGATGCAAGCCATCGGCTTCTTCATGGGAGGCTGCCGGCCCAACACCATGCTTGTGGCACAAGCTGCGCCGCAGCGAGCCCAAGACGATGGCCGCCTTGATGGTCATCGCGAGACAAGTACGCGCCGGCCAGAGGAAGCCGGCAAGGCGCCGGCTGATATTTCACCGGCTCCAGCAAGACGGGACAACAACAAGCCGGCTGAGCACAAGCCGGCAGAGGGCGGCTCGCATGGCAGCCGGCGGGACAACTACCGCGGCAAGCGTCACAGCGACCAGCCGGACCGCCGGTACGGTTCCGCCCATGTGGCAGCCGTGTCGGACAACGCGGCAGCGGCAGCCGCCGCCGAAGCAAACAGACCGGCAATGGAAACCGAAGTACACCTTCCGAGCAGATGCTCGACTCGCCGTGCAAGTACCACGGCGGCAAGAACCCCTCCAACCACACCACCCGCGACCGCCACTTCATGAAGCGGGCGACAAGCGGCGAACCCCTCCCCCTCCACCCCCGCCTCCTCCGGCCGGCGGGCCGGGTGGTCAAGGCGGCGCGAGAACGCCAACCTCGAGCACCACGAGGCTAACCAAGTGCACCATGGCCGATATCTGGCCGAAGATGCTACCTACATCATCTTCACCTCCGAGCCCGAGGACAAGACGAGCCGGCGAGCCGTTCCCTCGAGGTCAACGCGGTCATACCGCCGGTCCCCCGATACCTAAACCGGTCAGAGCAGGCCATCACCTTTGATCGCCGCGACACACCGGCTGTCCTGCCGAAGCCGGGCAGCTACGCCATGGTCCTCGACCCCACCATCGGCACGACTCGGCGCAGCGTGCGATTTTCGCGCGTCCTCATCGACGGCGGCAGCGAGCATCAACATCCTCTACCGCGACACCGCCCGCAAGCTGGGCATCCGGGAGGCCGAGTTGCGCCCCACCCCCACCGTCTTCCATGGCATCGTGCCGGGCCACTGCTGCCAGCCGATCGGCCGGATCACGGCTGGAGGTGATGTTCGGGAAGCCGGATCACTTCCGCACCGAGAGAATCGAGTTCGAGGTGGTGGACCTCGTGAGTCCCTACCACGCGCTCTCGGGCAGGCCGGCCCCGACCAAGTTCATGGCGGTGCCCCACTATGGGTACACTGAAGATGAAGCTGCCCGGCCCAAAGGGGGTCATCACCATAGCCGGCGACTATCGCCGCTCCATGGACTGCACCACGCGAGCTCCAAGATGGCCCGGACGCCGGTCATCGCCACCGAGAAGCAGCTCATCCACGACGCCGTTGCCCTCGCCAAGGCCGCGCGAGACGGACATGCCGGCTGCGAGGCAACCCGGCTGGGACGACCCACTTCCAGCCGGCCGACAACACCAAGAAGATCCTGCTGGACCCGGCGCAGCCGGACAAGTACGTCACCATCGGTGCCGGCTTGAGCAAGAAATAGGAAAGCGAGCTCACCAGCTTCCTCCGTGAGAATCGGGACATGTTCGCATGGACTCCAAGAGACATGTCGGGTGTGCCGAGGGAGTTGGCTGAGCACCACCTCCACGTCCGGCCTGACGCCAAGCCGGTGAAGCAGCCTCTCAGGCGCTTCGCCGAAGAACGAAGGAAGGCCATCGGTGAAGAAATCGCCCGGCTGCCGGCAGCCGGCTTCATCATGGAAGTGCTGCACCCGGACTGGTTGGCAAACCCGGTCCTGGTTTTGAAGAAGAACGGCTCCTGGCGCATGTGTATCGACTACACCAGCCTCAACAAGGCGTGCCCGAAGGACCCCTTCCCCTGCCGCGCATAGATCAAGTCATAGACTCGATCGCCGGCTGTGAATTGTTGTCTTTTCTAGATGCCTATTCGAGGCTACCACCGATTCCTTTGAATCCGGATGATCAAATAAAGACTTCGTTCATTACCCCGTACGGGGCTTACGCTACACGACTATGCCATTCGGCTTGAAAAATGCGAGCGCCACCTACCAAAGGTGCATGCAAAAGTGTTTGCAGGATCAAATCGGCAGAAACGTTCACGCATATGTGGATGATGTCGTTGTAAAAACCAAGGAGATGCCCACCCTCCTTGATGACCTGAGAGAAACCTTCACCAATCTGCGAAGATTCCGGATGAAGCTCAACCCGGCCAAGTGCACATTCGGCGTGCTAGCCGGCCAACTCCTGGGCTACCTCGTCTCTCAGCGAGGAATCGAAGCCAACCCGGAGAAGATCAGTGCCATTGAGAAGATGGAGCTGCCGCAGTGCCTCAAGGACGTCCAGCAGTTCACTGGCTGTCTGGCTTCCTTGAGCCGCTTCGTCAGCCGGCTGGGGGAGAAGGCACTGCCCCTGTACCAACTAATGAAGAAGGCGGACAAGTTCGTCTGGTCACCACAGGCGGATGAGGCCTTCCGTGACTTAAAGCGCGTGCTCTCAACCGCGCCAATCCTTGCAACGCCGGGTTCAATGGAGCCGATGCTGTTGTACATCGCAGCCACCAACCGAGTGGTTAGCGTTGTCCTGGTGGTGGAGCGTAAAGAAGCCGAAAACAGAGAGCAGCTGGTCCAGCGCCCAGTCTATTACCTCAGCGAAGTGCTCTCCCAGTCGAAGCAAAACTACCCCCACTACCAGAAGGTCACCTACGGTGACTACATGGCGGCCAAGAAGCTCAAGCACTACTTCCAAGAGCATCCCATCAGAGTGGTTGCCACTGCGCCTTTGGCGGAAATCATCGGCAGCAAGGATGCCAACGGCCGGGTTGCCAAGTGGGCCCTGGAGCTAGCCGCCCACACCATCCTCTACGAGCCACGCACAGCCATCAAGTCGCAGATCCTCGCGGACTTCTTCGTCGACTGGGCTGAGATGCAATATCTGCCGCCTGTGCCGGATTCCACACATTGGAAGATGCACTTCGACGGCTCGAAGATGCGCAACGGCTTGGGAGCCGGCATCGTCATCACCTCTCCCAAGGGAGACCGACTGGACTACGTCCTGCAGATCCACTTCGCCACATCCAACAACGTGGCGGAGTATGAAGCGCTCATTCATGGGCTGAAGCCTGGCCAAGGAGATTGGCGTGCGTCGCATACTATGCTTCGGCGACTCCGACTTGGTCATACGAGCAAGCATCCGGCGGCCGGGACGCGAAGGACGCCAACATGGCCTCATACCGCTTCCATGTCCAGCAGCTATCCGGCTTCTTCGACGGCTGCGAATTCCACCATGTGCCACGAGCAAACAACGAGGCGGCCGACGCCTTGTCCAAGATTGGCTCAACCCGGCAAGCCATTCCGCCGGGCATCGCCTTGGCGGTTATCAAGAAGCCGTCCATCATACCGTCACCGGACTCGGATTCAATATTCGTGCCGGCTGACCCGGGGCTGCTCAGCCGAACCCGGGGCTTCATCGCCCAAGTCGGGGGCTAACAAGCCGAACCCGCCGGCTACCACGCCGAACCCGGGGACTTCTCGGTCCAACCCGGGGGCTTCATCGCCACACTCGGGGGCTAGCAAGCCGAACCCGCCGGCTAGCAAGCCGAACCCGGCGACCATGCAGTCGAAGCCGGAAGCTCCCACGCGGGAGGCCACGTTGGTCAGCGTATTCGAGATAAGATGCGTACCTTCATGGGCACAAGAATTCCTCTCCTACCTCACCGACGGTGTGCTTGCTCGATGACAGAGTCCAGGCCAGGCAGATTGAGAGAAGGGCCAAGGCCTATACAATCATCAACCATGAGCTGTACAAACGCAGCGTAAGTGGGGGGCTCCAGCGGTGCGTCGAGCCGGCTGAAGGGATTGAACTCCTAAGGGAAATCCATCAGGGTGAGTGCGGCCACCACGCCTCCTCCCGAGCCATAGTGACCAAAGCCTTCCGGCACGGTTTTTTCGGCCGACTGCGCTCGAGAGACGCGAAGAACTGGTGAAGAAGTGCAACGGCTGCCAACGCTTCGCCAAGCAAAGGAACACGCCGGCTTCCGCCTTGAAGACCATCCCCATTACTTGGCCATTTGCCGTATGGGGCTTGGATATGGTGGGCCCATTCAAAACAGCCCGAGGCGGCATGACTCATCTTTTGGTGATGATTGATAAATTCACAAAGTGGATCGAGGCCAAGCCGATCAAGAAGCTGGACGGCTCCACAGCTGTCACATTCCTCAAGGAAATAATCGTGAGATATGGCTACCCGCATAGCATCATCACCGACAATGGCAGCAACTTCGCTGAAGGCATCTTCAAACGCTACTGCGGAGAGATGGGGATCCGGATGGACCTATCGTCCGTGGCGCACCCGGAAACCAACGGCCAAGTGGAGAAGGCTAATGGCTTGATCCTAGCCGGCATCCGGCCCCGGCTGGTGGAGCCGCTTGAGCGCTCAGCCGGCTGCTGGATTGAGGAGCTGCCCAGCGTGCTGTGGAGCCTGCGCACGACGCCAAACCGCTCAGTCGGCTTCACCCCCTTCTTCCTCGTATACGGGGCCGAAGCCGTCCTGCCGACTGATATCGAGCACGACGCGCCAAGAATCAAGCTCTACACAGAAGCTGAAGCCAAAGAGGCTCGCGAAGATGGAGTCGACCTGGTTGAAGAGGTCCGGCTGATGGCCGAGTCCAGGTCAACCGTATACCAGCAAAGCCTCCGTCGCTACCACAGCCGGAAGGTCAAGACCTTAGCATTCCGAGAAGGAGACCTAGTGCTCCGGCTGATCCAACGGACAGCCGGACAGCATAAACTAGCATCCCCATGGGAGGGTCCCTTCATCGTGAGCAAGGCAGTAGGCAATGACTCCTACTATCTCATAGATGCCCAAGAGGCCAAAAAGAACAAGGCAAGCAAAACTGACGAAGAGACTAAACGTCCCTGGAATGTCAGGTTGCTTCGACCATTTTACACATGAGAGGAGGAATGTATGTATCCCTTGTATCCCTTTTGTAAGCTATGAAAAGCATGCGCCAAGAGCGCCGTTTCCGACAAGTGTTTCGCATACTCTACCTCGTTTCGCCAATTGGCTTGAACCCTTTCACGCGGCCGGCTCAGTAACGTGATCCGGTTTCCGACAGCCGGCTTCCGATCCAGCTACAGACCGCAACCCGGCTGTCCGGCTGGCGGGAGTAAGGCCTAGGGAGCCGGCACGCGAAAACGACTAAGGGAAAGAGTAAAAGCGAGTTGACTTGCAAATTTTCATAAAAGTGTCGGATTGCCGAATTCAGCTCGTTCGGCTGAAGTACTGTCGGCCTCCCTCAGCGGCCCGCTCTTGATCCGGCGACGGATCGCAAGTCGGACGTACGACCGGCAAGAGCACAGCCAAAGAGTGGGGCGGATAGGAAAAAGCGAACAAGTCGAAAGAAAGCAACCCGGCACACAAATGATTAACAATGACATTAAAGTGTGCCTTAATAAAAGGATAATAATATTGTCTTACATATGCACCCGGCATCCCGGGGATTTAACGAGTTATCTTGCAAAAGCAACAATTGAAAGACAGGTAGAAGCTAAGCACCGGCTGGATCAGGACCAGCCGGAGGGACGTCGGCAGAGCCGGCTGCCGGGTCATCCTCGGGCACGTCGTCCGCCTCCTCGTCCTCAGCCTCCTCCTCCTCGTCGTCAGACGGCGGATTCGGGTCCGCGATGAAGATGGCCTTGTCGACGAAGTCGGCAATGGCGCGGGCGCGGGCAAGCCGAGCAGCCTTGTTCTCCGCCGGGAGCTTGTCCTCCACGTCAGCGCGCCGGTACTCCAACTGGTCGAGGCTAACCTCGTTATACCAGGAGAGCACGAAAGATAGTGCCATGTCGGCTCCAGCGCGCGTGGCCGACTCCTTCCGATCCGGGAAGCGGTCGGGAGCGCTCTCCGGCCCGAGGAGATGAGGTTGGAGAGGTCTTGTGGCAGCGTCTCCATCGGCCAAAGCAGCCGGATCAGCTCCTCCGCCGCCTTCCGCAGCTCCCAGCCAAGCTTGGTGACCGGCTCCACGCGGGCGGCGATGGATGTCAGATAGTCGTCCATGGTGAAGCAGTCGGAGCTCTGCTCCCCTGTGGCCTGCCGGCGCTCCTCCCGCGCCCTGCCAACAGCCGCTAACGCCTCCTCCTGCGCCTCAGGGAAGGACGCTGCAAGGAAGAAAAACATGTCAGGAGCTGTCAAAGCCGAAATAAGCTGAAAAATGCAAATTTTCGAAGTCCTAAAGTAAGCCTGGCGGCAGCCGGCAAGAACCGACTGCCCCCAGCCCGAAGATGGAGATCCCGAAGCTCTAAAGTAAGCCTGACGGCAGTCGGCAAGAACCGACTGCCCCCAGCCCGAAGATGGAGATTTCGAAGTAAAAAAGAAAAAAGCCTGGCGGTAGCCGGCAAGAGCCGACTGCCCCCAGCCTGAAGATGGAGATATCGAAAAAAAAATCAAGTTTCTGCCGCCGGCTGCCAACCTAAGCCGGCAGCCGACGGCCGAAAGCCAGCAAAGGGGAAGGCATAAGACAAAAGACTCACCCGCCAAGCCGCGGTCGAGCGCGCTAAGTTCCTCCAACCACCGCTTGGCGGTGGCCGACAGCTCGTTGGACTTGGTGGTCACCTCTTCGTGAAGCGCAAGCCGCTGCTTCTCCACCTCGTCCAGCCGCCTGCTCAGCTCCGCCAGCTTCTCCTCCCCGTCCTTCTTGAGGGCGGCAAGCTCCTTGAGGTGGTTAGCCTCAAGCTGGCGCAGCCGCTTCAGCTCCCCGTCAGCCACCTTCAGCTTGGCGGCAGCAGCCCGGTTCGCCTCCTCGCTCGTGACGCATTGAGCGCGGGCAACTCGGAGGTCCGACTCCAGCTGTGGGATCCGGGCGGCCTCAGCTGCAAGCCGGCAAAAATGAACAGTCAGTGAAAAAGAAACTCAACAGAAAAAGCAAGTCAAAAGAAAGAAGACCTCACCCTTGACAGCCTCCAGCTCGCGAGCCAAGCCGGCTCGCTCGATCTTGGCCTTGTGGTAGCTGGTCACCACCTGGTTGTACAAGAAGGTGCGCCGCTCCTCAACCGTCTGAAAGAATCAGTTGCTTAGACGAAACCCGGACCGGCTCCAAGCGGTCGGCCCACGTCTCGGAGGGCTACCGGGATAACAACAAAATTGCAAAAGAAAAGAAAACACACCTTCTCGGCATCCTCCGGCGTCGCCAGGCTGGGCAAGGGTCTCGGCGGCCTTGGTCTTGAGGCTGGCGCGATAGCCGGAGAAAAGCATCTTCATGGGCGCCTTGCCAGGCTGCCCCTCCCGGCTGATTATCTCGCAGGAGTTCGCCTGATGCCATGCCTTCTCCATAGTTCCAGCCGAGCCGAAGCTGGAGTCGGAGGCGGACGGCACAGCCACCAGCCGGGCACCCTTAGCCACATGAAGGCCCTCAGACGGGCCCACTGGACCCTCTGTCCTCACCAGCGCTCGGGAGTCGGCGTCCTTCGAGCGCGCTGGCTCCTCCCTCGCCGGCTCCTTCCCGGTCGGCTCCCTCCTCGTCGGCTCCGAAGATGGAGGCGGCGCGGTCGAAGCAGTCGGCCCGGTGGGAGCCGTCCTTTCCGGGGTGCTCTCCAGCACCACGACGTTGGGCGCGGGCCCGCCGACTCCGGTCGCAGGCGGCGCAGCCCCGCCAGCTCCAGCTCCAGCTCCGGCCGTTCGCTCCACAAACGGGGCGCGGCGCGGGAACATATCGTCTATGGTCGGCCGGCGCGCCGGCCGGCCCCGATCGCCGCCGGGGCGCCGTAGGAGGCGCGGCTGAAGAAGACGCCCTGCGAGAAGGCGGCGTGGCCGCAGGCGGCACGTTAGCAGCCGGCGGCGTGCGCGCGCGCGCCGAAGGTTGCGGGGTCGGCTCCCTCCTCTGCCGCGGAAGCGGCGACGTGACGGGAGGAGCTTGCCTAGAGCCGCCTCCCTGGGTGAACTTGATCGCAGCCCTAGTCGAACAAGCGAGAAAAGATAAGTACGAAAAGGAAGGAAAGAAAAGGAATCAAACAACGAGAGGAAAAAGAACTCACCCGGCTTTCTCCGGGACCTTCTTGGGCGCCGGCCCGGCGCTGCTTCTTGGCTCTCGCCTCCGTGGCAGCCGTAGACCCGCCGACGGCCCGCTTCTTCCCCTTCGGCTTGGAAGTCACCGTGCCCGCAGGCGGCACCGCGCGCAGAGGCACTGCTGGGATGGGCCCCGTGCCGGATTCAGCCGGCTCCGCCTGCGGCTGCTCCTGCTCCTGCTCCTGCTCATGCTCAGGCGAGGGCGGCGGGTTATGCTCCCCCTGGCCGCCCTGATCCTGCACCTTCGGCAGATCGTCGTCGCCGGCTTGGTCGCCGGCTGGGTCAGCCGGGTCGACGTGATCCGGCGTCCAGACCTTCGTCGCCAAGTCGCCATCCTCGATGCCTTGGCGGGTGAAAAGCTGAAAACAACAAGATAAATATCAAGTCGGCCACGCAGCCGCAAGCCGGAAGACGGCAAAAACGTTAAACTTACCAGTTCAGGCGGCTGCGCCCGGTCGTAGGGCGGCAGCCCCCAATCCCAGTTGTCTGGCATGTTGGCCTTGGTGATGTTGTTCACCCGGCGAGCCACCTGCAACTTGGAAAGCTCCGCCTTCGACGTCCGGGTCGGGTCGAGCCGGCCGGACATGTGGCCAATCTTGTGGACGCGCCACTGGAGCGGTATGACCCGGCGCGAGATGTAGGTGCAGAGGAGGTCCTCGGCACTCAGCCGGCCCCCCGTGACGCACTCACCCAGGAAGTCCCACAGGAGGTTCACCTCCGCGTCCGGGTCCGAGGACTTGGCGTTGCAGCCCGGTTGATCCGGCCGGCCGGCGGAGCCGGGTTGTATTCCGGCAGGTTGAGCCGGTCGAAGGCCGGGCTCGCATTCCGCACATAAAAGAAAGACATCTGCCAATTCTTCACGAGAATCGACAGTCGGAATCTTCGGGAAGGACGTACCCGTGCGGGGATAGATGGAGGCGGCGCCGCAGGTCCTCAGGCGGCCTTCGGTCGTCTGCGCCTTGAGGTAGAAGAGCCGGCTCCAAAACTCCACATCCGGCCACAAGCCGGCGTAGCCTTCCATGAAGACCACGTAGCAGCTGAGGAGGATCATGGCGTTGGCCGGCAAGTGGTGCGGCTGCAGGCCGAAGTGGTCGAGGAAGCGGCGGAAGAAGTTGGAAGCCGGCAGGCCCAATCCGCGGTCGAGATGCGCGCCGAAGACCACGCGTTCGCCGGGCTCCGGCCGAGGCTCCATCTCCGCGCCCGGCGCCCTCGTAATCACCCCCGCCGGGATGCGGCGGAGGCGCACCAGCCGGGCGATGTCGTCCTCCCGCATGTAAGATCCTTTCCAGGAGCCGCTCGGCTGGGCCATCGAAGATGAAGAAGAGGAAGAGGTCCAGGAGAGGCGGAAGGGCGAAGAGGAGCCGCTCCTCGCCGGAGGAGATCGCGGTGGAGAAGGGCGCGCCGTCGATACGCGTGGCCCCGTGGCGCCGGATTGACAGGCTTGCGGCGGCGGCACGGCGGAGGATCGTCGGGGCAGCTGCTCGCCGAGGTTCGCCAGGGGAACGGAAGAAGAACGGCGCCGGGGCAGCGAAGAGCTCGAGCGGGGAGAGGTTGCGAGGCAGGAGCGCGAGGAGGAAGAAACGGGCGAGTACCGCCTCGATGCCCCCCCGCGGCTTTTAAAGCCCTCGGGCGTGGGCGGTTGGCCTCCAAGTGGCCGACGTGGGCCACGTCTCCGGATTTACTGCGCCATAACTCCTCCCACGACCACTGCCGTTACCAGAAACTGCCACACCACGTCGCCCACAACCGCACCGGATCCGGAGGGACATTGATGTGACCAGACGAACCGGCGGCAGAGCCCTAGCGTCAGACCGGTCAAGTCGGGTGCAGGACCCGAGGCGGCGGAGACTCCGGCGCGCTGCAAGCCGGAGCCGGACAAGAAGCTCAACTCGGACCAAAAGTCACCAACAAGGCGGAGACGCCATCAAAACTTGCGAAGAAGCAAAAGCAGCACAAGTGAAAATAGCAGCCGGCTAGAAGCAGCCGGCAAGAATGAGCCGGATGAGGGCGCAGCCGGCTGAATGAAAATTCTCAGTAGGCCCCTCCAAGTGCCGCCAAGTACATTCAAGGAGCCAGGAAAACCTGCCTAGGTCCTTCTAAACGCAGGACCTTGCCAGCTTCGGGGGCTAATGTCGGGGGGAAGACCCCGGGTAGGGCAATGGACGCGGAGCAACCGGCTGACCACTGGCCGGCTCGCGGCAAAGGCCGGCTGAGGAGCAGCCGGCTGGCGCCGTGGCCGGCTGGTCGGGAAGCCGGCTGGCTCTAGATCCTAGTCGGCCTGGCTACGGCCGCCAATGCTGTAGGCTGGGCCGGCTTCTACAAGCCATATCCGGCCGGGGGTCCGTACCTCGGAACGACTCGAGGCTGGCGAGTCTTGCACTTGGAAGGAACCGGGTTGGTGATCCGGGTTCCCAAAGTCCACGCTGACTTCATCTTCCGTAAGCGCGGGGCACCGTAGAGCAGCGGTGCCACGCACCGGACAAGCCATCATCGCCTACGACGGTCCGTACCGGCTACGGGGCATGATGGCGACGAGACTCCTCCTCGCCATACCGCTGACCTCCTGCGGCGGACGGGACAGGCCACTACGCCTCAACGGCTCCATGACGTCAACGCCTCGGGAAGGAGCGGAAGCCGGAGCCGGCCAAGCCGGCCAGTAGACTATAGGGACTCATATGTAAAGTGCCAGCGCCTATATAAGCTGGGCTACCCCCCTCGTGCGGGGGACGATCGATCATTCTTACTTCATTCCACCCTTAGCGCTGCCCTGTGAGAGAGACCATCGTCTCCCTTAGCCTCCCAGGAGCAGCCGGACACAGCTCTAGGAGCACCATTGTACTGTGTGATATCATATACACTAGCAGGAGTAGAGGTTTTACCTCCACCGGAGGGCCTCGAACCTGGGTACGTCGCCGTGTCGCTCGTGCCCATACCCGCTTCCGGATACCGCCGTGAGATCTCTCAGGAGCCCCTTCGATTAGCCACCCTATGGCATATGCCGTGACGATACCACGACAATGATCGCCTCCGGATCGATGTGTGAGTAGTTCACCCCTGGACTATGGGTCCATAGCAGTAGCTAGATGGTTGTCTTCTCCTCATTGTGCTATCATGTTAGATCTTGTGAGCTGCCTATCATGATCAAGATCATCTATTTGTAATCCTACATGTTGTGTTTGTTGGGATCCGATGAATATTGAATACTATGTCAAGTTGATTATCAATCTATCATATATGTTGTTTATGTTCTTGCATGCTCTCCGTTACTAGTAGAGGCTCCGGCCAAGTTGATACTTGTAACTCCAAGAGGGAGTATTTATGCTCGATAGTGGGTTCATGCCTTCATTGAATCTGGGGGAGTGACAGCAACCTCTAAGGTTGTGGATGTGCTGTTGCCACTAGGGATAAAACATCAATGCTTTGTCTAAGGATATTTGTGTTGATTACATTATGCACCATACTTAATGCAATTCTCTGTTGTTTGCAACTTAATACTGGAGGGGGTTCGGATGATATCTGAAGGTGGACTTTTTAGGCATAGATGCATGCTGGATAGCGGTCTATGTACTTTGTCGTAATGCCCTGATTAAATCTCATAGTACTCATCATGATATATGTATGTGCATTATTATGCCTTCTTTATTTGTCAATTGCCCAACCGTAATTTGTCCACCCAACATCTCGTTTATCTTATGGGAGAGACACCACTAGTGAACTGTGGACCCCGGTCCATTCTTTACATCCGAAATACAATCTACTGCAATTGTTCGTTACTTGTTCTTCGCAAACAAACATCATCATCCACATTATACATCTAATCCTTTGTTTACGACAAGCCGGTGAGATTGACAACCTCATTGTTACGTTGGGGCAAAGTACTTTGATTGTGTTGTGCAGGTTCCACGTTGGCGCCGGAATCCCTGGTGTTGCGCTGCACTACACTCCGCCACCAACAACCTTCACGTGTTCCTTGACTCCTACTGGTTCGATAACCTTGGTTTCTTACTGAGGGAAAACTTACTGTTGTGCGCATCACACCTTCCTCTTGGGGTTCCCAACGGACGTGTCGACTACGCGCCATCAACCTACCATAGAAGGAGTTCGCATGAGAGGGAAGAGGATGTTGATAGGAATAGACCAACAATGGATATGGAGGCGTTCACGGTCTTCTGGGAAATTTTCCTGGGGCGAGCTCCTCGAAGATGTCGTATGGCGCGCACCAACGACATCTTCGAGAAGCTCCGCCACGGGAGATTTCCCAACCCTTTACCTCGGCAATGGGGACGAAGCTCCCTACCTTTTGGTTGGCTTGTTGAGCTGCTTGCGATTAGCGACGCTCTTTTTATAGGCCTGGCTCCACTTGCTCCTTTGTCTTGTTCCTCCGACAGGACATCGTGCGCTTATCTCGCCGAGCAGTGCGTCCACCCACGCGTCCTTATCACACCGACATGTTTGTTAGATGGCATTAAAAAAACCAACTTTAGTCCCGGTTGCACCCACCAACCGGGAATAAAGTTTGGTATGCCGAAAAACCGTTTAGTCCCGGTTGGTTCCTTCGACACAACATCGTGCGTTACATGCCTTATCTCGCCAAGCAGTGCGTCCACACATGGGTCCTTATCCCACCGATAGTTTTGTTAGATGTCACCACCAGCTATTGCTTCCTCTTCATCCGGCCACTCATCTTTATCGGCATCATCCACTATGAACCTTCTCGTACTCATTTTGTCCCTCCTTTGCTCACCACCAGCTCTAGCTTCCTCTTATTTCTGCTCCTCATCTTCATCGACATCATTCACTATGAAGCCATCCTTCTCGTACTTGTTTTGTCCCTCCTGTGCTCACCACCAACTCTGTCTTCCTCCTCTTCCTGCTCCTCGTCTTCATCGACATCATCCACTATGAAGCCACCCCTCTCGTACTCGTTTTGTCCCTTCTCTGCTCACCACCAGCTCTAACTTTCTCTTCTTCCTTCCCCTCCATCTTCATCGGCATCATCCACTGTGAAACCATCCTTCTTGTACTCATTTGTCCCTCCTTTGCTCACCACCAGCTCTAGCTTCCTCTTCTTCCTGCTCCTCATCTTCATCGGCATCATCCACTATGAAGCCATCCTTCTCGTACTCCTTTTGTCCCTCCTCTTCTCACCACCAGCTCTAGCTTCCTCTTCTTCCCGCTCCTCATCTTCATCGGCATCATCCACTACGAAGCCATCCTTCTCATATTCATTTTGTCCCTCCTTTGCTCACCACCAGCTCTAGCTTCCTCTTCTTCATGCTCCTCATCTTCCTCGACATAATCCACTCCGAAGTCATCCTTCTAGTACTCGTTTTGTCCCTCCTCAGCTCACCACTATATGTGGCTTCCTCTTCTTCCTGCTCCTCATCTTCATCGGCATCATCCACTATGAAGCCACCCTTCTCGTACTCGTTTTGTCCCTCCTCCGCTCACCACGAGCTATGGCTTCCTCTTCTTCCTCCTCCTCATCATCATCGGCATCATCAACTACGAAGCCACCCCTCTCGTACTCGTTTTGTCCCTCCTCTGCTCACCACCAGCTCTGGCTTCCTCTTCTTCCTCATCCTCATATTCATCGGCATCATCCACTACGCGGCCATCCTTCTCGTACTCGTTTTGTCCCTCCTCTGGTCACCACCAGCTCTAGCAAAAGATATGAGTTAATGCATTTTTAGTTGAAAATAACAAAATGGTTAATAGTTTGGCTAGTTAGAACATTTATTTTAGAGAACAGAAAATGGTTTTGGATTGCTTTTCCAAATTAAAACACTTTTCATGTTGAAAGTTTTGTGAGATTCAAAAGTATGCAAAACATATGAGTTAATGCATTTTTTATTGAAAACGACAAAAATGGTTAATAGTTTGGCTAGTTAGAATATTTATTTTAGAAAACAGAAAATGGTTTGGGTTACACACTACATGGCCCTATGATAAAGACACATCTCCTATAGGACTTTAACTGCAACCTTTTGTTTTTAGCAGTTGCCAAATCAGCCATGTTTGTTGTATGTACAAGATCAAGTCGGCATGTCGAACTTCCAATTTCTTGCATCCTTGAGATGAATGATCTGTGCCTATACTATGGCTGAAGAAATATTTGTACCTATCATGTAGGGTTTTTTCTGCTTGCTCCACGGTGTTTCTACAACGCTGCAACACTTCCAATAACCATATGTAACTCCGGGATGATAAGCTCGCAACTGCAAGTCTGACCATCGAGCTCCGGAACGTAGACCTGATAATTTATGTTTTGAAGGCGGACACATTTTTATAGCATTAGATTGTAGTTCACTGTCATCTAGTTGTTTGCTAAATACAGATCGATTGGCAATAGAAAACCAGCAATTGAAATTGAACCTCAACGTGTTTGTCATCTTGGTATTTGAAAAGATTTGATATTGCACATTGAATCGTAAGAGCTCATCAGCTTAGAGTTTTGTCATGATCAACTAATGTTTTTGGAGAACACTTATGTTTGTAAATTCTTGGTTGAGCTAACCATTATATATATATATATATATATTCCATTATTTACTGAATGTAAGATACGAGAGTCTAAAATAGAAACACCAGGTTAATTCACATCACTAAAATAATATCATTCGTTTGACCATGGTGAGGCCTAATTGTAAAGTCTAAGTTCAACGGGTTTTGATTTAGGTAAATATGTAAAAGACATTGTTTATCATGTATAAATGATTGTTAAATGCATAATCATCAAAAGTAAGCTTAAAGAAATATCCATTTGGGTAAACTTCTGAAGAACAATGTGTATTGCACGATCTTCACTTGAACCATGAAGCTCGAGCTAGCCACCCGTTAGATAAGGTTCGTTCATAGCTGATAGTGATAGACTAAACCTAATCATAACCCACCTCCAATTGATATCTATAGTGCTTTCCGGGTGGCTATAAACCCAGAACCAACTCTCCTCATCAACCACTCTACTCCCAGCTCTTCCTCCGAAAACCTTAGAGTGTGTAGCGTCTTTCCTTGTTTGAACTAAAAAATAAATTTATAGATCTCTTTCCTTTGGTGATTTACACATGAATAAATTTAATAGTTTGTAATACATATATTTATGATTATTTGAACTCCTCTCATCAATATATGTTTATATATACCAGGAAACATGTGCACGATTGTACATGTTGTTATAATCTAATTTATTAAGATAATCTCATAGCACATAACTCATGCCGGATCGGATACAAATGTAGTCCAACTTATATATTTTATTATATTTTTTTGAACACCAAAATCAGGCATGGAAAAATAAGATATTTTTCTTCGTATATAAGTTTTCCTTTTTAGATAAGATGAATAAATTTACACTTTAGATATATGTAAAGAACTCTTATGCCTAAGTGTCCTACATATAGGGTGCTTGCATATATACTATAGTACCAACAAATATCTAAATAGATTTTCTATGAAGGTGAGTTCTTTACAAAATATTTGGGTAATCTCAAACTTAAAAAAGGAGAAGGAAAAATATTATGTATAATTTTGAGATTTATGAAGAAGCCAAATCAAATTTTAGAAACTAGTTGTGTAGGATTGTGTAGGATAAATATCCTATAGGAAACTAGTTGTTTAGGAAAAGGAAAAAAAATATTTTAGGCTCCTTTGACTCGTGGGAATTGTGTAGGATATCCTATAGGATTTTTTACTGCACTAGTTGTTTGATTTATAGGAACATATCCTATAGGAGAAATAATCCTATAGAAATCTTGTAATGCAAATTCTATTAAATAAACATAAGATCATATCTCATGAATTTTTTTCTTTGGCATAATCAAAGAGAACTCATCTTCCTATAGGATTCAACTAGACACGACATACTAATCCTATGTTTTTTCTATTCCTATGATTTTCCTATCTTTTGAGTCAAATGCGCCCTTTATAGGAAGGTCTCCTTCTAGCATTCATTTCCTTTGTAACATTGTTCTACTAATGCAAATAAAAACAATAGCTCTCTTGTTATCATTTAATTTTTTTGTTGCAGGTAGAGTCACAAACGCGCTCGTCGTGAGGCCCAAGGTAATGGGCGCGCTCCGCTTCGCCCCCTAGGGTGTGTTCCCTTGCTGAAGGAAACAAAGTGAGGCCGTGCCTCCCCGAGGATCCTCCTCGTGGAGGCTCGGGGACTTGTGAAGAAGAGCTTCCGCCATCATTGCACCTGGACTTATCGATAGGGCCCAGTAAAAGGTGGGTCGTGGTACTTTCGTTACCACTACAACATAAGTATTTTTTTTAGATATATAAATCGAGGCATATTATTTTCAAGTACTATAAGGATCGATTCATAAAGGTATTGCAAATTTCTGGATACTAGCTTGTGTTCATTGCACAAAATGGTCACCTTTTTTAAAAAAAAAGTAGTCACAAAAACATCCAATTAGAATTACACATGCATTCCTATGCCCACCCTGTGATCAAGAGCGTGACATTGTTTGGAAAGGCGCAGTTGAGCATGCTGACCTTGGCGACGTCAACTCAATGTGCAACCAGCAGCCAGCACGCACCAGCCGGTCAATCATGAGCCGAGTCGGTCGCGCAATGTGTGCGTAACGCAAATGCTGCAGTGCACACCAAACCGCACCTGGTACACGATGCCTAGTTGGACCAGCAAATGCTCGATCGTCCGGAAGCGGTTGGACCAGCGGCGCCGTGCCAACTGGATCGGTTTTCTTCTCGATCGAGCCATGCGACACCGCGACACTTTGCGCGTATGGCACCGTCTCCTCGTACGTGACGTGGCCGCATGGCCGCCCGTCGTGCTGCCCACATGCTGAGTTCTTTTCCTGCTGTTTGTTTAAGGTAAGTCGTTGGTGCAGCAGGTCCGGCACCGGCAAAGCTGACTTCACACTTGCTGGCCGTGCCAGTTCGTTATCTAGAGTAGGAGTATATTTTTAAAACGAATTCGTTATCCAACTGATAGAAAGGCCAACCGGAGTAGTACACCGATCGACAAATAGTTTGTTGTTTTACCGGTGATATTTACTTGCTTAGAAAAGTAAACTATACTACTGAACCCATGGAGCACGGCTGATTGCTGTTACCGTGTACTCCACCGGTCAATAATGCTACATTGCCGATATATTGCTTTTGCGTGCTCGTAGTGTCACTCTATCTATATTATCCACTTTAATTAGTTAGTCCGTACATCACAAAAACACGAGTTCACCGCGCGGGCCGGTTGCTGCTTTTGATCACACAAGCAAATGATAAGCTTGAAATCGGGCTTTCCCCTTTTCCCGATGTACGTAAACGTGGCGAATCAATTGATCTCTGTTACCCGCGCGAAGAAGATATCTTCCGTGCGTTCCATATGAGGACACGATATACCTTTTGCGCACGCAATTTTTGGTGGGCTAATTAAAACAAACCAGATAGCTATGATTGGTACACATCACAAGTTGCTTAATTCAAGCAACGTTGGGCAGGCCGGGTCGGTGGGGAGGTCTGCTGCATGGTCGCACTACTCGAACTATGGGGTGGTTTGCCAAGATAGTTGGCAAATGATTTCTTCACGAACAAATTGTATCCAAGTTGGTAACAAACCTCTTTTCTTTGATAATCTCAAATCTGATCCCGGTTGCATATACATTCGGTATGTGCAAAACATCTTTAAAAAGGTTTTTAAAAATTAGGATTTTTTTTCGCATGTATAGCAACATGTTTTATGTGCGCATGTAAAGTAGCACATAAAATCGATAATTTTGTGTGTCCCATGTAAAAAAGATAGTAAAAGAAAATCTCTTAATAAATAGATTATTTTAGTACCAAAATTTGTTTTTTTACACAGGGCACAAAACATGTCAACTTTATGAGAGCATGTAACATATCAAGATATATACAAGACATTTTTATATTTATTTAGCAATTTTAAATATGTCTAAAATGTATTTCAAATAAATAGTGCATATGCATGGGGATGTACAAACACCATGTCATTTTCGTTATTACTATACTCCCTCTATTCCGATATGCCGGGTGACTTCACACTTGCTTGCGCGATCTCATCTTAGCTAGCTATATCTCCGGTTGCGCCGTGTCATGAGTTGGCACGCAGAACTCCATGGACCTTCTCGGTGAGTCGCCAATACTAGTTGATTAGGAAAATGGCACCGTGGTGCGGCGGACACGCGCCATCAGGATATAATGTAGGCACCGGCAGCTAGTACTTACTGCAGTTGATTGCAGGCGATAGATACTTGCTTAGAAAAATACACTAGTGTGCTACAGCTGATGGATCCATGGAACGCGTCAGCTCGTGGTTAGAGCATCTCCAGTCGCGTCCCCCAAACCGTCCTCCAAACCGCGCCGGATTGAGCGTTTGGGGGACGTGTTTCGTTCGTGCCGCGTTTGGGGGACGTCGCTCCCCAGTCGCGTCCCCCAAACAAAATTTCGCAAATTTTAAACTTAACTAGATTCGATTAGATTCGTCCAAACTTACATAGATTCGAACGAAATTTGACTAACTTTAAAACTAAACCTAATCTAGAACCACTTGCGGCGGCCGGAGGCGTCGTAGTACTGCTGGAAGTTGTACATCTCGTCGGTGACGACCTCCTGCTTGACGCGCTCGTCGACGGGCTCGTCCACGGGCTCGTCCTTCACCAAGCCGCTTGGTCCTGCCTCGCCGTCGTCGGTGAGGTCCACCGGCGGCTTGCCGGAGTCGCGGATGGACATGGCGATCGCCGCGTCCAGGTTGCCCCTCCGGGCGTCCTTGTCGTCCATGGACGCCAAGAACGCCGCCCGCAGCCCCGGGCAGTCCTCGGGGTCGTCGCTGCTGGCGATGAGCCGGCTGCCGCCGCTCGTACTCCGCCGGCAGCGCCGCCTGCGACGCTTCCTCCGGCTCCTCCTTCACCTCCGGCTTCGGGATGAGGAGGGCGCCGCCGCGCCTCCCTTGCTGCCGCCCGCTGCCGCTACCGCCACGCCTCGTGTTGACGGGCGTCGCCGGCTCCTCCTTGACCTCCCGTTTGGGAACGGTGTACGGCGCCGACCGGTACGACGAGGACGGCGTCGATCGCGCCGGTCCCGAGGAAGAAGAGTGCGAGGAGGACGAGTACGTCGTCCTCCTCGGCTGCCATTGAGGAGACGGCGGCGGCGACGACGGCATCTCCAGCCTTGGAGCGCCGTTGCGGAGGCCGCGGATGACGTTCTCGAGGGTGCGCCCCGGAACGCCCCAGAACAGGGCGCGGCCTTCCCTGTTCCAGCTGTTGGGCCCGCCGATGAGGCCGGTGGTGCTGTGCATCTCGACGTCGTACTTGGCCTTGAAGTACGTGACCCACCAGTCGTCGTTGTCCTTGGCCGCCCATGTCGGATCCGCCCGCTCCTCGGCGGTGAGTTGAGCCCGACGGGCCTTGATGGCGTCCCACCATTGCTGCGTGCGCGGCTTCGGCGGCGGCGGAACGCCAATGCCGTTCACGGCCATCTTCCAGCCGCCGCTGCTTGGCAGCCGCATGTCCGGCGGGACTGGATACCGGTCGTGGTACAGCGCCCACGCCTCCGCCACGGTGAGGCTGCCGCGGCCGAAGCCGTTCGCCGCGGCGATCTTGCGGGAGGACGAGCTCGACATTTTTGAGCGGCGAGGAGAGGATCCGGGAAGGGGGAGGCGGCGGCGACGAGAAGGATTATGATGAGCGGCGATAACTGGAGGGCGTCTTAAAACAGCGGCGGCAGCGGGTGGTTGCACGCAATAACTCCGGCGCGGACGGCCACGCGGCCATGCACGACGAGACGCGTCACTGCGTCGCCTGGGAAAACAGGGACGCCATTAACGTCGCTTGACCAAAGGTATGCGACGGGGTTTTAGCCTTCCGTGCCGCTGACGCGTCGGGCCCGCGTCGGTTGGCCTCGCGTTTCGTTGTGTCCGGCGTCCCCGGAGCGTCCCCTGTGGGACGGGGACGGGCTCGGGGCGCCGGACACCGTATCGGGCCGCGCCGGACAAAAATTGGCTTTGGGGGACGCGGCTGGAACGCTTTTTTTGTCCGGCGCGCCGCAAATCGCTTTGGGGGACGGTTTGGGGGACGCGACTGGAGATGCTCTTATGTTACCGTGCAGGCGTGCACTCCACCGGTCAGTGTTGCTATCGTGCCGATTATTTTTGCTTGCCCGGAAGCGACGCGTTTCTGACCAGGCTTCCGGCAAGGCGGAGCTGAGCATTAACGCCGATAAGGACATGTGTGCTTGCCACAAAGGGAAAGGGGAAGAAGAGATGGGCAAGCAGCTGCACGGACACTTGTCGCGTCTGCACCTGCCCGACCTGCGCATAGCAACCATCTTCGGATGAGCAACCAGATGGCGGCACGCGCGGCTGGTCCGGAACGGTCCACGATGATCTCTGCTTGCATCATCGGGGATCAATGACGACGAGAGTCGTCCCAAGATTTTATGTGACGGTGAGTTATTGTAGAGTAAAGTCTGAATTTAACCCTGAGTTCATAGAGGTACTAGTGGAAAACAAACCCTAAACTCTCAACCCTGAAATCAGCACCCTAAACTCTCAATCCCGGTGAATACTGTCAGAAACTCGTTTCCCGCTGGGATTTGCTGACGTGGCAACACTCGAGCAGGAACGTTGACTAATCTGGCTCAGCAAATTCGGACGACCCATCACCATCTTCTTCCTCAACTTCATCTCACATGTCGTCCTTCCCCGAAGAACACCATGATGAAAGGCCATATACTCGTGCAATCCCTGCTCCCGTCGTCGTTTAGTTATTGCGCCACCTACGATTTCCACACTACGGTCAGCGCCCGCCGTCGTTGTCAATGCAGGAGGTCTGCAGCCTCCCATCATCGCTACCCAGTCCCCCTGCACGAAGAAGAGCGTCGGCATGTCGTCCTAGGAGATGGCGTCAACAATGACAGAGAACTCAATCAGCTCCACGCGGCATGCGGTTCCAGTTGATTAAGTTCCGCTAGTAAATTTCTCAAATTCGGTAGTATAATTTCTCTCCAACTCGATTCATCTCTGATCTGGATATACCGAATTAGATTAGTCATTAGATGGAAAACCATCTAGTAGTTGAATTGGAAGACCACAATTTGATTGGTGTGGAGACAAAGGAGCTTTTGTTGAGCTAAGATGATTTATAATCCCGGTTAATGCATGCTGCAGCTCAAACTCAAATATTGTACTTCGTTTGAGACTAGTAGATTGGATTTGTTCGATGAATTCACGGGGACTAACACACACTGCGCTTCACGAGGACTAGCAGCAAGCCACGCTGCAGTTTCTCACAGTACTCATGCTCGCGGGGGTCGGTTCGACGAGGCCTGAACGAGGTAAGGGCGGCTCGGAACAGCGACCTCGCGGTGGCGCAGATCGGGACGCGGAGGAGCTCGGGGAGGCGCGGCCGAGACGTGGCCGTGCGCCACCGCTGGTGCTCGAGACAGAAGGCACCACCGCTTCTCGGGACGGGGAGGAGGAGGAGGAGGCATGACCAACAGAGAGAGGAAGGGACGGTCCTCACATGGAGGAAGCGCAATGGTCCTGAGAGGCAAAAAGATCAGTATAGGGTAAGTGGGCCATATATGTCAGTGTGAGAGAGATGGAAGAACCTGACCACGTCAGCGATCCTTCCATTTGAAAACTACGTACGTGCCACATTAGACCGGAACTAAGGTTAAGGGTGCTGATTTTCGGAAACTAAAGTTCAGGGTTTGATTCCCACAGCGTGTACGAGTTTAAGGTTTATTTTAGACTTTACTCGTTATTGTATCATGCAGATTTTAGATGACTCTTGCTGTTTTTTTTTTCAAAAATGAAAAGCACATTTACGACTTTAAAAAAGTAATACCATGCTTGTCACGTTGCGTCCTTCCATTATTTGCCGCGCATTCGACGGCATCCACACAATCTCATTTAGGGATCCCAAACGGTGATCCCTAAATGTACAATTGTCCGCTTTTTGATCAACACAATCGTATTCTAGGAGCAAATTTCCAACCAGTTTGCTGGTGGGCAGACAACGTTCGCAGTCTAAGGGCATCTCCAGCGGCGCGACGCAAACGGATGCTGAACGATCGTTTTCGTCCGCCGTGACTGGAAATGCGTCTGGGGCCTGTTCCAGCGGGGCGACGCAAAGTGATCGGGCCGTCCGCGGAGACGCAAACCTAGCCCAAATATGCGCCAGGTTTGCGTCTCCGCGGACGCTCGGCGGTCGCGGAAAATGTCCGCGTTGGGTCCATCCGGACCCGGTCGGCAGTGACTAGGTAATCAAAAGATTTTTCCATTACTATTGATTGGCCAAAAGGACCATCTTTACAGAGATGGTTAGTCGAGTTAACCTAAAACTACAACGACCGTACCTACTCGCCGTCGCGCGGCCTACACCGGCCTCGGTTACTCGCAGTCGCGCGCCCTACTACTGGCCGTCGGATGGGCCGGCGTCGTCGTCGAAGCGGGAGCGCTTCTTGCACTCACGCCGGCGAACGGACATCTCGTCCTACCGCCTGCGGCGTTCGAGGGCCTCGGCCAGGGAGCTGTCCCACAGGGCCGTCACCTTCGCAAAGGTCACCTTGGAAGCCGCCTGGACTGCCGCCGCCGCCCGGGCCTCCTCCTCCTCTGTCGCCGCCTGGACCGCCGCCACCCGGGCCTCCTCCTTCGCCGCCGCCTGGACCGCCGCCGCCACGTCCTCCTCCGCCTGCACCGCCGCCTGGATCGCCGCCACGTCGGCGACGAAGCGGGCCCTGTCCCTAGCCGCCGCCGCCACAGTTTCGTCCCTGGCGGCGATGGCGACCTCCAGCTCCCGGTTCTCCTGCTCGACCCGCGCGGGAGAAGGGCCCCTACGCTGGAGCGAGTCCAGGTCGGAGCACATTAACCCCCTAGCCATGGCCGTCGCATAGCTGGCGGCTTCCTCCTCCGCCACCCAAGCCTGGCGGCGCTGGGCGTCCCCTGCTAGGGACTCGAAGGACGCGAGCAGAACCCGCTGGTCACCGGCGAACTCGAAGCGCCTGGGCATGGGGGGTCGTCGTCCGCGATGTCGTGGATGACGGCGTCGGCCGTAGGGGCCGCGATGGCCGCCTGCGCCTCCGCGAGCTCGGCCCTGGCGTCGGCGAGCTCGGCCATGGCGTTGGCGATCTCCGCCCTGGTCGCCGCGAGGCGCCCTTCCGCGACCTCCGCCGCCTCCGCCTCCGCGACCTCCAGGTCCAGCTGCTGGGCCTCAACGCCGGCGGCGGCTACCTCGTCCTCCTCCTCCTCCGGGTGGAGCTGGCGGCACATGTGAACAACGTGCTCCCAACTCATGTGGTCCGCCATGGATGGATGGTAGGGTTAGCTTGAGGTGTGCCCGTCGCACCCGGCGGTGTCCACCATATGTAGCCACGGCGGGGCGGGAAACGGCGTTGGCGCGCAGGGCGTTTCCCGCGCGCGAAACGTTGGCGAAACTTGCCAATGTATTGGGCGCGCGCGGAAACGATCGTCGTCGCGCGGGAACAGTTAATCGCCGGCGGCAGTCCTCACCGGGACGTAAAACACCGTTAGCGACCTTGACGCTGTCCCGGGATAAAATATGCGTCCGCACCGCTGGAGCTACCCCCGACGCAAACGGTTGCCCTGGGCCACAACGCGTCCGCGGGCCGACGCAAACGGACATTTCGGACGTCCGAAATGCGTCGGCCCCGCTGGAGATGCCCTAACCTCCCAAATGCATGCAGAGCAATAAATCAGGAGAGAGAGGGAGAGCATGGCCCTAGCCACTTAGCGCTCATTTGATTTACAAGATTTTCAGAGTGCGGAAGTAGGATAAATACTTGATTGGAATGACACGCCCCTTCCAATCCTATAGGATTAGGAGACTACAAGATTTTGGATCCACGATCGTTTGATTGCACAGGAAAACTAAAGGAATTGTAAAAAAGAGGTTAGAGCGAAGGAAAATTTTCCTCTAAAACATAGTGCAAATAAAACCTTTGTAAAAATTTAAAAGGATTGCAATCGTATGCACCAAACAATGTTTGTAGGAAAAATCTTATGGATCTAAATTCTACGAAGATCCTACACGATTCCTTTGAATCAAACAAGTCCTGATTGGTCCTTGCCCATGGGACATGATCACATGACCCACACAAATTATTTCAAATTTATGCAATTTTATCCTTTTTTGCTGTATTTATAATACAAGTAATTTTGCATTGTAAATTTACACGGTACTAGTGTACTTTGTTGGCAATTTACGAATTAAGTAATTGTTAAAAACAAATATTTTTTCGTTTTTTTAATGAGCATTACCATTGGGATGCAGACCACCACAAACGGCGAGTCACCAACAAACGGACCAAGTCAAAAAAAAATTTGTGTTCAAATTGCGGCCCTCCGGAAAAGATGGCCTTACTAACAAAAGTTAAAATGGACAAGCCAATTCGCACCAATCATTAGGCGCACGATTCCAAATGAACACGCAAAGATTACTCAGGATCCATATCCATGGAAGGAGAGAGAGTGAAGGTCAGCATGATGAGCACAATGGCGTCAACGCAATGCAAACTACTACTAGCATCAAGCAAATCCAGCAGGCAAATCATGAGTGGAGTCGGTCGCAATGTGTGCGCGAAATGCAAAATATGAAGCCCACCAAACCAGATCACAGCTGAAATAAGATGCCGTACCTTGTCCGGAAAATCGTTAGGCCAGCGGCGCCGTGCTCCAGAAGCGCGCCAGCATACCGCGACGCTTTACGATTTTAGAGCATCTCCAGTCGCGTCCCCAAACCGTCCCCCAAAGCGATTTGGGGCGCGCCGGACAAAAAAAGCGTTCCAGCCGCGTCCCCCAAAGCCCTTTTTTGTCCGGCGCGGCCCGATACGGTGTCCGGCGCCCCGAGCCCGTCCCCGTCCCACAGGGGACGCTCCGGTGACGCCGGACACAACGAAAAGCGAGGCGGGGAGTGGCGGGGCCGACGCGTCAGCGGCACGGAAGGCTAAAACCCCGTCGCCTACCTTTGGTCAAGCGACGTTAATGGCGTCCCTGTTTTCCCAGGCGACGCAGGGACGCGTCTCGTCGTGCATGGCCGCGTGGCCGTCCGCGCCGGAGTTATTGCGTGCAACCACCCGCTGCCGCCGCTGTTTTAAGACGCCTCCAGTTATCGCCGCTCATCATAATCCTTCCCGTCGCCGCCGCCTCCCCCTTCCCAGATCCTCTACTCGCCGCTCAAAAAATGTCGTCCTCCCGCAAGATCGCCGCGGCGAACGGCTTCGGCCGCGGCAGCCTCACCGTGGCGGAGGCGTGGGCGCTGTACCACGCCCGGTATCCAGTCCCGTCGGACGTGCGGCTGCCAAGCAGCGGCGGCTGGAAGATGGCCGTGAACGGCATTGGCATCCCGCCGCCGCCGAAGCCAGACACGCAGCAATGGCGGGACGCCATCAAGGCCCGTCGGGCTCAACTCACCGCCGAGGAGCGGTTGGATCCGACATGGGCGGTCAACGACAACGACGCCTGGTGGACGACGTACTTCCAGGCGAAGTACGACGTCGAGATGCACAGCACCGACGGGCTCATCGGCGGGCCCAACAGCTGGAACAGGGAAGGCCGCGCCCTGTTCTGGGGCGTTCCGGGGCGCACCCTCGAGAACGTCATCCGCGGCCTCCGCAACGGCGCTCCAAGGCTGGAGATGCCGTCGCCGCCGCCGCCGTCTCCTCAATGGCAGCCGAGGAGGACGACGTACTCGTCCTCCTCGCACTCTTCTTCCTCGGGACCGGCGCGATCGACGCCGTCCTCGTCGTACCGGTCGGCGCCCTACACCGTCCCCAAACGGGAGGTCAAGGAGGAGCCGGCGACGCCCGTCAACACGAGGCGTGGCGGCAGCGGCAGCGGGCGGCAGCAAGGGAGGCGCGGCGGCGCCCTCCTCATCCCGAAGCCGGAGGTGAAGGAGGAGCCGGAGGAAGCGTCGCAGGCGGCGCCGCCGGCGGAGTACGAGCGGCAGCAGCGGCTCATCGCCGCAGCCGACGACCCCGAGGACTGCCCAGGGCTGCGGGCGGCGTTCTTGGCGTCCATGGACGACAAGGACGCTCGGAGGGGCGACCTGGACGCGGCGATCGCCATGTCCATCCGCGACTCCGGCAAGCCGCCGGTGGACCTCACCGACGACGGCGAGGCAGGACCAAGCGGCTTGGTGAAGGACGAGCCCGTGGACGAGCCCGTCGACGAGCGCGTCAAGCAGGAGGTCGTCACCGACGAGATGTACAACTTCCGGCAGTACTACGACGCCTCCGGCCGCCGCAAGTGGTTCTAGATTAGGTTTAGTTTTAAAGTTAGTCAAATTTCGTTCGAATCTATGTAAGTTTGGACGAATCTAATCGAATCTAGTCAAGTTTAAAATTTGCGAAATTTTGTTTGGGGGACGCGACTGGGGAGCGACGTCCCCCAAACGCGGCACGAACGAAACACGTCCCCCAAACGCTCAATCCGGCGCGGTTTGGGGGACGGTTTGGGGGACGCGACTAGAGATGCTCTTATGTGTGCCACATGTCCGCCTGCCACGCTACGAACATGTCAATCTGGTTGTTCGTTTTTTATTTACGGTAAGTTGTTGGTGAAGGGCCGGCACGGGATAAACAAGGACCGACGATAACAAAGCTGACCTCAGACCTGCGATCTCATATCCACCTAGCTCACGCTGTTAGTTTGCGGCAAATTAGTTGCCGTGTCATCGACTCGTCGATCTTAGAAGAAGAAAAATGGCACCGTCTTATGGAGGACACGCGTCCGGATACATGCGTTCATTGCCGGCGATAGTAGCTTCAAAAAGTACTCACTCTATCCATGAATAAGTGTATGTATTTCTTTTTCGAAAATTAAATATTTTAAATTTGATTAATGTTTTACACAAAAAAGTAGCAACATATGTGACATTAAATTATTATATTACTATCTCCATTTCAATGAATAAGCCGCACCCATATTTCAAGACAAACTTTAACAAAAAAAATTGAGCAACAAAATCTTGATTGTATTGTACGTCGCTGGATTCATATTGAAAAATACTTGGCGACCCTCCCCCCACGAAACCCTACCCTCCCCTGCCACCCCCTCCCGGGCGGTGGCGGAGGCCCCCATCCTCAAGCCCCAGCGGCCTCTCATCCCCCGCCCTCAGGTCGCCGCTGCTGCCGTCTCCGGTGGCGGTGGCGGCGCCCCTCCCGTCGAAGGACGATGGGGTGGAGAGGGCTCCGCGGCAGCGCTTCATGGGAGGCGGTGAGGCGCAGGCCGAGGATGCCGGGTAGCACGGCTGCGATGGTCGTGGCCTGATGCACTTCGTCGGTCATCATGGATGAGTGGGTGGAGCGTGGTGGCCTTCGCCCCCGGCGGCGGTTCGGCGGTAGCGGCGATCTACGCATGATTTAGGTCCTCTTGGCCCCAATCGACACAGAATCCATGGCTTCGGCCAAGCCATCGTCGGTGCTCCATGCCACCTTATTCTTCTCTGGTGATCTGGCAGGAGTGACTGGTGGCCTGGGGGCTGGTCCAGCAATAATGGTGGCAGTCCTCGGTTTTCTCTCATGCGAAGATGAAGACCTGCCGGAGGCCAGTCTGCCTTGATCTGGTTGGAGTGATGAGTTCCGGAAAGAGCCGTCTGCGAATGGAACAATGCATCTTTTACCTAGAGTTTGCTGGACCGGGTGGTATTCGGTCGTGCGCACCCATACTTTTACTATGACCTTTTAGTTGTGAGGGAGCGGCGCGAAGCTCTCTTCTGTGTTAAAATTAAAAGGAACGCCTGTGTATTTTTTTGTTGGGTCGCATCCCTCTGGAGATGCCCCTACTACTACCGTGTGTTCCACGGGTTGGTGTTACTATCGTGCCAATTATTATTTTGTGCTTGCCTGCAGCGACGCGTTTCTGACCTGGCTTCCGGCGTGGTGTTTAAAATTGGAAGGCGGAGCCCAGCATGGACGCCGAGAACTGAAGGACAAGTGTACTTTCCACAACGGGAAAGGGGAAGACCGGATCAACAAGCAAGCTGCGGGAACACCTGTCGGAGCCAGAAGCAATGCCATCTCCCAACGGCTGCACCTACCCGACGGCTGCACATTGCCAGCTCGAGGACGCCAGGGAGCAACCGCGAGAAAGAAGAACAGATGGCAGCACGAGCGGCCTATCATCGGGAAGTGGGTTGCGCTTTGCGGGGGCGGCAGCGGGAAGTTGGACTGAGCCAGCCAGCGACCACGGTCCACGGTGTTCTGTGCAGACTGTGCTTGCATCATTGGGGATCAATGACAAGAGTCGTACCAAGATTTGATGTGTGCGTGCGATTATTGTATCATGCACATTTTAGATGGCTCTGTCTCGGTGGAGATTGTTGCCTCCCAGCGCACTAGTTACCTTGCTGTTTTCAAATTTCCGAAAAGCACATTCACGTCACGTGTCTTTTAAATAAAAATTGCCAAAACAATCCCGGATGTAGGCAACGATTTACCCCACAAGTGTGCAGGATCTGAGTGTGAACATTATCAAATGTCACTTTTTTTTATTCCTGAGTAGTGCGCGATACAAAGTTTCGAACTGAGATTTCACATTCTTGCTGGTTACATCATGAACTATGTCCAATGTTCATTCTTTTCAAGATGTTTTCAAACTTATAAATATTAGAAAAAAACAAGAGAGATTGTTGTACGCCCTAGCATAGTTACCACATTGGGTCCTTCCCTTCTTAGCATAGATATGAACTATTTTTCTTTTAAACGGACACCTTTACCGGCTCGTGTAATTGCTCTCAGTTTCTCTAGTGGAAGTTGATGAGAGGCTCTTTGCTTTAAAACTAATACTTTACAGGTTCGTTCTGCGTCTTTTGAATCAACATCATCTGCTCATTTATGGATACAAAACAATGTGGTTTTAATCCCATATGTCAATCAAACTTTTTTTTATTCCTGAGTAGCCCGGGATATAAATATTTTGCACTAAAATTTCACATGCTTGCTGGTTACATCATGAACTATGTCCAGTGTACATTTTTTCCGGGATGTTTTCAAACTTATAAAATATTAAAAAAAGATCAGAGAGATTGATGTTCGCCCTAGCATAGTTGCCACATTTCGTCCTTCCATTCTTAGCATAGTTTTGAACTAATTTTTTATTAAAAAAATAGCCATCTTTACCGGCTAGTGTAATTGCTCCCGGTTTCTTCGGTTGAAGTTGATGAGAGACTCTTTGCTTAAAAAAATTAAACTTTACAAGTTCATTCTGCATCTTTTGAATCAACATCATCAGCTCATTTACTGATACAAAACAATGTGGTTTTGGTCCTATATGTCAATCAAACTAAAAACATATACGCAATTACACGAGCATAGACGCATACCAATGATCCCCTTTATTTGGTTTATAACTGCATGCGTCTATGCTTATAAAATCCATACAGTTAATGCCGGTATGTATTCCTTTCTACTCATATAGGACCAAAACCACATTGTTTATAAAACATGCTCTCAGTTTTGTATAGGACCAAAAACATGCGTCTATCATATTGAATTCCCACGTAATTGAAACATATATGATAATAATAGCATATTTTACATTGATTTATGGAGATTTACCAATAATCCCCTTTATTTGGTTTATAACTTCGCAGAACAGGAATTTTTTATTTTGTGTATTTTTCACTTTTAGAGACCTATACGGAATCAAATTAAGCTGGGATTTTTGGAGAATCATTTATTTAATCGGGAGAAGCCCTAGGCACTGGAAGCTCACCTGGAGAGGCTTGAGGCCCGAAAGAGGCCAGGTGGCGTGCCCAGTAAGGGTGGGTGCGCCACCCACCCTCTATTGGCCGTCGATCGTCCAAATAGCGTGATCTTTTCGCACATCAACGCATTTTCACTTAAAAATCACTATATATATGACCCCCAAGGGTTCTCTGGAGGAGAGCGCCGTAGAAACAACGAAACACGAAAACATAGGTTGCAACATAGAAGATTGGACGGGGAAACTCCGCCGGAGCCGCCGCCGCCGCCGGAGGGATTACCACCTTCTCCAACGTCTTCATCATCATCACCATGATCAAGGGGGAGTAGTCCACCTCTGGTCTACGGGTTTGTGGCAGTATCTCGATCTATTTCTCTCATGTTCTTCATAGTTTTTAGTGCCATATGAGCTTCCCAACATGATTATGGTCATATTTGTAATACTTATGTGGTGGATCATTCTTCTATAATATTGTGGTATGACATCCGATCATATTATGTGCAAAATGTACTGATAGATGCATATTATGTACCCCGTTCTTAAGTATTGGTTTTGATCCAACTATTATGCAAGAACGTGTGTAGGAGATATTAGATGAAGTAGCATGATTTTAGTGATTGGATACTGACAAATAAATTCTTGATCTATTATGGTTTTGCCTTTCTTTGCTACCTCACTAGGGATAAAGTGAATCCATGTGCTATGTTTGTTACGTGACAAAAGTGATGATCTTGTTTGTTCAAGATAGCATATTTGATATTCAAACATCATGTCAAAGTACTTATTTCTATGCTCTGTTAATTCTTAATACAAGATCGCATGGAGGTTTCCGTTTCTTGCGGAGTATAAGAGAGATGTGTTCCATCATCTCTATGTTAGAACGTAATGCTCTTATGGATGGGTATCTTTCACATGTTATTATTTTTCTCTTCATATGTTATTGATAAATTGTTATTATCCACTACAAATTAAAAGAGAGAATAGTCAAGTGAACCATAAAACCCGGTCTACTTTTTATCATAAGAAACACATTTATGTTGCTTTTATCTTACTTTTTATTTGCCGCATCATTTTAATCCGAAAATACAAAATATTTACTTATCTTATTTGCATCCAAAACCCTAAAAATAATCTTACACGAAACCTTCTGCTTGAATACCACACGGTGGAGTTGGGGACACAAGCCTTTATTTTACTTTGCAGTATCGCTAGAAGAAGAGAGGGAGATATACCTCTTTGCTCATTTCTCCGAGAGTTCGATATAACCCTCGAGCCACCCTTGTGGAAAAGATTGCTTCCTAAACTGCACACTCTGCACTTAGAGTTATAGCGTTATCAGTGCACTTGTAGGAACCACTGCCGCCAACCCCGCCTTCACCGTCGGTCGCTACGCTTGATGTCGTTGTGCCGGCCTTCACCGCTGGCTCCCTAACACAACACCTAAGCCACTCCCACCCAAGCCCTCCTCCAACACTCCCGCCTGATCCTGACTCCGCCCCGACCACCTTCTTCGTTCCCCCAGCTTAGAGGCCCTCTTCCCGCCGGTTAGCAGCTTCGCACAAGAGGGAGAGCGGAGGCGGGGACGAGAGGGAGAGGAGCGTCTCATGAGACCAGAGAATACAGATAGCGTTAGGTTTCTGGTTCGGTCGGGTGAGAAAATAGTTTTTATTTTTATTTTTTCGTTCGCTGCGGTGATGGTTAGTGAGGCATATCCCCGATTTGACCGGTTCAATTGAATGAGTGCCTTCGGCATTACAGAGGTATTTTATGTTCTAGGAAATTACTTGGTTCCGTTCCATCTACACAACCGAACACATGAATGGGTGGGGTGCCATGTGCGGAACCGCCCCGTTCCATTCCACCTAATTCTAGAACCGATCACGCCCCAAGAGGAGATCACACCACACGTGAGGGGGCAGGGGTAACTCGGCTTTCGCATCCGGCTCGCCAAGCCACCCAGCCAAGGCATGAGCCCGCCGAACCGAGCTTCGAGCCATTTTTGTGGAACTATTTGTGCTAGCCACACTAGTAGAAAAAGGGCCTTTAGTCCCGGTTCACAACCGGAAGCCCCCCCCCCTTTAGTCCCGGTTGCTTACGAACCGGGACTAAAGGTTCGTCCGCGCGGGTTTTGTGCGTCGGGGCGAAAATGTCTTCCCAGGTGAATTTTTCTAATTTTTTTCACTCCATTTTTTACTATTTTTCAGAATTTCTATTATTTCAGTCATTTGCATAGTTTAGTCTCTATCTCTAACTACACTCATCTCTAGTCAAATTACTTTACTCGTGGTTAAACTTTCCGCTCGGTCACCCATCCTCCCACTACTCTAGCACTAGCAGGCTTAACTTCCGAGTTCCATCCCGTTTCGCATCCAAGTGCTTCGCGCGCATGTATGTGATAGTAGTATCATATCAATCCTATTAACATATGTTGGTTGATGTCACATTTCTTTATTGTTCACATTTCTTTATTGTTTGAATTTCAAATAATTCTTTTAATAAACAAAAGTAATGATGTAATAATAATGTTGAATAAATAAATAAACATTAACTTTTTAATTTGTATTATATTTAATTTTTTTTTGCCAAACCTAAAAATTTGAAAATCTAAAAAGTAATACTCCCTCCGGTTCATATTAATTGACTGTAATATGGATGTATCTAGACACATTTCAGTTCTAGATACATTCATATTGGAGTCAATTAATATGAATCGGAGGGAGTAGTAATCTTTATGCAGGATGAAATTATTAATTTTAATTTTTAAAAAATAAAAAAATATAAAATCCATAATTTATAGCAAAAACTAAAATCTTCCTGCTTTCGTATTTTCATTTGGAATTTTGAGAATCTAAAATTTGGCTAACCGGGAAAACCCCGGTGAATTCGGATGTAACTTTTTCCCACGATGATTTTGATATATTATACGTTTTTTCCGATGTCGTATGCAAAAGTTAATGCGGTTTTACCATTTTTCAAAACTTTTTTGCAAAAAAAGTGAAAATTCAAATTTGTTAATTTTCCCTAATAGTAGGTTGCATAACATACAAGAATCTGAAAACATTTTATTTTTTGAATTTTCTACCATTTTCATTTCTATTTTACAGTGTCAAAAAAGGCGATCCACGGGGACGGGGGGGGGGTTGAAGGGTGCGTGGGGAGTAAAAAAACCTGGAAAAAGCTTTAGTCTTGGTTGGAGACACCAACCAGGACTAAAGCTTCCTGTCCTGGCCGCAGCCCACCGTAGCCCTTTAGTCCCGGTTGCCCGAGCATTAGTCTCGGTTCACCAGCAGAACCGGGACTAAAGACCCCATTAATCTCGGATCAAACTATTTAGGACTAATGGGTTGGCATGGAAGATCTTTTTTCTACTAGTGCCAGGCTGGCTCGGCTTGACTCCACCCCTAGATGTAGCGCCCGTTAAGGCACGCAGAACTCCACGGACCATGGTCGCTGACCAAGAGTTGAATATAAAAATGGCATCCTACTAGCAGCACGGTAGACACGCATGAGGATAAACATATGCACCGGGGAACTAGTACTACAGCTCGATCCATGGAACACGTTGTGCCGATTATTTTTGCTTGTCTGCAGCGACGCGTTTCTGACCTGGCTTCCGGGCCTAGATCAACTCGCATCCGGCGTGGTGTAGTTTATGGGCAAGCTCGAGCTCAGCATTGGCGCCGACGAGGACATGTGTGCTTTCCAGAACGGGAAAGGGGAAGAACGGATCAGCATGCAAACCGACACTTGTCGCGGCCAGGCGCAATGCAATCCCCCGACGGCTGCACATTGCCAGCTCGAGGACGCCAGGGAGCAACCGCGAGAAAGAAGAACAGATGGCAGCGGGAACTTGGACCGAGCCAGCCAGCCATCCAGCGACCACGGTCACGGTGTTCTCTGCAGACTCTGCTTGCATCACTGGGGATCAATGACACGAGTCGTACTAGCAAGATTTGATGTGACCGTAGGATTATTGTGTCATGCATATTTTACATGACTCTGTCTCGGTGGAGTACTAGTTATCTCGCTGTTTCCAATTTTTCGGAAAGCACGTTTACGCATCTTTTAAATAAAATTACCAAAACAATTCTGGATGTAGGCAACGATTCATCCCACAAGTGTGCAGGATCTGAGTGTGAATATTATCAGATGTCACATTTTGTTTATTCCTGAGTAGCCCGCCATATAACTATTTCGCACCGAAACTTCGCATGCTTGCCGGTTACATCATGATTCATGAACTATGTCCAATGTTAATTTTTTCAAGATGTTTTCAAACTTATAACAATATTTTTTAAAAAAACCTAGAGAGGTCGATATACGCCCTAGCATAGTTGCCATATTGCATCCCTCCATTCTTAGCATAGATTTGAACTACTTTTTTTTTAAACGGACACCTTTACTGGCTCCTTTAATTCCTCTCGGTTTCTTCGATTGAAGTTGATGAGAAGCTCTTTGCTTTAGAAAATTAACTTTGGTTCGTTTCGCGTCTTCTGAATCAACATCATTATCTGATGATGTGCACACCTTTTGTTTTATTCTTATTTTGTGACATGCGCAGTTGCTCATTTATTGAAAACAAAGAGGTTCTCCTTTAGCACAAGATAGAAAACCACGTGGTTTTGATCCTATATGTCTATCGAATTAAAAAAATAGAAAGGAAGATATACCGCCATTTACTGTATGGATTTTCATAACCATGTAGTTATCATCCAAACCATATTTTAGAAATTGTTGCTTATTGCATTAATCCATGTACGCTTCTTCTCCCCCTCCATATGTTGAAATTTGTTTTTATTCCCATTTTCATCTGAAAGAGTTCCACGTTCCCATCATTCAAAATTAAGGATAACAAGATTTCAACCTCTACCTTGATTGTTTGAACTCACAACCACCGCAACTCTAAAATTGATAAATTACCTCATAGGACCAGGATTTCAAACCGAATTCAACATTTCCGTAAGCACGTCTATCTACATTGTGTGCGAAGAGACCTCGGCGAAGAAACAAAGCGTGACAGAATGAACATGAGACGAGTTTGGACAAAACTAGTGATACGGGGATGGAAAAATGGAAATTGTCGAGTGTGTTACGGCCGTGGCACACTACACCACGCACCACCATATCCCTACGCATATCTTCCAACGGATTGGGCATGCGCCTCTATGAAACGACTCCCCCCACTTCCCCTGCGAGCGGAGAGGTAAACGTACGATCTATAACCTCCGTGAGTCCCTTCCTTCGATATAGCCATGAATCCAAATCGTCTTCTCCCACCGGTTCTAGGGTAAAAGAGACAAGATCTACAATCTCAATCCCAATCCCCGGCCGATCCCCTACTCCTGCTACGCCCGGCCGCCCTCCCGCTGAAACCCGCCTGGACAAGCCCGTGTGAGCATCTCCACCTCGGCCTCATCTATTTATGTTTATGGCTATCTCCGTCTCCGAGTCTAGCCTATGATTTCTTGTTCTCCGCACTCGTGCTATGGGATTCAGATGCCGATGGTTTGTCAATTATGTGTAGGGCGAGCTGGCGAGCCAGGTACTCCATTACCGACCATCGACGAGGCACCACTATGGAGATCTGGCAATCCTATTTGTGTCTAGAGATATTTCAGTTCCTCTCTCCCCATTCAATATTTGCAGCCCTTTGTTGCGTTGAGCCATTGTTAATTATTGTAGGTCATGTGCTTGGTGGATCCCTGCTGCACCGCCTGCCATTCCTGCTGGTCAGTTACTGTCTCTTGCTTCAAGGTCCGTGCCACGAGTGTCAACTGCCAAGAACCACCGCCTTCACCTTGCTTCGTGTCCCCCAATCAGGTGTTTGTATATACCTTAATCTCTGGTACTACATGTCATCGCACCTTTTTACAACTTTATTTTGGAATTAACCCAAACTCAGTAAGATAGGCAAAGTTAATTAGCAGGTCTAGTAAGTATCCTAGCTGATCTATTACTTTCTTTTCTGAACTGCAGCCGATTTATCACACTTGGTACTGGCCTTGCCTGAGGGTCTTTAATGTTGAAGATCTTTCCATGTCCAAGCATAGCTAGGAGCCAAAGTAGTACGAGCTAAGTTGGCATGGAATTCGGGTCAGTTTGGGTAGTGCTTCAGCCTGCATGTCAAAACGTGTTGAACTAGGAGTTAGTGTTCGAGTTAGTCACTGTAGGTCTAGGTCGGTTTGGCTTACTTTTAGATAAGAGAGATATAGAGGGAGAGAGAAGGCACAAGACGCCTTTGGCAATACGATTTGGAGCAGTGTCGTGCTTGTGATTTTTTCTTCATGTGACCGGTCTGTGAAAGAATCATGATCTGTAGATTTAACTGTACTCCTGCGATATGCAAGTTGGAGTGAACTTCAACGTTTGTTTATTGTTTCATTAATTTGACAGCTGTGTTATTGATTGTCTATCTAGTTTTATTCAAATATTATTCATAAATATTATTCATTAACTCATTATGTGCTTATGAGGTGCCTACCAATCATTTGATTTTATTTGTGCAGGCCGTAGTTGTGTTCTTTCCCATATATGCAACATACAAACTATCTTAATTGTTTGGCTGCATAAATAGGGAAAATTGTGTCACTTCTATTCGTATTTTTAATACAGTATTATCTTTATTCCTCAAGGAGGGACACAGAGTAGGATCTGAAATTCCTAATTTCCTAGATTCTATACTATGTAGCTGTGCTTTTCAGGTAATCTTTTACATGAGCTATACACCTTGGTTCTGAAATCTATGTTGGTCTCTTACGATGGCATGCTTGTGTGTATGCTGTTTCATATGAGGTAAATCTTCAGTATTTGTGCGCTCCAACTTTGAGAATATAAAGCTATGATTGCCAAGAAAAAGGGTACATAAAGTAATCAGAGTATGTCATACGGCTTGGGGACGTCTCTTGTCCCGAGGTTGTTATGATCTAAAATAAATCAGTCTAAGCATCTTGCATTGACTAACAGACATGCTCAAGTGTGTAGCTATATCTGAGATTAGTTTCATGTCCATTTAGTTTGTTTAAGTTAAGTTACTTCCAAATATAATGAAAATGTTTATGGAGATTTATTATTAATTTTAATTCAAGAAGGATGCACTGATTCATCTTAGCGCAAATCTGCTTAGCCAATTAGTATGCTACATCTTATGTGGTATCTGCTTTATTCTTGTAAATATGTTACTATACTATGGACTTGCAAATTTTACTTTTTAGAATCTAGGAAGATTACCTGAAAAAGTTGCTAGAGTTCATTCCTAGATCCTAGAGTCCTTCCTAGTATATGCTTTTAAAAATCTGCTTAGGCAATTAGTACGCTACATCCTAGATTCTATTACTTGCAAGAATCTGCTACAATAAAGAGGTAATGTAAATGACCGAAAAAGTTCTCAGTTTCCTTACGTTGCTTTCACTTTGCTATTCAGTATATAGTAAGTATCAAGTTCCTCCTATCTTCATAGAAGTGTTCATGTAGGAAGATTAATTATCTTATGGCCTTCAATCTTTGTGTGTTGCAGCTATTTTAAATTCTTCTATCTTATTTAGTTTTTTTTTGTCTTATTAATAGTACGTTTCTAATCTCAGTGTGTATTTTGTTGTTGTAGATTCTCAAAATATATGGATGATGCATAGCTCAGATGCTGAGAACAAGTTTTATAATAGTCCTACTACCAGATAGTTATACATTATGTATTAGAATGTCTTTTTAAGATAGAGAGATACTGTATTCATTGGATCAGGTTCTTTGTAAAGCTACAAAGTTGATTTAAGATAAGATGTCTTTTTGTTTGCTATATTGGGGCCCAGATTAAATGTTTGTTGCTGGCAATATATAAACTGCCAAATTATTTGAGCTACCTACCAATTCTTCATAGCTTTTGTAGTCATCTGTTCTCTCAATGACAAAATGCATTAATGCAGGGTAATCACCAACGCATATAAAGTGTTCTTAGGCTCTAACTATATACGTTGCTATCTTACAACGCTTCTTTATGTCATTTACCAACGCATGGATATGTGTTGTTGTAGACCCTTGCAACGCCACCAACGGCAACGGATACAGAATCCGTTGGTGTAGACATTACCAACGCTTATGTGAACATTTGGCAACGCATCGATGCGTTGCTGAAGGGGGGGGCCTGTTGTAGTGGCACATGCATTGCGGGGTTTTGACAATGTTTCGTAAACGCGTCTAACTACATTGCGTGCGAAGATACCTCTCGAGGAAGGAACAAACCGAGACAGGATGAACATAAGACGGGTTTGGATAAAACTGATGATGTGGGGGAATGGTGAATGGCGAACGGAATTGTCTTTGTTTTGTCATGTGTTACGGTCGTGGCACATGCATGGCGGGGTTCGGAAGAATAGGAAGGAAACCCACATGGGTTACTTATTTGCCAATGTCCCTATTTTAGCCACTTAGACTCTTTTAGACTCACCAAAGAATGCATGGAGCTTTCCTTTACAAATCGGCACGATAATAAGCCTCTTTGACGGTGTTGGACTCTATGCCCCCGTTTTAGACCTCGTTTCCCACTCTTTCTAATTTAAATCTCACTGCAGGCGGGCCCCCTTCCATGTGTCAGAATTCCTCCACCGGTCAGCTGGTCTCTGAAGGTGGGACCTGCCTTGAGAGGCCCACAGGTCAGTGCCCGCCCAGCACGAGGAAAATCTCTGCCGCGCGCGCCATCGCAAATCCTCACGTGTTTTCCCGCCAACGTCACCGAGCCCCGCACGCAAGATCTCGCGCCGAACTTGGCACTCCGCCCGCTCCCGCCATAAATACAAACTCCGACGCGCGGTTCCCATAGCAAACCCAATCCGACCACCATTCAAAACAAGAAACAAACGCAACCGGATCATCGATCAGAGCGCGCACCAGAGAGAATTACTTCTATCACCATCCCCGAGAGAAGGAAGGCGCAAGAAACTAGTAATCGGAAGCAAATTATCGATGGCGGAGATCAGCGGGCGGCGGCGGCTGACGCGGCTCCGCACGCTGGGGCGGGGCGCGTCGGGCGCCGTGGTGTCGCTCTTCGCGGCGGACGGCGGCGCCGGCGAGGACGAGCAGTCCCTGCTCGCGGTGAAGTCGGCGGGGGCGGCATCCGCTCAAGCGCAGCTGCGGCGCGAGGGGGGCATCCTCGCCTCCCTCTGCTCCCCCTACGTGCTCCCCTGCCTCGGCTCCCGCGCCGCGGCCGGCGGCGGCGAGTACCAGCTCTTCCTCGAGTTCGCCCCCGGCGGCTCGCTCGCCGACGAGGTGGAGCGGAACGGGGGCCGCCTCGAGGAGGGCGCCGTACGGTCCTACGCGGCGGACGTCGCCAGGGGCCTCGCGTACCTCCACGGCGAGTCCATGGTGCACGGCGACGTCAAGGGCCGCAACGTGGTCATCGGGGCCGACGGCTGGGCCAAGCTCGCCGACTTCGGCTGCGCGAGGAGCGTCGGCTCCGCGGCGCCGATCGGCGGCACACCGGCGTTCATGGCGCCAGAGGTCGTGCGCGGGGAGGAGCAGGGCCCTGCCGCCGACGTCTGGGCGCTGGGGTGCACCGTCATCGAGATGGCCACCGGCCGCGCGCCCTGGAGCGGCGTGGACGACGTGTTCGCCGCGGTGCGCCTGATCGGGTACACGGACGCCGTGCCGGAGTCGCCCGAGCAATTTTCGGCAGAGGCCAAGGATTTCCTGGACAAATGCCTCAGGCGGCGCGCCGTCGACAGGTGGACGGCCGCGCAGCTGCTGGAGCACCCTTTCCTTGCGTTCGCCGGCTGCGGCGGCGATGTCGAGGCCAAGTGGGTCTCTCCCAAGAGCACACTCGACGCCGCAATGTGGGAATCGGACGGCGAGGAGGACGACAATGTACCGGATTTCACGGCCGAGGAGGAGAACGAGGTGCCGGATTTCACGGCCGAGAGGATGAAGGCACTGGCGGCATCCTACTCGGTGTTGCCGGACTGGGAGTCGGATGACGGCTGGATCGATGTCTTGAGCGGCCAATCTGAACATTACGAAGCCGTGGTTGAGGAGACGCCGGCCGATCTGTCCTGCAGTGAAGCTCCCGATTCGCCGGCGGCCGCATCGACCGAGGAAGCGACGTCAGATCGTTGTTCTTGGGATGAAGCATTAGAAGCAGAGAAAGGAGTAGAAGAAGATCGAGTCGTTGGTGCTGCCGTTCCGGTGGCCGCGGCGCCGTCTGGAGAGACGGCGTACGATTACGATGCAAGATTATTGGAAGGAGGATTATTGCTAGAAGCAGAAACTGAAGCCGCAGCTTTCTCCGCCGGCGCGTGTGTCGGCGACGAGCTCGTCGTGCGCAATGTAGTAGTAGCCGATAATGAAGCCTTAGTGAATCAGCAACAGACAGATGATTATTTGGAATTCATTAGCAATCCAATTGTAGTTTGTGTAGATAAATGTGACGAGGAAGAAATAGTTAACTCATTGGCAATGCCAGATTTCATCTATCTCTGTTTCTCCTCTGCTTGGTCACCTTTTGCACTTTTTTTTTACAACTGCAATCATATATCTGAACATTTCGTCTGAAAATCACATGAACTTGACACGGTATTTAGCATTGAGCTGGGCAGATGATGATAAGATTGAAATAACATGTTCATGGAACACACGAAGACGGTCTCACCCGTTTCCCGTTGCCCTGGTAGATTTTCGACACCTCACAGAACCAGTTGAACCACAACCTATCTACCCGTGTACACGTTCCTCAAACTCAAAGCAACGGCAAATGAAAGGCCCCACAATCCCATGACAACCTTTTGGAACAGCTGACAGATGTGGCAACAGCACAACCCATGTACATGCGCCCTGCAACTTTCATCTAGCTCTGCTGTATCCTTCCAGCTGTTGCTCTTTTTTCCATCTTCCAAGTGGCAGAGCCAGCTGAACCACTACCTATCTACCCCAGTTAACATGACTTAGAAAATGCGAGAAATCTGAAATTAATATTATTAACTTTCGAGCAATTATCATGTCTTATGGTAAATTTTCATAAGAGTGAACTGCTCTGATTTGCGATGCGCAAGACGATGCTAACCTTTATGTCGAACTTTTCGGGTGTGGGCTAGGCAGATTTTCGATCAGTTACGTGGGCATTCCGATTCACCATCGGAGATTTATGCTTGCTGAATGGAAAATCGTCAAGGAAAGATTGCAGAAACATCTTAGTAGTTGGAAATAAAAATTACTATATCTGGGTGGAAGGTTGATACTTATAAATTCAGTACTCACCGTACTATGTATGATCTCCTTCTTCCAACTGCCTAACGGAGTCTTGCATAGATTGGATTACTACCGATCAAGATTTTTCTGGTAGGGAGATTATGAAAAGAAGAAATACCGGTTGACAAAATAGAGTGTTATTTCTCATCAAAGAGATTAATGTGAACTTGGTGTCCATGATCTCGAAGTTAAAAATAGATCCTTGCTTGGAAAATGGCTAGCTAGGTTGTTAACTGAGGATGGTGTCTGGCAAAAATTATTGCGGAAAAATTATGTTGGCTCAAAAGCCATTTCTCATTTTGTTTGGAAATCTGGTGATTCTCATTTTTGGGTTGGTATTATGGAAACTAAAAATTACTTTTTCCAATACGAATCTTTCTCCATCAGGGATGGGTAAAACATAAGTTCTGAGAGGATAAATGGTTGGGAACAACCACCATTCGAGAATAATATCTAGCTTTGTATAATATTGCATGACATAAAGGTGATACCTTAGCTAAGGTGATGGAAACTTCTCCACCAGCTGTGTCGTTCATGTGTGATCTTATTGGACCCCGGTTGTCATCTTGGAATGAACTGCTTCAACGGTTAACTTCTATCTAGTTGTGGTTAACTTCTGTCTAGATGATGCAGGTGATGTGGGCATTACCCTTCAGGTAACAAGTGTTTTACTACCTCCTACGGTCCAGCTAGGGGCCCATGAAGACACTCTACGACCAGGTGGGCCGTAGCATCGGTTCCGAAGAAGATGTCTTGAAGCACAAGGCAAGAAGACGAAGAATACAAGAAAAGTTTAGATCTAAGGCCCTCTGTAACCTAGTCGTACCCGGACAGACCTCTTGAGACCTAGCTCCCAATATAAGGGCCAGGAGAGGGGCTGCCGAGGGACACACACAATCATAATAGTCACAGCCACCGCAAGTCTATAGCTAGGTCATTGCAGAACTTAGTCTCTCGACGAGATCACAGCCGAAACCTGCGGCACCCCATTGTAATTCGATATTTTCATAATCAAGATCAGACAGGCAGGACGTAAGGGTTTTACCTCACCGAGGGCCCCGAACCTGGGTAAATCGCTCTCCCCGCTTGTTTGATAACCGATGTCTCGTGTCATCCTACATGATTCCATCTACCCTAAGCCCCATACGGAGGGCATTGCCGAGGAGTACCCTCGACAATTGGCGCCGTCTGTGGGAACCCTGTCGGCACAGGGCATGTCATCGGTAGTTCCAGTCACGTCTGCAGCGTTCGTGCTGGAATCACCAACGCCACCAAGTCCAAGAAATTTGGTTCGTTGTGGATCCTTTGAGTACACACCGCGCATTGAGGTATCGCTTCCGATCTCCACGGAATCGCGCAGCAACATGGATACAACTTTCGGTGGTGTCTACTTCATCGTCAACTCCAGAGGGTTTCTTCGCCTTCCTAGTTCAAGCACGCCAAGCCCAAGAACTTCGGTTCCAGATGATATCGCGCCAGCAGCAGCTTTGGCGGTCCTACCTGGGAGTATTGGAGAGGGCAACCGAAGCAGTTTCGGCAGCAGAGAGGAGCAAAGGAAGAGACGAAGGGATTCACGCCGCGAAGAAGAAGAGCAAGTTGCGAGCCGCCCTTGACAGTATGAACGAGGATGTTACAATGTGCAGTCAAACAAGAACCGCCTCCGCACACCTTATCTATCGGCCACAGAGCAACTTGAAGCACTGTGTTACTTGCATTCTTACATCGACTCAAAGGATAACCTAGAAAAGGCCATTCATCTGCTTAGAAATTGTCGACAGTTCCTTGAAGTCCGGCAGTTTTGCGATGATCTTAGGGCTGAGGCAGCGGCAAAAGCTCACTCGACAGAAAAATGGCGGCAACTTATAGTCACCCACCGCAGCAGTACATACCAGAAGGAGGAGACATGTACGTACAATCCGATGTATTTCCAGCGTCTCGAGGACAAGTCAACATGATCCATAAAACTAGTTTTTCGAAGATAGAAGCCAAGAATTTTTCGCGGGAGATGAGGTACGTAGAGGTTGCTATGGCTGAGGTACCCGAATATATCGACTGGTCAGACCAAAACATATCTTTTAGCAAGGCGGATCACCCGACGGCCCTTCCAAGACCTGGTCACGCTGCTCTAGTTCTCGAAACGCAGATTGGAGGTTACAACATGAGCAAGGTGTTCATGGACGGAGGAAGCGGTCTGAACCTGTTATTCGCCAGCACAATGAAGGCAATGGGTCTAACAGTTGATCTGCTAAAAGAATCTGATACAAGATTCCATGGCATCATCCCGACCCGACCCGCTTATCCCCTTGGCAAAATATCACTAGATGTAGTTTTCAGCACACTTAGCAACTTCAGGAAAGAGAAACTCGAATTCGAAGTGGTTTATTGGGAATCACAATATCACGCCATCCTCGGCAGACCAGCGTTTGCCAAATTCATGGCGGTACCCCACTATGCATACTTGAAGCTGAAGATGCCAGGCAAAAATGAGACAGCAATAACGGTTCACGGAAGTTTTTCTCGTTCTGATAACTGTGACAGGCATTTCCAGAAGATCGCCTCAAAGTTTGGCGTTAAGGAAGAGCTCAATGCACTCGATGTTGTTACAGATCATACGCAGCCTCCAGCCGATAATCGAAACGTAAGATCCGGTGAATTTGATGTTGCAAAGGAGGCAAAGAAGCGGCAAGTGCACCCCTCTGACCCAAAGAAAACAGTCAACACGTCGGCAGATCTTGCTGTCGCATAGGAAGGCGCGCTCATCGAGTTCCTCCATCGCTGGGAAATATTTGCATGGGAACCATCCGCCATGAAAGGTATTCGCAGGGAACTCGCTGAGCACGCCATCAATGTTGACCCCAGGGCTAAACCCGTACAGCAGACGTTACATCGATTTTCAGAACCAAAAAGAAAAGCTATTCGCGAAGAAGTTAATCGGCTTCGCAAGGCCGGATTCATTCTGGAGCTTAAGGAAGCCGAGTGGGTAGCTGACCCGGTCATGGTACCAAAGAAAGATACGACAACTCTTCGCATGTGTATCGATTACACAAGTCTCAACAAGCATTGCCCAAAGGATCACTTCCCACTGCTTTGTTTCGACCAGATATATAGTCGATTCCACAGCAGGTTGCGATCGTCTCTCCTTCCTCGATGCGTACTCAGGATATAATCAGATCAAGCTCAAGAAAGAAGATCAAGGCTTAACCGTGTTCATAACTCCGCACGACGTTTATTGTTACAACGTTATGACTTTTAGACTAAAAAACGAGGGCGCAACTTATCAAAGGTGTATGCAAGCTTGTCTTGGAGAGCAAATTGGTCGGAATATCGAAATCTACATCGACGATATTTTGGTTAAAACTAAAAATGCAATTACCCTCATTGATGATCTGCGCGAAATTACCAGACGACCCAATGGAAGCGAAGAGTATCGTACACCGATCTAAGGCCTTTACTATAGTAGACGGTGAACTTTACAAGCGCAGCATCTCTGGCATCTTTCAAAGGTGTATCGCCATTGACGATGGAAAAGCTCTTTTGCGAGAAATACACGAAGGAACTTGTGGTCATCATGCAAGCAGTAGGGCTCTCGTAGGCAAAGCTTTCAGAGCAGGGTTTTATCGGCCAACAGCCGCATCTGATGCTCGGGATTTGGTAAAAAAGTGTGACCCTTGTCAACGTTTTGCACGAAAGCCACACGCGCCTGCAACGGATCTAATGACGATACCTTTGGCCTGGCCCTTTGGACAATGGGGACTCGATCAAGTTGGTCCACTGCCGAGATCATCACCCGGAGGGCACACGTATCTATTGGTCGCAGTCGACAAGTTCACTAAATGGATTGAAGCCGTACCAGTTAGAGATCAAACAGCTAAAATTGTTATTAAATTCATTGAAGGAATAACTTGTCGCTTTGGTATGCCCCACAGCATCATTACAGACAATGGGAGTAATTTTGATTCCAAGGAATTCCGTAAATTCTGTGATGATGGTGATATCAAACTCAAATTGGCTTCGGTTGCACATCCTCAAACCAATGGTCAAGTCGAAAGGATAAATGGCTTAATATGCGACGGCATTAAAAAGCGTCTCACAGGCGCAACTGGAGCTTGGGTCGAAGAATTACCATCTGTGCTCTGGAGCCTACGGACTATGCCAAACAGGTCAACCCAGTATACTCCTTTTTTCTTTGTGTACGGAGCCGAAGCAGTTTTACCAGCCGATGTTCGTTTTGAAGCTCCTCGGGTGACTGCATACATAGAGACAACTTCCAATACTGCATTACAAGATGCTGTAGATCTCCTTGATGAAGCTCGAGACATTGCTTTAGCCAGGACGGCTGTATATCAGCAGGCAATTCGAAATTACCACAGTCGAAGAGTTCGCAACCGCGGTTTCAGCGTTGGTGACATGGTATTACGACTGAAGCAAGAAAGAACCTTGAAACTCGAATCTCCATCGTAAGGACCGTTCATAGTCACTGAAGTGATACCAGGAGGAGCTTATCGTCTCAAGAATCCTGCTTCAGGCAAGGACGTTGAAAAATCCATGGAACGTTGCACATTTGCGATGATTCTACACATAGGACTCACCTACTCCTTATTTGCTACATGAAGGCTTCTTAGCCTGTCACATATTATGAATAAAATTCTTGATTGGGCTTCTATCTTTATTAAGTTCATCACTCGAACGATCGTTCGGGTTCACTTTTTGTTGGCTACTACTCCCATCGGGAGCTTCGGCTACAATTGCGTGTCACACAGCCAACTCGATAACACTCGAGGGCTGCTTACAGTATCGATAATTAATTAATACTCCCATCGGGAGCTATGATTATTGATACGCAGTAAACCATCCAAGCCTCAATATAATTCGCGAGTGCTGCAGTCGATGGAAATAATATTACTTACAAAAAGGATCATACCGGTGCACCGTGTGACGAAGCCAAATACATAAAAAGCCTAAATCCCTCGTTGATTCGATGGGTGTCGCTTTTACGGAACTTACAATCGACTCTGCAAATAATTCAATTACAATGGAGTCATCGGGTGAGCAGGCTGACTTGATCACTCAGCCGCCCTCGACAAAAACTTTTTAATCAAACTAACAAGTTCAAAAACAAATGATATATAAAAAACACACATCAAAGTACATACAGGATTACTCCTTGCAGCGCAAGATCATCATATAAAATAGGGATTTCTATTTTCGTGCCCTCGGGTCCTTAGTTGTGCTCAGTTTTCCCAAGCTCCTTAGTTTTTCCTCATTTTTCCCCAAGACCTTGTCTGAAACCATCACGGGTGCTGTAACGGCTGGTTGCCCGACGGTTGACCGTTATCTTCTGACTAGTGGGGCCACGTAGAGCCCGCAAAGACACGTCGGACCATCCATCTTTGTTTGACCGTAAGCAACGCTGTATCCCTGACCAAAACGCGAACGAGTGGGGCTTCGGTATATCGAATGACAATTGGGGCCATGGTGCTTATACACGGGGCAATACACGGGTAGGATTAGATTTTTAAACGGAGCTCTATAGCGATGGCACGGAGGAGGTGGCCTGCGGGGTGCCGCGATGAGATCGACATCCACAAAGAACTGCATGAGGCGAGACCAGACACATTAGATAGATATGAACTAGACGCGTTTAACCATGCAAAGAAGAGAAGAAATGGTCGACGACATCGACGACTACCTCAAAACTTTGACTGACCGTGTCGGACACGAACGCGAGCAATGTAGAGAAAACTAGTGTCTCTCCTCTCTGGCGTGTATAGATGGGTGCTAGCAGAGTGTGGTGGCGAAGGGAAAGACCTCGCGGTGGTCTGTGGCGTCCATCATAGCGGGGCAGCGTGGCCGTGCCCACAGAGGCGTGCATGCATGTTCGGCATTGGCATCAGCATGTACGTTCGGCATTGGCCTCGGCGGTATCTCTGGTGTGTCAGTGATCGAATGAGGGGACTTGATTGAGGGTGCATCCCGACGGTGACCTAGCAGTGGCGGCGAGCATAGCCGTTCTGACCATGACGATATCGGCATCGGCATCGTTTGGAGGCTGTGGTGCTCGAATCAAGGTTGGGCAAAAAATTTTGACACATTTTAGATAGGGTTCCTTGTTGTTACACGTATGGCATCATGTATGGAAAATTTGGGGTCATTTGGAGATGTTCGAAAAATTCACTTTGCTTAAGCGCATGCCGTTTCATCTCACTGAAACCAGCTTTTCTAACAAGGTGATTTTTTCTACCTTCTCTAAATGACTTCAAATTTCATACAGCTGATCTTCTATACATAGATAGATAGATTATTTCGTTTTTACATTTTTCGAACTTTTTATTTTCCTTTATAATACCCAATTGATTTTCAGGTCAAAAACTCGAAAAACAGCATCATGTATGGCATCATTTTCACCCTAAATTTCAAATTTTGTGAAACTTTCCCTTTTAGATATTCCTTGTTGTTATAGGTATGGCATCATGTATGCCAAACTTGGTTAGGTCTCACTGAAACCAGCTTTTGTAACAAGTTAGGTTTTTTCGACATCCTCAAAAGGGATTTTTTTCTACCTTCTCTAAATAACCTCAAAGATCATACAGACGATCTTATATGCAAAGATAGGTAGATTGTTTCGTTATTACATTTTTTTGAACTTTTATTTCCCTTTATAACACCCATTTGATTTTCAGGTCAAAACCTCGAAAGTTAACATAAGTAGATGGTGAACCCTACCAAACTTCAAATACAGAGATAGATAGATTGTTTCGTGATGGCTACAAGAAATCGGTGATGGTTTATCATTTTTTGTGTGAAAAGTAATGGCTACAAGAAATCGGTGATGGTTTATCATTTTTTGCGTGAAAAGTAATGGCTACAAGAAATCGGTGATGGTTTATTATTTTTGCGTGAAAAGTAATGGCTACAACAAATCGGTGATGGCTTATAATTTTTTGCGTGAAAATTAATGGCTACAACAAATCGGTGATGGTTTATCATTTTTTGCGTGAAAATTAATGGTTACAACAAATCGGTGATGGTTTATCATTTTTTGCGTGAAAATTAATGGCTACAACAAATCGGTGATGGTTTATCATTTTTTGCGTGAAAATTAATGGCTACAACAAATCGGTGATGGTTTATCATTTTTTGCGTGAAAAGTAATGCCTAAAAGAGTTGGGCTTTAGCGCGTGAAAAATAATACAGAAAACCGCCCTTTAGCATACTTAGAGGGTGGAAGCTAACCGCCGACAGAGAGAGAGAGAGAGAGGGGTTATCCTGCCCGTTAGATCATACGATCAACGGTCGGCGGGCACGATCCGCGTAACATGGGCTAGACCAATCAGGGCAATGTTGCACGTCTGCGAGAATTTGTGAAGGGAGAGGGCAAAACTGAGTAGTATCAAGAAACCAAGGGCACCTGAGTAGTAAACAGACTAAGGGATTCAAATATGAGATTTCAAAAATGGAAAATGCGTGTTTTGTACAATGAAACCCATCTTGGCCTACCTCAAACTATTTGCAATACAAATATACATTAGTGTGAGAATTGTGGCCTCATTTAGACAAAGTATGTTTTGGGAAAAGTTGTTTTGGGAAGGGCTTATTGTGGAAAACCATGCACCTTCATAGCTACTAGGTGATTTGAGAAGTGGCAATTTGTGGTAAAACTTGATTTATCTATGACTTATCTATGATTTGAGAAGTGACAATTTGTGGTAAAGACTCCATGAGTAAGTGCCAATATTTTTTCGGAATTTTTTGCACATTAAATGACTCATTTAACTAGTTAATCCCATTTGTTGACTCTGTGTTGACTAGCCACTTGAGGGTAAAACTGAGTATATTGCACTAGCCAGTATTAGCACTGAAGGGGAAAACTGATCACACCAAAAATGCCACTCCCTCCGGTCCTAAATATAAGCCATATAGTGTTTTGAGAAAAATTTCATAATATAAGGTTTACTACGTTGCCCCACTTGTATGAAAAATATTTTTAGTGATTCGATCATGTTTTCTTAGCTTATGCAAAGTCCTCTATTAGCTCACGTTAATTGCCTAGGGTTAATCCTAACCAAACAAGGTGTAAATTTTCCCAAAAGTGTGTTTCTTAATTTCCGTGCCAAAAACTATATGGCTTATATTTAGGACCGGAGGGAGTAGTATAAGACTTGAGGGTATACCTGAGTATATCTAAATTTTCAGGGTTAGACTCGAGGACGCGTGTTGCGCTGCAGAAATGGAAGACAAGCAATTGTTGACGCGTAGACGCGGGTCGCGGTGCAGAAGTCGAAGACGTGCAATCGTGGACGCATGTCACGTTGCAGAAGTCCAAGACGTGCAGACGTGCAACGGTGGACGCGTAGGACGCGGGTCGCATTAACCACCCCTCGCCTTTATAGACGCCTCCTCGCACTATCTCTGTCACTCTCACTCGCTCACGCAACACCGCCTCTCTCACGTCCATCATCTTCTCCAAAGCAAAAAAACCCTCTCCCTCTCCCTCTCCTCTCCTCTGCCGGCGAGATGGACAAGGAGAATGCCAATCCCATCGTCCACGACGCCGTCGGCTCCATGCGCGACGCCTCCCTCTTCGACGCCGTCCCCTCAACGGTCGTCGCCGCCGGTGCATCGGAGGCTGCTGCCGGTGGCTGTCAGATCCCGGTGGGATGGGACCCTGATGCATGCAGTCGACACGTCCGTTGGGAACCCCAAGAGGAAGGTGTGATGCGTACAGTAGCAAGTTTTCCCTCAGAAAGAAACCAAGGTTTATCGAACCAGGAGGAGCCAAGAAGCACGTTGAAGGTTGATGGCGGAGGAGTGTAGTGCGGCGCAACACCGGGGATTCCGGCGCCAACGTGGAACCTGCACAACACAATCACAGAACTTTGCCCCAACGTAACAGTGAGGTTGTCAATCTCACCGGCTTGCTGTAAACAAAGGATTAGATGTATAGTGTGGATGATGATGGTTGTTTGCGAAGAATAGTAAAGAACAATTGCAGCAGATTGTATTTCAGATGTAAAGAATAGGACCGGGGTCCATAGTTTACTAGTGGTGTCTCTCCCATAAGATAAGCAGATGTTGGGTGAACAAATTACAGTTGCGCAATTGACAAATAAAGAAGGCATAACAATGCACATACATATATCATGACGACTACTATGAGATTTAATCAGGGCATTACGACAAAGTACATAGACCGCTATCCAGCATGCATCTATGCCTAAAAGTCCACCTTCAGGTTATCATCCGAACCCCCTCCAGTATTAAGTTGTAAACAACAGACAATTGCATTAAGTACGGTGCGTAATGTAATCAACACAAATATCCTTAGACAAAGCATCGATGTTTTATTCCTAGTGGCAACATCACATCCACAACCTTAGAACTTTCTGTCACTGTCCCAGATTTAATGGAGGCATGAACCCACTATCGAGCATAAATACTCCCTCTTGGAGTCACAAGTATCAACTTGGCCGGAGCCTCTACTAGCAACGGAGAGCATGCAAGAACATAAATAACATATATGATAGATTGATAATCAACTTGACATAGTATTCAATATTCATCGGATCCCAACAAACACAACATGAAGGATTACGAGATAGATGATCTTGATCATGATAGGCAGCTCACAAGATCTAACATGATAGCACAATGAGGAGAAGACAACCATCTAGCTACTGCTATGGACCCATAGTCCAGGGGTGAACTACTCACACATCGATCCGGAGGCGATCATGGCGATGAAGAGACCTCCGGGAGATGATTCCCCTCTCCGGCAGGGTGCCGGAGGCGATCTCCCCGAGATGGGATTGGCGGCGGCGGCGTCTCTGGAAGGTTTTCCGTATCGTGGCTCTCGGTACTGGGGGTTTCGCGACGAAGGCTTTAAGTAGGCGGAAGGGCAGGTCAAGGGGCGTCACGGGGGCCCCACACAACAGGCTGGCGCGGCCAGGGCCCAGGCCGCGCCGCCTTGTTGTGTCGTCGCCCCGTGGCCCCACTTCGTTTACTCTTCGGACTTCTGGAAGCTTCGTGCAAAAATAGGACCCTGAGCGTAGATTTCGTCCAATTCCGAGAATATTTCCTTACTAGGATTTCTGAAACCAAAAACAGCAGAAAACAGCAACTGGCTCTTCGGCATCCCGTCAATAGGTTAGTGCCGGAAAATGCATAATAATGACATATAATGTGTATAAAACATGTGAGTATCATCATAAAAGTAGCATGGAACATAAGAAATTATAGATACGTTTGGGACGTATCAAGCATCCCCAAGCTTAGTTCCTACTCGCCCTCGAGTAGGTAAACGATAACAAAGATAATTTCTGAAGTGACATGCTATCATAATCTTGATCATACTATTGTAAAGCATATGAGATGAATGCAGCGATTCGAAGCAATGATGAAGATAATGAGTACAGAAATGAATCACATAACAAAGACTTTTCATGAATAATACTTTCGAGACAAGCATCAATAAGACTTGCATAAGAGTTACTCATAAAGCAATAAATTCAAAGTAAAGGCATTGAAGCAACACAAAGGAAGATATAAGTTTCAGCGGTTGCTTTCAACTTCAACATGTATATCTCATGGATAATTGTCAACACAAAGCAATATAACAAGTGCAATAAGTAAACATGTAAGAATCAATGCACACAGTTGATACAAGTGTTTGCTTCTGGGATAGAAAGAATAGGCAAACTGACTCAACAATAAAGTAGAAGAAGGGCCCTTCGCAGAGGGAAGCATTGATTACTATATTTGTGCTAGAGCTTTTTATTTTGAAAACAAGAAACAATTTTGTCAACGGTAGTAATAAAGCATATGTGTTATGTATAATACATCTTATAAGTTGCAAGCCTCATGCATAGTATACTAATAGTGCTCGCACCTTGTCCTAATTAGCTTGGATTAACACGGATTATCATTGCATAGCATATGTTTCAACCAAGTGTCACAAAGGGGTACCTCTATGCCACCTGTACAAAGGTCTAAGGAGAAAGCTCGCATTGGATTTCTCGCTTTTGATTATTCTCAACTTAGACATCCATACCGGGACAACATAGACAACAGATAATGGACTCCTCTTTAATGCATAAGCATTCAACAACAATTAATATTCTCATAAGAGATTGAGGATTAGTTGTCCACACTGAAACTTCCACCATGAATCATGGCTTTAGTTAGCGGCCCAATTTTCTTCTCTAACAGTATGCATACTCAAACCATATGATCATGAAAATCGCTCTTACTTCAGACAAGACGAACATGCATAGCAACTCACATGATATTCAACAAAGGTAAAAGAGTTGATGGCGTCCCCAGAAACGTGGTTACCGCTCAACAAGCAACTTATTAAGAAATAAGACACATAAGTACATATTCTTCACCACAATAGTTTTTAAGCTATTTGTCCCATGAGCTATATATTGCAAAGGCAAAGAATAGAAATTTTAAAGGTAGCACTAAAGTAATGTACTTTGGAATGGAGGAGAAATGCCATGTAGTAGGTAGGTATGGTGGACACAAATGGCATGGTTATTGGCTCAAGGATTTGGATGCACGAGAAGAATTCCCTCTCAATACAAGGCTAGGCTAGCAAGGTTGTTTGAAGCAAACTCAAGTATAAAAGGTGCAGCAAAGCTCACATATGAACATATTGTAACTATTATAAGACTTTACATTGTCTCCTTGTTGTTCAAACACCTCAACCGAGAAAATATCTAGACTCTAGAGATCAATCATGCAAACCAAATTTTAACAAGCTCTATGTAGTTATTCATTAATGGGTACAAGGTACATGATGCAAGAGCTTAAACAAGATCTATATGAGCACAACAATTGCCAAGTATCACATTATTCAAGACATTAAACCATTTACCACATGCGGCATTTTCCGTTTCCAACCATATAGCAATGAATGAAATAGTCCAACTTTCGCAATGAACATTAAAGATAAAGCTAAGAACATATGTGTTCATACGAAACAGCGGAGCGTGTCTCTCTCCCAAACAAAGAATGCTAGGATCCGATTTATTCAAAGCAAAACAAAAAATAAAAACAAACAGACGCTCCAAGAAAAGCACATAAGATGTGACGGAATAAAAATATAGTTTCACTAGAGGAACCTGATAAGTTGTCGATGAAGAAGGGATGCCTTGGGCATCCCCAAGCTTATACGCTTGAGTCTTCTTAAAATATGCAGGGATGAACCACGGGGGCATCCCCAAGCTTTGACTTTTCACTCTTCTTGATCATATTGTATCATCCTCCTCTCTTGACCCTTGAAAACTTCCTCCACACCAAACTCGAAACAAACTCATTAGAGGGTCAGTGCATAATTCATATACTCAGAGGTGACATAATCATTCTTAACACTTCTGGACATTGCACAAAGCTACTAAAAGTTAATGGAACAAAGAAATCCATCAAACATAGCAAAAGAGGCAATGCGAAATAAAAGGCAGAATCTGTCAAAACAGAACAGTTCGTAAAGACGAATTTTAAAGTGGCACCAGATTTGCTCAGATGAAAATGCCCAAATTTAATGAAAGCTGCGTACATATCTGAGGATCACGCACGTAAATTGGTAGATTTTTTTGATTTTTCTACAGGGACTACTGCTCAAATTCGTGACAGCAAGAAATCTGTTCCTGCACAGTAATCCAAATCTAGTATTGGCTTTACTATCAAAGACTTTACTTGGCACAACAATGCAATAAAATAAAGATAAGAAGAGGTTGCTACAGTAGTAAACAACTTCCAAGACTCAAATATAAAATAAAGTGCAGAAGTAAAATAATGGGTTGTCTCCCATAAGCGCTTTTCTTTAACGCCTTCCAGCTAGGCGCAGAAAGTGTGTATCAAGTAATGTCAAGAGACGAAGCATCAACATCGGTGTTGGGAGTTTTCTCAACTATGCATTTTATCTTATCTATGTGAGTTTCAGAGGCTCCCTTTTCATTGTTCTTAGGTTTGCTATCCTCGTCAAACAAATTTTCAGGAACAAGCCAACCATAGTTAATCTCTAGAGCGCCATTCATTCCTAGGAGCTTACAAGGTATTGTTGTCTTAATCTCCCCACCATCATTAATATTATTAGTGTACCTTATTCTCTCCATGTCCATCTTTTCAAGGATACTAGCAAAGTTGGTATAAGAGCCAAGCATCTTATATTTAATAAAGACCTTTCTAGCCTCTCTTGCTACACCACCAAATTCTTTAAGAAGGGTTTCTAAAACAAAATCTTTCTTTTCCCCTTCTTTCATATCACCGAGTGTGAGAAACATGTGTTGAATTATAGGATTGAGATTAACAAATTTAGTTTCCAACATGCGAACTAAAGAAGCAGCAGCAATTTCATAAGTAGGAGCAAGTTCTACCAAGTGTCTATCTTCAAAATCTTCAACGGTACTAACATGAGTGAAAAAATCTTCTATATTATCTCTCCCAATTATAGACCCTCGTCCTACCGGTATGTCTTTTAGAGTGAACTTAGGAGGAAACATGATGAAATAAACTAAAGGTAAATAAAGTAAATGCAAGTAACTAATTTTTTTGTGTTTTTGATATAGAGAACAAGACAGTAAAACTAGCAACTAATTTTTTGTGTGTTTTTAATATAAGAGCAAACAAAGCAGTAAATAAAATAAAGCAAGACAAAAACAAAGTAAAAGATTGGAAGTGGAGACTCCCCTTGCAGCGTGTCTTGATCTCCCCGGCAACGGCGCCAGAAATTGAGCTTGATGCGTGCAGTCGACACGTCCGTTGGGAACCCCAAGAGGAAGGTGTGATACGTACAGTAGCAAGTTTTCCCTCAGAAAGAAACCAAGGTTTATCGAACCAGGAGGAGCCAAGAAGCACGTTGAAGGTTGATGGCGGAGGAGTGTAGTGCGGCGCAACACCAGGGATTCCGGCGCCAACGTGGAACCTGCACAACACAATCACAGAACTTTGCCCCGACGTAACAGTGAGGTTGTCAATCTCACCGGCTTGCTGTAAACAAAGGATTAGATGTATAGTGTGGATGATGATGGTTGTTTGCGAAGAATAGTAAAGAACAATTGCAGCAGATTGTACTTCAGATGTAAAGAATAGGACCGGGGTCCACAGTTCACTAGTGGTGTCTCTCCCATAAGATAAGCAGATGTTGGGTGAATAAATTACAGTTGGGCAATTGACAAATAAAGAAGGCATAACAATGCACATACATATATCATGATGAGTACTATGAGATTTAATCGGGGCATTACGACAAAGTACATAGACCGCTATCCAAGCATGCATCTATGCCTAAAAAGTCCACCTTCGAGGTTATCATCCGAACCCCTCCGAGTATTAAGTTGTAAACAACGAGACAATTGCATTAAGTACGGTGCGTAATGTAATCAACACAAATATCCTTAGACAAAGCATCGATGTTTTATCCCTAGTGGCAACGAGCACATCCACAACCTTAGAACTTTCCGTCACATCGTCCCAGATTTTAGAGGCATGAACCCACTATCGAGCATAAATACTCCCTCTTGGAGTCACAAGTATCAACTTGGCCAGAGCCTCTACTAGCAACGGAGAGCATGCAAGAACATAAATAACATATATGATAGATTGATAATCAACTTGACATAGTATTCAATATTCATCGGATCCCAACAAACACAACATGAAGGATTACGGATAGATGATCTTGATCATGATAGGCAGCTCACAAGATCTAACATGATAGCACAATGAGGAGAAGACAACCATCTAGCTACCGCTATGGACCCATAGTCCGGGGGTGAACTACTCACACATCGATCCGGAGGCGATCATGGCGATGAAGAGACCTCCGGGAGATGATTCCCCTCTCCGGAAGGGTGCCGGAGGCGATCTCCTGAATCCCCGAGATGGGATTGGCGGCGGCGGCGTCTCTGGAAGGTTTTCCGTATCGTGGCTCTCGGTACTGGGGGTTTCGCGATGAAGGCTTTAAGTAGGCGGAAGGGCAGGTCAAGGGGCGTCACGGGGGCCCACACAACAGGCTGGCACGGCCAGGGCCCAGGCCGCGCCGCCTTGTTGTGTCGTCGCCCCATGGCCCCACTTCGTTTACTCTTCGGACTTCTGGAAGCTTCGTGCAAAAATAGGACCCTGGGTGTTGATTTCGTCCAATTCCGAGAATATTTCCTTACTAGGATTTCTGAAACCAAAAACAGCAACTGGCTCTTCGGCATCTCGTCAATAGGTTAGTGCCGGAAAATGCATAATAATGACATATAATGTGTATAAAACATGTGAGTATCATCATAAAAGTAGCATGGAACATAATAAATTATAGATACGTTTGGGACGTATCAGACCCCTATGAGGAGGTGCCGTACGAGGCGCCCCCGAATCCCTACGACACCTTCATGGATGACCCATGGAACGAGGTAACTATGGTTTGCTCCCCTTTTTGTTCCCCATTCCTTTTTGAACCCTATTTTTTCTGGTGTAGATGGATCTGTAGATGGATGAGTATTGGGTTAACATTTGCGCCGATTTTATTCCATTTGGTTTTGATTCCTTCTTGATTTCGTTTAAGATTTGGGGTTCAGCCGTTCGGTTAATTTATGCAACTAATAATGGGATCTCAATTGGTTAATTTATGCAAGTAATCATGGGATCTCAATCAGTTATTTTATGCACGAATCAAAAGATATCAACCGTTTAATTTTGCAAGTAATCTAGAATGTGTTCAAGTTCAGATCTGGAATCTGTTTCTTTGCCTATGATGAATCGTTGGGCACAAATCCTTACAGGGAGGGTTCAGCGAACTATTGCTGTGTACAAATCTGTTGTGCATGAGCTTTGGTTCGCTAACCCCTTCCCTGTAGATATATAATCGTGTCCACTCTAACTGAGGCTGCCTCTATTTTTTCTAACTTAGTTATCTCATTAATAATCATTGCAACTCATTCACTCATAGTTTCCGTTTGATATGGATCAGCTGTCTGGCAGCGATGTCGGCAACGACGACGAGCACCATGACACCAAGACTCGGCAGGTGCTGCGGAGGCTGCAGGTCGGCCACTACGTCTCGTACTTCGCCAACGGTGTCTACAGGTGCCCCTTCTGCACTAGGAGACTCGGTGGCACCGACTTCAACTGCCTCCTCACGCATGCCGAGAACATCGGCAACACCTTCCCTCATGTAGGCACGACGGTGAACCCCTACTCCTTCCGCGCCAAGCACAAGGCGCTCGGCATGCACCTCTGCAGCTTCCAGCGGGTGGAGATCGCCGCCGGGCGCATGCCTCTGCTCAAGCCCAAGGTGCCCAAGCGGAGCAACAAGTGGAGGCAGAGCCAGATGGGGTAGGCGAAGTCCTGGACGTGTGCTGCTGCTGCCTCCTCCATTTTGTTGTTAGCTTGGGATCCCTTGTTGTTATGTTGTTAGTATGATGATGATGTGAAGAACCTCGAACCTGTTACTATGTTGGCTGCTGTATGCAGCTTATTATCTAGGGAGAGATCCCTATTATCTATCCCTATTCTACTATATGACTGTGTTAATTTATCGTACATTACCGTGGAGATTTTCTTCTAGATTTAACTACATACATATGGATCAGAGAGAGTGCTATATTTGCAGCCATATTGGGCAAACAACGAGGGCCAAAAGGCACAAATAATTGAAGAAAGACAGAAATGCAAGCTTCTCTAGATTTGATACAAATTAGGTAAAAAAGACAGAGAGAAAGAGGGGGAAAAAGTACTCTTAAAAATGCCAATTTGGGCCGAGAGAGACAGAACCCAACTCCTGCTCACGTGCAACCAAACGCTGTCTCGTCCTGTCCCACGTGGTCCCTTTCTACCAGCCCCACGCGACGCGGCCCCACATGATGCGGCCCCACACGTCAGCACGGAACGGTCAACTAAACGGGAATCCTGCCGTCTGAGCTCCTTCTGCGGGATTCAAACAAGGGCTTGGGGAAAACTGAGGAAAATCTAAGGAGCTGGGGAAAACTGAGTACAACTAAGGACCCGAGGGACGAGAATAGAAATCCCTATAAAAAAATATATATATATATACATAACTTCATGGAAGGGTTTCCTGATCTTCTCGAGCCTTCAAATCTCTTTCGATTACTGTTTCCATCCAGGAAATAATAACATATGCAGGGTGTCTGGCTATGGAATAATACTGGTCTAATCTTCTATTGGCATTCGCTATGACCTCCAAATCTAAGGTCGGGTGGCACGCCAAAACTGAGGCAAGCGCAAGTTCGGCTCCAGCAAAAAGGTCCTTCCGCACCAGCAATCGAGTTCTTTCCGGAGTCTTAAATCGGTTGAATAAAGCAGACAAAGTCTCGGGTGCTTGATCCAATGGAAACATGGTTTTCCATACCATCGAGAGATGAGCATGGTACTTGTCAAAGTAATAATGCACCTTTTCCACTCGATGTGCAAACCTAGCCATGGCTACGGCTTTTGATCGATTCGACCACAATTCATGTTTCGGGTGAGCAACATCGGTCATTACAACGATCTTCTCATGGATTCGCCTGTTCTCTTCTGATTCGTCAAAGGCTATGATTGTGGAAATAAGAAAGTCAATCAGCAGAAGGCTAACTTAGCAAGCAAGTCAACAAAAGTCAAAAGATGATCAGGTGTTTACAGCTTAAGCTTTCAGTAGCAACGCGAAGGCAATCCAGAGCATGCTGTTCAACTGCGGAAGCAATCTCGCTTTTTCTTTTCACCAGCGCCGCCATAGCATGAAGATTAGATATATCTTTGTTCAACCGAGATATTTGATCACGTAAGCGACGAACGAGATCTGATTCAACACTAGCTGAAGGATTCAAAGAAGGTTCAGCACGAGAAGAAGTTGAAGGAATCTGCAACACAATTCTTAATTCAGAAAAGCATGGATGAAAGACGAAAAAACTCCCATCGGGAGCATATATTACATTCAAAAGATTGTTGATACTAGCAACAAAGCTAGTACAAGTCAAGGATAGATTAAATTGTATCTAACATTACAAGGGCGAAACAAATATTATTTCAAGGCTGAGCCGACGATGAATCAGGAGCAGCCTTAGACGCAGCTTTGGTCTTTTCTTCATCAACTAACTTGAGGAGCTGGTTGGCGCATACCACTACCGATTGCTTGAAAGGCTCGAGACTGACTAGGCATTCGTCGGCATCTACTGGCAATGCCTTGGACAACTTTTCCAACTCAGAACCTAGCCCGTGCACCATTAACAATTGGGAAGTAAGAACCGCCCCAAAGAGACGGGAGCGCCGCTTCAGTACCTCTATAGCTTCAGAAGATTCGATGAAGAAGGTATCTGCCATCTCGCCAAGGGTCTTGTTTTGGCTCAACTTTGGGAACATCATCGAAAATAACTTCGATAGAGCCCCCTTGGTTTTTTGCAAAAGTCCTTGGACTAGGTTATTTGAATCAGTGGCAAGCGAAAGAGCATCAGACATCGAGTCCTCTCGAAGCTTGCGTGTACGATCGACGGGCATATTGGCAGCACCTGGGAAAGTTGCGAGTAAGCAACTCAGAATATAATACTGGAAGATGATACGTCTCCGACGTATCGATAATTTCTTATGTTCCATGCCACATTATTGATGATATCTACATGTTTTATGCATCCTTTATGTCATATTTATGCATTTTCCGGCACTAACCTATTAACGAGATGCCGAAGAGCCAGTTGTTGTTTTCTGCTGTTTTTGGTTTCAGAAATCCTAGTAAGGAAATATTCTCGGAATTGGACGAAATCAACGCCCAGGGGCCTATTTTTACACGAAGCTTCCAGAAGACCGGAGGACTTACGAAGTGGGTCCACGAGGTGGCGCCACACTAGGGCGGCGCGGCCTGGGCCTTGGCCGCGCCGGCCTGTTGTGTGGGGCCCTCGTGTGGCCCCCTGACCTGCCCTTCCGCCTACATATAGTCTTCGTCGCGAAACCCCCAGTACGGAGAGCCACGATACGGAAAACCTTCCAGAGACGCCGCCGCCGCCAATCCCATCTCGGGGGATTCAGGAGATCGCCTCCGGCACCCTGCCGGAGAGGGGAATCATCTTCCGGAGGACTCTTCACCGCCATGGTCGCCTCCGGAGTGATGAGTGAGTAGTTCACCCCTGGACTATGGGTCCATAGCAGTAGCTAGATGGTCGTCTTCTCCTTATGTGCTTGATTGTCGGATCTTGTGAGCTGCCTAACATGATCAAGATCATCTATCTGTAATGCTATATGTTGTGTTTGTCGGGATCCGATGGATAGAGAATACTATGTTATGTTGATTATCAATCTATTACCTATGTGTTGTTTATGATCTTGCATGCTCTCCGTTATTAGTAGAGGCTCGGCCAAGTTTTTACTCTTAACTCCAAGAGGGAGTATTTATGCTCGATAGTGGGTTCATGCCTCCATTAAATCCGGGACGGTGACGAGAAAGTTCTAAGGTTGTGGATGTGTTGTTGCCACTAGGGATAAAACATTGATGCTATGTCCGAGGATGTAGTTATTGATTACATTACGCACCATACTTAATGCAATTGTCCGTTGTTTGCAACTTAATACTGGAAGGGGTTCGGATGATAACCTCGAAGGTGGACTTTTTAGGCATAGATGCATGTTGGATAGCGGTCTATGTACTTTGTCGTAATGCCCAATTAAATCTCACTATACTCATTATATCATGTATGTGCATGGTCATGCCCTCTCTATTTGTCAATTGCCCAACTGTAATTTGTTCACCCAACATGCTATTTATCTTATGGGAGAGACACCTCTAGTGAACTGTGGACCCCGGTCCATTCTTTTACATCGAATACAATCTACTCGCAATACTTGTTCTACTCGTTTTCTCGCAAGCAATCATCATCCACACTATACATCTAATCCTTTGTTACAGCAAGCCGGTGAGATTGACAACCTCACTGTTTCGTTGGGGCAAAGTATTTTGGTTGTGTTGTGCAGGTTCCACGTTGGCGCCGGAATCCATGGTGTTGCGCCGCACTACATCCCGCCGCCATCAACCTTCGACGTGCTTCTTGACTCCTACTGGTTCGATTAAACCTTGGTTTCTTACTGAGGGAAACTTGCTACCGTGCGCATCACACCTTCCTCTTGGGGTTCCCAACGGACGTGTCAACTACACGCATCAAGCAAATTTCTGGCGCCGTTGCCGGGGAGATCAAGACACGCTGCAAGGGGAGTCTCCACAATCCAATCTCTTTACTTTGTTTTTGTCTTGCTTAATTTTATTTACTACTTTGTTTGCTGCATTATATCAAAACACAAAAAAAAAATTAGTTGCTAGCTTTACTTTATTTACTGTCTTGCACTCTATATCAAAAACACAAAAAAAATTAGTTACTTGCATTTTACTTTTGTTACCATGTCTAGTTCTGCACCTGTTACTTCTTCACCTGAGGAATTAGTGTTCACTTTTAAACAAGGGGATGAGGAGAGTTTTAAAGATGCTTGGTCCAGAATTTTTACTTCTTATCGTAAAGCTGAACCTCAAATGACTCTAAGTTTGCTCCTTAGTAATTTTTATTTTGGTCTTATGATTCGCTATAGATATGCCTTGGATGCTCGTAGTGGGAGGAGATTTCCTTCATTGCAATGGGGATCAAGCTTTTAATGCCATAAAGAAGTTGGTTGCATCACATGATTCAGCTAATAACTTTGATTCAGCCCTTATTAGCATTTATAATAGATTAAACACTCTTGAGACAAGTGCATCTCGCTTGAATGAAAATTATAGATATGTTCGTAACCGTCTTGATCAAGTTTTAGTGAACTCTGAACCTTCATTATGGGATCCTACTATTAAAATTGTTATCGGTGACCAAACTCTTCATGCCAATTGTGATATTATGTCTGAATTTTGCCTAATGCCTAAGAGTATTCATGAATCTTTGAAACTTTGGGGATTCGTTGAAGGGGGAGAAGGAATAACTCTTATTGATAACTTTGTTATAATTCCTAAAGGAATAGCTGCGGGTGTGCATACAACCGTTCTTGGGAGAACAATATCCATTGATTATCTTGTTATTGAATGTGCAGGAACAGGACAAATCACACTCGGAAGATCCCTGCTGAAACTATTGGGAGTAGTCATAGATATGGGAGAAGGCACCCTAAAATTCACCTCTACACCCGGGGGTAGACATATATTCCCTAAATCAAAGAGTAAGAGAAAGAACAAGAAATGTAAGGGTAAAGCCCAAGGTAATGTTGATACTGCATCTCTTGATAACACTTGATATACACTTTCTGCGCCTAGTTGAAAGGCGTTAAAGAAAAGCGCTTATGGGAGACAACCCATGTTTTTACTACAATACTTTTATTTTATATTTGAGTCTTGGAAGTTGTTACTACTGTAGCAACCTCTCCTTATCTTAGTTTTGTGCATTGTTGTGCCAAGTAAAGTGTTTGATAGTAAGGTTCATACTAGATTTGGATTACTGCGCAGAAACAGATTTCTTTGCTGTCACTAATCTGGGCCTAATTCTCTGTAGGTAACTCAGAAAATTATGCCAATTTACGTGAGTGATCCTCAAATATGTACGCAACTTTCATTCAATTTGAGCATTTTCATCTGAGCAAGTCTGGTGCCTCAATAAAATTCGTCTTTACGAACTGTTCTGTTTTGACAGATTCTGCCTTTTATTTCGCATTGCCTGTTTTGCTATGCTTGATGGATTTTTCTATTCCATTGACTTTCGGTAGCTTTGTGCAATGTCCAGAAGTGTTAAGAATGATTATGTCACCTCTGAACATGTAAATTTTAATTGTGCACTAACCCTCTAATGAGTTGTTTTGAGTTTGGTGTGGAGGAAGTTTTCAAGGATCAAGAGAGGGAGATGATACAATATGATCAAGGAGAGTGAAAGCTCTAAGCTTGGGGATGCCCCGGTGGTTCACCCCTGCATATTTTAAGAAGACTCAAGCGTCTAAGCTTGGGGATGCCCAAGGCATCCCCTTCTTCATCGACAACATTATCGGGTTCCTCCCCCGAAACTATATTTTTATTCCATCACATCTTATGTGCTTTGTTTGGAGCGTCGGTTTGTTTTTGTTTTTGTTTTTGTTTGAATAAAATGGATCCTAGCATTCATTGTGTGGGAGAGAGACACGCTCCATCTGTTGCATATGGACAAATATGTCCTTAGGCTTTACTCATAGTATTCATGGCGAAGGTTGAATCTTCTTCGTTAAATTGTTATATGGTTGGAATCGGGAAATGCTACATGTAGTAATTCTAAAATGTCTTGAATAATTTGATACTTGGAAATTGTTGTGCTCATGTTTAAGCTCTTGCATCATATACTTTGCACCTATTAATGAAGAAATACATAGAGCTTGCTAAAATTTGGTTTGCATAATTGGTCTCTCTAAAGTCTAGATAATTTCTAGTATTGAGTTTGAACAACAAGGAAGACGGTGTAGAGTCTTATAATGTTTACAATATGTCTTTTATGTGAGTTTTGCTGCACCGGTTCATCCTTGTGTTTGTTTCAAATAACCTTGCTAGCCTAAACCTTGTATCGAGAGGGAATACTTCTCATGCATCCAAAATCCTTGAGCCAACCACTATGCCATTTGTGTCCACCATACCTACCTACTACATGGTATTTCTCCGCCATTCCAAAGTAAATTGCTTGAGTGCTACCTTTAAAATTTCTATCCTTTACCTTTGCAATATATAGCTCATGGGACAAATAGCTTAAAAACTATTGTGGTATTGAATATGTACTTATGCACTTTATCTCTTATTAAGTTGTTTGTTGTGCGATATTGGGGACGCCATCAACTACTCTTTGTTGAATATCATGTGAGTTGCTATGCATGTCCGTCTTGTCTGAAGTAAGGGAGATTTACCACTCATTTAATGGTTAGAGCATGCATAATGTTAGAGAAGAACATTGGGCCGCTAACTAAAGCCATGATCCATGGTGGAAGTTTCAGTTTTGGACATATATCCTCAATCTCATATGAGAACATTAATTGTTGCTACATGCTTATGCATTAAAGAGGAGTCCATTATCTGTTGTCTATGTTGTCCCGGTATGGATGTCTAAGTTGAGAATAATCAAAAGCGAGAAATCGAATGCGAGCTTTCTCCTTAGACCTTTGTACGGGCGGCATAGAGGTACCCCATTGTGACACTTGGTTAAAACATGTGTATTGCGATGACAATCCCGATAATCCAAGCTAATTAGGACAAGGTGCGGGCACTATTAGTATACTATGCATGAGGCTTGCAACTTGTAAGATATAATTTACATAACACATATGCTTTATTACTACCGTTGACAAAATTGTTTCTTGTTTTCGAAATAAAAGCTCTAGCACAAATATAGCAATCAATGCTTCCCTCTGCGAAGGGCCTTTCTTTTACTTTTATGTTGAGTCAGTTCACCTATCTCTCTCCACCTCAAGAAGCAAACACTTGTGTGAACTGTGCATTGATTCCTACATACTTGCATATTGCACTTGTTATATTACTTTACATTGACAATATCCATGAGATATACATGTTATAAGTTGAAAGCAACCGCTGAAACTTAATCTTCCTTTGTGTTGCTTCAATACCTTTACTTTGATTTATTGCTTTATGAGTTAACTCTTATGCAAGACTTATTGATGCTTGTCTTGAAAGTACTATTCATGAAAAGTCTTTGCTTTATGATTCAGTTGTTTACTCATGTCATTACCATTGTTTTGATCGCTGCATTCATTACATATGTTTACAATAGTATGATCAAGGTTATGATGGCATGTCACTCCAGAAATTATCTTTGTTATCGTTTACCTGCTCGGGACGAGCAGGAACTAAGCTTGGGGATGCTGATACGTCTCCGACGTATCGATAATTTTTTATGTTCCATGCCACATTATTGATGATATCTACATGTTTTATGCATAATTTATGTCATATTTATGCATTTTCCGGCACTAACCTATTAACGAGATGCCGAAGAGCTAGTTGCTGTTTTCTGCTGTTTTTGGTTTCAGAAATCCTAGTAAGGAAATATTCTCGGAATTGGACGAAATCAACGCCCAGGGGCCTATTTTTACACGAAGCTTCCAAAAGACCGGAGGACTTACGAAGTGGGGCCACAAGGTGGCGCCACACTAGGGCGGCGCGGCCTGGGCCTTGGTCGCGCCGGCCTGTTGTCGCGTTGCCCTTCCGCCTACTTAAAGCCTTCGTCGCGAAACCCCCAGTACCGAGAGCCACGATACGGAAAACCTTACTGAGACGCCGCCGCCGCCAATCCCATCTTGGGGGATTCAGGAGATCGCCTCCGGCACCCTGCCGGAGAGGGGAATCATCTCCCGGAGGACTCTTCACCGCCATGGTCGCCTCCGGAGTGATGAGTGAGTAGTTCACCCCTGGACTATGGGTCCATAGCAGTAGCTAGATGGTTGTCTTCTCCTCATGTGCTTCATTGTCGGATCTTGTGAGCTGCCTAACATGATCAAGATCATCTATCCGTAATTCTATATGTTGTGTTTGTCGGGATCCGATGGATAGAGAATACTATGTTATGTTGATTATCAATCTATTACCTATGTGTTGTTTATGATCTTGCATGCTCTCCGTTATTAGTAGAGGCTCTGGCCAAGTTTTTGCTCTTAACTCCAAGAGGGAGTATTTATGCTCGATAGTGGGTTCATGCCTCCATTAAAATGCGGGACGAGTGATGGAAAGTTCTAAGGTTGTGGATGTGCTGTTGCCACTAGGGATAAAACATTGATGCTATGTCCGAGGATGTAGTTATTGATTACATTACGCACCATACTTAATGCAATTGTCTGTTGTTTTACAACTTAATACTGGAAGGGGTTCGGATGATAACCTGAAGGTGGACTTTTTAGGCATAGATGCATGCTGGATAGCGGTCTATGTACTTTGTCGTAATGCCCAATTAAATCTCACAATATTCATCATATCATGTATGTGCATTGTTATGCCCTCTCTATTTGTCAATTGCCCGACTGTAATTTGTTCACCCAACATGCTATTTGTCTTATGGGAGAGACACCTCTAGTGAACTGTGGACCCCGGTCCATTCTTTTATACTGAAATACAATCTGCTGCTATTGTTCTTTACTGTTCTTGCAAACAATCATCATCCACACTATACATCTAATCCTTTGTTACAGCAAGCCGGTGAGATTGACAACCTCGCTGTTTCGTTGGGGCAAAGTACTTTGGTTGTGTTGTGCAGGTTCCACGTTGGCGCCGGAATCCCTGGTGTTGCGCCGCACTACATCCCGCCGCCATCAACCTTCAACGTGCTTCTTGGCTCCTCCTGGTTCGATAAACCTTGGTTTCTTTCTGAGGGAAAACTTGCTGCTGTGCGCATCATACCTTCCTCTTGGGGTTCCCAACGAACGTGTGAGTTACACGCCATCAAGCATCCGCGCCTAAACTCGGGGCTACTCCCACCGGGAGTGCTGAATGCTCACCCGATAAAAATTATGGACTCGAAGGATTATTTGTGCGGCCTAGAATCATGCCCAGGGACTTGATTCTGTGTAGGGTAATATTTTTTTGCCATCGGCAGTTAACCGGTAAAACCGGGAACGTTACTCGATATCCTTTATGTACTAAATCTTGCTTGAAAGAAATGAAGACCTGATGAAGGGAGATATATCGGATGACCATAACAGTTTCCGAAAAGTTTCGACAGAGGAAGTAATTCGAGTAGAACAACTTGAGTCTACACACGGTTGTCAGCATCCGTGTCTAGACTCGGGGGCTACTCCCATCGGGAGCGCTGGACGCGCACCCGATGAAGAAGATGCTACTATTACAAGAAAGCCAAGTTTTTCCTGGCGATGAAGATTCAAACAGAAGACGCATTTTTAGTCCCTGCCCGAATTTTCTTCGGCCAGTCACTCGGGGGCTACTGATGTGGGCATTACCCTTCGGGTAACTAGTGTTGTACTACCTCCTACGGTCCAGCCAGGGGCCCATGAAGACACTCGACGACCAGGTGGGCCGTAGCGTCGGTTCCGAAGAAGATTTCTTGAAGCACAAGGCAAGAAGACGAAGAATACAAGGAACGTTTAGCTCTAAGGTACTCTGTAGCTTAGTCGTACCCGGACAGACTTCTTGAGACCTGGCTCCCAATATAAGGGCCAGGAGAGGGGCTGCCGAGGGGCACACGCAATCATAATAATCACAGCCACCGCAAGTCTAGAGCTAGGTCATTGCAGAACTTAGTTTCTCGACGAGATCACAGCCGAAACCTTCAGCACCCCATTGTAATTCGATATTTTCATAATCAAGATCAGACAGACAGGACGTATGGGTTTTACCTCATCGAGGGCCCCGAACCTGGGTAAATCGCTTTCCCCGCTTGTTTGACAACCGATGTCTCGTGTTAGCCTACAGGATTCTATCTACCCTAAGCCCCATACGGAGGGCATTACCGAGGAGTACCCTCGACAGCAGGGGTCGATATATTCCGCTAGGGACTAACCAAGAACGGGGTTTTGTTGGTAAGATCCATGTATAAAGCATTAATCGAATCCATTCAACCGGTTCTAAATAATAAGACTATTTGGAAGATGAAGATACCTTTTAAAACTAAGGTTTTTGAACATGGTGTTATCTACTAAATCTATCTATCTATTCTATTCTATTATATACTAAAAGCAAAATAAGGGTGTTTTTTGAGACACCATGTTAATCCACATACGGTTAATTATCTGATCTGCTAACTCTTCGTTAACTTGTTAACTTTATATATAAACGGTGGAGATTTAAAACACACGCAAATAAAATATGTTCCAATACGGTAATAGACACGTACGGGATCAGCTCGGACCAAACATCGCGCGCCCATAGATTGGAACAAAGGAGTCCCGGTCGCTCTTTTGTTTTTCCGCTGAGCAGTACAAATTTGAAATCTGAATGTTACATGGATTTTACTTAGCCTAGCTTCTCTTTCTTAATTAAATTTTAATTTTCTCTTACCGTGTCAGCCTAGGCCCACAAACTGAGGAGGATGTCCATTTAAAAAATAGCATGCAGTAATGGCACGTCAGCTAGGCTGAGTTCAATACAAACGACCATACATAACTTAATTTTATCTAACACACGCGTACCTATTGCTAGTTAATTATAGGAGATTTTTATTCTCAAGATTAAAGGTATGTCAGATTGTAGTGCTATGAAGGTTTGAATTCTCCAAAGATTAATTTGTACCAACAAAATATTATTTCCGATAGATTTGAGTGTGATAGAAGTTTAATTACCGAAAACAACATTACACATGCATAAGCATACTTAACCATAAATTGGACTAAGCACATACATCAGATCTGAACATGAAACAAGTAGCAGTGCAAGGTAAGAGAGGAAAAGCACACACATCGCGACCGGGAAGGTCGAACCAGCACCACCACCATGGGAATCATTGATGTCGCCCATCGTGTAGTCGGATTCGTAGAGGAAACAGTCGAACCGGTGAAGAAAAACACGAACAACAGCGAGCAGTCGCGCCGAGATGCTCCCCAAAAACCTTATCGCCCGTCTCCCGGTGCAAGATTTCGACCGACAGGGTTTCGGAAGCCTGCTTTCCCGGACGGCTGTGCACGCAGTCGCCGGGATGGGGAAGACTAGAGAGTAGCGCAGCAAAATGAACTTTTTCGTGAGAGAGGCAGACTACAGAGTTCTGAGAGCTCAAGACTCCAGATATGTTCTGTCTCCTGGTATAGCCTGGGAGGGGAGCCGACCCGACTGCGTTGCCACGCGTAGAAAGCCAGGGACACGCGGCGAACATGCAAATGCAGGTCGACATGTACCCAACTCAGTTGATGCACCAAGCAAAAAATTTAGGCTTCCTAGAGTGTGTCTCGAACTCGAACTTGAGTCACGAAACGCGACGTGTGTGCGTGACGAGGCGAGGCGAGGTGGGGCGGGCGGAGGAGGAGTGCGTAAGGGCTCCTTAGAGCAACCCTTGTATACCACTCCAACTCCCTCCCAACTAGCAATGTGGGACTAAACTTTGTTCCCCAAGACTGTCCCAAGCTTCCAACGTGATGGGCCTTGAGATTTCAGAAATTATAGGCTATATGGGTTGCCTTACTGGGCTGCAGGCCATCTACATCCACTGTTTAATATACCTACACTTCAGTGGAGACTGTTAAGTTGAACTTCCACATAGGCAAGAAGCTATGCTTGACTACAACTGAACAATGGACTATGCCTTGAATTTTCATCCTTGTGCAGCAAGTTTCACTCAATGCCGACATGGTACTAGGCTACCATAGTCTTCCCCTTGGGTGGAGCTTATAAGTCATACTCCTCGGCCCTTCATGAGCTTACTAGAGATTCACCCAACTCTCCCACACTGTGACCAGCAGTTTCACTCATATAGGTGTGTTCCTCAAAGATCGCCCTGTAGGATAGCGTCTTCGCTCATCAAGAGCCGCACAAAACACATTAAGACATTGTCAACCTTCCTTACAGTAACTATGAGAGAGTTTGCATCTGCAGCGGAGTGGGAGTCTTAAATTTTCTCTCAACTCAGTTGCTCCGGTTATTTTCCCAGGTCCTAGTTCATGAGATATCCGATCACATAGGTTGGGTTACCCCCTCGGCAACTCACGTGGGTCTCAAACCCATCTCCCTCGATGCAAGGTCTATCATGTTTCTTGATAGTCCTTTTGTGAAATGATCCGTCAGATTCTTAGCACTTTGGGCATAATCCAATGCTATAACTCCGGAGTTTTTCAGTTTTCTGAGAAACTTCAATCTCCTCTTAACATGTTTGGAACTTTTCATATTATCCTTAGAACTTTTCTCTTTGATAATCACAGTTCATGAGGATAGCCGGTATTGGTTTTTCAACCATAGGCAAGTCCATCAAGAGCTCACGAAGCTATTCCACTTCGACAGTAGCTGTATCTAATGCTATGAGTTCTGTTTCTATAGTTGACCTCATTAAGATGATCTGCTTGCAAGACTTTCAGGAAACAGCGCCACCACCAAGAGTGAAAACATATCCACTTGTGGCCTTCATCTTAGCATCGGAAATCGAATTAGAATAACTATACCCTTCAAGTCCTCTTGGATACCTGGTATAATGAATTCCATAACGCATGGTTCCCGTTAGATAGCACGTCACTCTCTCAAGAGCATGCCAATGATCATCTCCCGGATTGGCCACAAACCGGCTAAGTTTGCATGCAGCAAACGAGATATCAGGCCTCGTAGCGCAAGTTAAATACATGAGTGAACCAATGATTTGAGAGCATCTCAATTGATCTCTAGTTTTCTTTTCATTCTTTCGAATCAAGACACTAGAATCATAAGGTGTGAGAGAATATCTGCAATCAGCATAGGCAAATCTGCTCAACAACTTCTCAACATAATGAGATTGCACAAGTGTAATCCCATTATTCTCATCTCTCAATAACTTGATGTCTAATATAACATCAGCTTCTCCAAGGTCTTTCATCTAAAAACATTGAGATAATAAGGTCTTTACCTCCTTAATCACATTGAGACTCGTCCTAAAAAATAGTATGACATCCACATACAAACATATGACAACTCCCTCACCCCCACCATGGCGGTAGTACACACATTTGTTGGCTTCATTAACAACAAAGCCCACAGATGTCAGAGTTCTTTCAAACTTCTCATGCCATTGTTTGGGCACTTGTTTGAGACCATACAAAAATTTCTTTAATTTAGACACCTTTCTTTCTTGACCTTCTAGTACGAAACCATCAGGTTGTTCCATGTAAATTTCCTCTTCCAACTCCCCATTTAGTAAAGTCGTCTTAACGTCCATTTGATCAACGAGAAGACCGTGTGAGGCAACCAATGATAGTAGTACTCGAATTGTGGTCAATCTCGCCACATGTGAGTAGGTATCAAAGAAATCTTTGTCTTCCTTTTGGGTATAGTCTATGGCTACAAGCTGAGCTTTGTACTTCTCAATAGTACCATCAGCTCGAAGCTTCTTCTTAAATACCCATTTACATCCTACAGGTTTGCACCCATAATGATGCTCAGATAACTCCCACGTTCAATTAGCCAATATGGAATCCATCTCTCTTTGAACCGCTTCCTTCCAGTAGTCTGCATCAAGAGATGCGAGAGTTTCTGAAATGGTAGTGGGAGTATCATCCAAAAGATACACAATGAAATCATTACCAAAAGACTTTGCAGTCCTTTGTCTCTTGCTCCTTGTGGGAGCTTCATTGTCATCCTCATCAGAATCTGAACTCTCATCATCATATTCCTCACTAAACTACATAGGAGTTTCAGGAATTGGATCAGATTCCCAACTAGACATGCCATGCATATCTCTGATACGTCTCCAACGTATCCATAATTTCTGATGTTCCATGCTTGTTTTATGACAATACTTACATGTTTTGCTTGCACTTTATAATGTTTTTATGCGTTTTCCGGAACTAACCTATTAACAAGATGCCACAGTGCCAGTTCCTGTTTTCTGCTGTTTTTGGTTCCAGAAAGGCTGTTCGGGCAATATTCTTGGAATTCGACGAAACAAAGACCCAAGATCTTATTTTTCCCGGGAGGCTCCAGAACACCGAAGGGGAGTCGGAGGAGGGCCAGAGGGCCACCACACCATAAGGCGGCGCGGCCAGGCCTGGGCCCACGCCAGCCTATGGTGAGGAGCCCCCAGGCGCCCCCTTGCGCCGCCTCTTCGCCTATTTAACCCCTTTCGACCTAAAAACGCGATACCAATTGACGAAACTCCAGAAAGACTCCAGGGGCGCCGCCGCCATCGCGAAACTCCAATTCGGGGGACAGAAGTCTCTGTTCCGGCACCCCGCCGGGACGGGGAAGTGCCCCCGGAAGCCATCTCCATCAACGCCATCGCCTCCACCATGCTCCGTGAGTAGTTCCCCCATGGACTACGGGTTCTAGCTGTAGCTAGTTGGTATTCTCTCCCCCATGTACTTCAATACAATGATCTCATGAGCTGCCTTACATGATTGAGATTCATCTGATGTAATCGGTGTTGTGTTTGTCGGGATCCGATGGATTGTTACGTTATGATTGTCTATCTACAAAGTTTATGAAGTTATTGTTGCTGCAATCTTGTTGTGTTTAATGCTTGTCACTAGGGCCCGAGTGGCATGATCTTAGATTTAAGCTCTATACTTATTGCTTAGATTGTATCTACAAGTTGTATGCACATGTCTATGTCCGGAACCAAAGGCCCCAAAGTGACAGAAATTGGGACAAGCTGGAGGGAAAGGCTTAGTTATGAGGATCACATGTTTTCACCGAGTGTTAATGCTTTGCTCCGGTGCTCTATTAAAAGGAGTACCTTAATTTCCAGTAGATTCCCTAGAGGCCCGGCTGCCACCGGCTGGTAGGACAAAAGATGTTGTACAAGTTTCTCATTGCGAGCGCGTATGACTATATATGGAAAACATGCCTACATGATTAATGATCTTGATATTCTGTCTTAATGCTATTTCAATCCTATCAATTGCCCGACTGTAATTTGTTCACCCAACACTTGTTATTGGAGAGTTGCCACTAGTGTAGATAGCTGGGAACCCCGGTCCATCTTTCATCATCATATACTTGTTCTACATGTCATTGGAAGTAGTATCAACTATTTTCTGGTGCCATTGCTCTCATATTACTATTACTGCTGCTGTGTTACTGTTACTACTGCTCTCATATCACTGCTACTTTCACATCACCCCTGTTATTAGTGCTTTTCCAGGTGCAGCTGAATTGACAACTCAGTTGTTAAGGCTTATAAGTATTCTTTACCTCCCCTTGTGTCGAATCAATAAATTTGGGTTTTACTTCCCTCGAAGACTGCCGCGATCTCCTATACTTGTGGGTCATCAAGACTGTTTTCTGGCGCCGTTGCCGGGGAGGCATAGCTCTACTCATAAGTTCACCTGGGGAGTACACTCTACCTCTCTCTCTATTTTATTTTATTTTGTTTTGCTTAGTTTAATTTTGTTTAGTCTACTTGTGCTTAGTTTATTTCTGTCTAGTATTATTTTGCTTAGTTTACTTTTGTCTAGTTTGTTTTTGTTTTGTTTTACTTTTCTCATATACCCAAAAATCTATAAAAATTTGAAAAACCTAAAAATTAAAAACTGCTATTATGGGAGAACCTACAACCTATTTGGAGCTTATAGAATATTATAATAATTATAGAGAATCAAGAGCGGGAAAAGTGATGAGTGCTTGTGATAGAAAAATTGAATACAATTGCTAAAATCTTGCTTAAACGCCATGATATAAACTGTTGCTCTCAACAGGACACTAAACATCTTAAATTTCAATGTGGCTTTAGTGAGGAATTTTTAATTAAGAACTATAATCGGAATAGCTATATTCATTTTGGGTTTGAAGAGGTAGAACAATTTGTCATATTTATGGGAGCCTCTGAGATAAAATCCTTCATGGTTAAAAATTATGAAACTTGTGTTGTTTGTAAGGACCTTAAAGATTATGTCTCTTCTATCCTTAATTTTTGCAATGAAAGTTACACTGATAATCCTTATATCATTGATTATAAAGAGAGACTCATTAATGCACAAGAATGCACTCACAATTTGCGGGGACCTGTGGAAGAAGAAATTGATGAACCCGAAAGCTCATTGGATGAAAAAGAGGAGGAAATTGATGAACCTGAAAGCTCATTGGATGAAAAAGAAGAGGAGAGTGATGAACAAAAGGAGGAAGAATGGATTAGCTACCCATGCCAACCTTCTAATGAGAGTAACTCTTTATCTCTTACACTATTTGATTGTCCTCCATGCTTACCGAAAGAGGTTGAATGTTATGTTCCTGTGGATTCTCTTGAAATATTCCCTATGAGTAAAACTTGTAAGAATAATTATGCTACTGTTATTTATGATAATCCATGCTACTTTGATAAATCTTATGATAATGATTTGTTTGTGCCTGATGTCGAAATGCATGGTACTAAAGAATTTTGCGTAGCAAATGTTTATGATAAAGCTCTTGATGATGGTCCTATGTTACTTGATAATATTAATTGTACTACTAACGAAAATGGGATTGGAGAGGTCTTGACATTATCTATGAGTCCCATATCTCTTGAGATTGATCAACCATCTTGTTATATTATTGATAGAAGTGTGTTTGAAAGTTTTAATCGCACTATTTTTGAGCTTGATAAAAATTATGTGTTTATGGATCATGAAAAGCATGCTATATGTGATAGTTATATTATTGAGTTTGTTCATGAAGCTACTGAAAATTATTATGAGAGAGAAAAATATAGTTGTAGAAATTTGCATGGCATTAAAACACCTCTCTATATGCTTAAAATTTTGAAGTTACTCTTGTTTTACCTTCTTATGCTTGTCACTTTGTTCTTCATGAATTTATTTGTGTACAAGATTCCTATGCATAGGAAGTGGGTTAGACTTAAATGTGTTTTGAATTTGCTTTTTGATACTCTCTTTTGCTTCAAATACTATTTCTTGCGAGTGCATCATTAAAACTGCTGAGCCCATCTTAATGGCTATAAAGAAAGAACTTCTTGGGAGATAACCCATGTGTTTATTTTGCTACAGTACCTCTATTTTATATTTGTGTCTTGGAAGTTGTTACTACTGTAGCAACCTCTCCTTATCTTAATTTTATTGCATTGTTGTGCCAAGTAAAGTCTTTGATAGTAAGGTTCATACTAGATTTGGATTACTGCGCAGAAACAGATTTCTTGTTGTCACGAATCTGGGCCTAATTCTCTGTAGGTAACTCAGAAAATTATGAAAATTTACGTGAGTGATCCTCAGATATGTACGCAACTTTCATTCAATTTGGGCATTTTCATCTGAGCAAGTATGGTGCCTCAATAAAATTCGTCTTTACGGACTGTTCTGTTTTGACAGATTCTGCCTTTTATTTCGCATTGCTTCTTTCGTTGTGTTGGGTGGATTTCTTTGTTCCATTACCTTCCAGTAGCTTTGGTCAATGTCCAGAAGTGTTAAGAATGATTGTGTCACCTCTGAACATGTGAATTTTTGATTATGCACTAACCCTCTAATGAGTTTGTTTCGAGTTTGGTGTGAAGGAAGTTTTCAAGGGTCAAGAGAGGAGGATGATATATGATCAAGAAGAGTGAAAAGTCTAAGCTTGGGGATGCCCCCGTGGTTCATCCCTGCATATTTCAAGAAGACTCAAGCGTCTAAGCTTGGGGATGCCCAAGGCATCCCCTTCTTCATCAACTTATCAGGTTTCTTCTATTGAAACTATATTTTTATTCGGTCACATCATATGTGCTTTACTTGGAGCGTTTATGTGCTTTTATTTTTGTTTTTGTTTGAATAAGATCGGATCCTAGCAATCCTTGTTTGGGAGAGAGACACGCTCCGCTTTTTCATATGAACACTTGTTCTTCGTTTTACTTTTAATGTTCAATGATAAAAGTTGGAAGCTATTGCACTTATTTATATTTGGTTGGAAACAGAAAATGCCTCATCATGTCTTGAATAATTTGACACTTGGCAATTGTTTTGAGCTCTCAAGTAGATCATTATTAAGTTTTTTTCATGTAGTTTAAACCTATTAGTGGAGAAGTACCGTAGAGCTTGTTGAAATTGGTTTGCATGATTGGTCTCTCTTAAGGTCTAGATATTTTCTGGTAAAAGTGTTTGAGCAACAAGGAAGACAATGTAGAGTATTATAATGCTTGCAATATGTTCTTATGTAAGTTTTGCTGTACCGGTTCATACTTGTGTTTGCTTCAAATAACCTTGCTAGCCCAAAGCCTTGTACCGAGAGGGAATGCTTCTCGTGCATCCAAAACCTTGAGCCAACCACTATGCCATTTGTGTCCACCATACCTACCTACTACATGGTATTTCTCCGCCATTCCAAAGTAAATTGCTTGAGTGCTACCTTTAAACAATTCAAAATTTATCACCTCCGATTTGTGTCAATGTTTAATAGCTCATGAGGAAGTATGTGGTGTTTATCTTTCAATCTTGTTGGGCAACTTTCACCAATGGACTAGTGGCTTCATCCGCTTATCCAATAACTTTGCAAAAAGAGCTGGCAATGGGATTCCCAGTCCCAAATTAATTAACAAAAATAGACACTCCTCCATGGTATGTGATTGTTGGACGGCACCCGAAGGATTCGGTTAGCCATGGTTTGAGAAAGCAAAGGTTGGGGGGAGTGTCATCATAATAAAACTAAAATAAAAAGGCACTCCTTCATGGTATGAGATTGTTGGCAGGCACCCGAGGATTCGGTTAGCCATGGTTTGCGAAAGAAAGGTTGGAAGGAGTGCCACCCAAAAATAAAATAAAATGGGAGCCGCTCTTTGAAGGTTTGTCTGGCAAGGGGGTTAGAGTGCCCACTACCATTCGTTGACAACAACAAACACCTCTCAAAACTTTACTTTTATGCTCTCTTTATGTTTTCAAAACCAAAGCTCTAGCACAAATATAGCAATCAATGCTTCCCTCTGCGAAGGGCCATTCTTTTACTTTATGTTGAGTCAGTTTACCTACTTCCTTCCATCTTAGAAGCAAACACTTGTGTCAACTGTGCATTGATTCTTACATACTTGCTTATTTGCATTCATCATATTACTTTATGTTGACAATTATCCATGAGATATGCATGTTGAAAGTTGAAAGCAACTGCTGAAACTTAAATCTTCCTTTGTGTTGCTTTGATGCCTTTACTTTGAATCTATTGCTTTATGAGTTAACTCTTGTGCAAGACTTTTGATGCTTGTCTTGAAAGTACTCTTCATGAAAAGTTTTGCTATATGTTATCTATTTGTTAGCAACTATAGATCATTGCCTTGAGTCACTTCATTCATCTCATATGCTTTGTAATAGTATGATCAAGGTTATGTAAGTAGCATGTCACTACAGAAATTATTCTTTTTATCGTTTACCTACTCGAGGACGAGTAGGAACTAAGCTTGGGGATGCTGATACGTCTCCAACGTATCCATAATTTCTGATGTTCCATGCTTGTTTTATGACAATACTTACATGTTTTGCTTGCACTTTATAATGTTTTTATGCGTTTTCCGGAACTAACCTATTAACAAGATGCCACATTGCCAGTTCCTGTTTTCTGCTGTTTTTGGTTCCAGAAAGGCTGTTCGGGCAATATTCTCGGAATTCGACGAAACAAAGACCCAAGATCTTATTTTTCCCGGGAGGCTCCAGAACACCGAAGGGGAGTCCGAGGAGGGCCAGAGGGCCACCACACCATAAGGCGGCGCGGCCAGGCCTGGGCCCGCGCCAGCCTATGGTGAGGAGCCCCCAGGCGCCCCCTTGTGCCGCCTCTTCGCCTATTTAACCCCTTTCGACCTAAAAACGCGATACCAATTGACGAAACTCCAGAAAGACTCCAGGGGCGCCGCCGCCATCGCGAAACTCCAATTCGGGGGACAGAAGTCTCTGTTCCGGCACCCTGCCGGGACGGGGAAGTGCCCCCGGAAGCCATCTCCATCAACGCCATCGCCTCCACCATGCTCCGTGAGTAGTTCCCCCATGGACTACGGGTTCTAGCTGTAGCTAGTTGGTATTCTCTCCCCCATGTACTTCAATACAATGATCTCATGAGCTGCCTTACATGATTGAGATTCATCTGATGTAATCGGTGTTGTGTTTGTCGGGATCCGATGGATTGTTACGTTATGATTGTCTATCTACAAAGTTTATGAAGTTATTGTTGCTGCAATCTTGTTGTGTTTAATGCTTGTCACTAGGGCCCGAGTGGCATGATCTTAGATTTAAGCTCTATACTTATTGCTTAGATTGTATCTACAAGTTGTATGCACATGTCTATGTCCGGAACCAAAGGCCCCAAAGTGACCGAAATTGGGACAACTGGAGGGAAAGGCTTAGATATGAGGATCACATGTTTTCACCGAGTGTTAATGCTTTGCTCCGGTGCTCTATTAAAAGGAGTACCTTAATTTCCAGTAGATTCCCTAGAGGCCCGGCTGCCACCGGCTGGTAGGACAAAAGATGTTGTACAAGTTTCTCATTGCGAGCACGTATGACTATATATGGAAAACATGCCTACATGATTAATGATCTTGATATTCTGTCTTAATGCTATTTCAATCCTATCAATTGCCCGACTGTAATTTGTTCACCCAACACTTGTTATTGGAGAGTTGCCACTAGTGTAGATAGCTGGGAACCCCGGTCCATCTTTCATCATCATATACTTGTTCTACATGTCATTGGAAGTAGTATCAACTATTTTCTCGGTGCCATTGCTCTCATATTACTATTACTCGCTCGCTGTGTTATCGTTACTACTCGCTCTCATATCACTCGCTACTTTCACATCACCCCCGTTATTAGTGCTTTTCCAGGTGCAGCTGAATTGACAACTCAGTTGTTAAGGCTTATAAGTATTCTTTACCTCCCCTTGTGTCGAATCAATAAATTTGGGTTTTACTTCCCTCGAAGACTGCCGCGATCCCCTATACTTGTGGGTTATCAATCTCTCATAGGAAATATATCCTCAAAAAATGTAGCATCTCTTGATTCAAAGATGGTGCCAACATTCATGTCGTTCACTCCAGATTTCACCACAAGAAATCTATAAGCAATGCTATGGGAAGCATAGCCAAGAAAGATACAGTCCACAGTTTTTGGTCCAAGCTTTTGCTTCTTGCTGATTGGCAAATTCACTTTACCCAAACAGCCCCAAGTTCGCAGGTAGGAGAGTATTGGTCTTTTCTTTTCTCATTCCTCATATGGGGCAATCTCTTTATTCTTGGTTGGAAAACGGTTTAGAACGTGATACGAAGTCAATAGCCTCCCCCCACCATTCCTTGGATAAACCCGAAACATCTAACATGGCGTTAACCAAATCTGTTAGAGTACAGTTATTCCTTTCCGCAATCCCATTGGATTGTGGGGAATTGGGAGGCGTCCTCGCATGGGTTATACCATGTTCAACACAGAATAATTTTTATAATTTTTCTCAAAAAAAAAAATTGAATAATTTGAACTCGTTAGAAAAGTACTCTTCCTCACGATCAGACCGAACCCTTTTTATCTTTCTTTCAAGTTGGTTCTCAACTTCAGCCTTATAGATTTTGAAGAAATCAAGAGCCTCATCTCTAGTTTTCAGGAGATATACATAACAATACCTAGTGGAATCATCAATTAAAGTAATGAAATATTTGTTTCCACCTCTTTTCAACTCACCATTCATCTCACATAGATCTGAATGTATGAGCTCTAGTGGTGCCAAGTTTCTTTCCTTCGCAGGCTTGTGAGTCTTGCGGGGCTGCTTTGCTTGGAAACAAGCATGGCACTTAGAGCATTTGAAAAAGGTGAATTTCGGAATTAAACTCATATCAGCAAGCCGCGACATACGATCAAAATTAACATGACAAATTCGTAAATACCAAACATTAGTTTCATTAATACATGATTCACAACATTATCACGGAAGTCTTATAGAGAGAAGCAAAATATTCTCTCACATTCATAGCCCTTTCCAACAAAAGTTATATATTTAGACAGTACAACTTTATTGAACTCAAAGACCAACATAAACCCATCTTTCATAAGATGGGAGCCACTAACGAGATTCTTCTTGATAGAAGGGACATGCAGCACGTTCTTCAGTTGCACGATCTTGCCCGAAGTAAACTTTAGATCTACCGTGCCAACACCACGTACAGTAGCATGTAATCCATTTCCCATCATTATTGTGGAACCTCGGGCCTGATAAGAGGAAAATATGGAGATGTCAGCACACACATGAACATTAGCACCTGTATCAACCCACCATTATGTGGGCTGAAACACCGAAAGAACAATAGGTAATATATTACCGTACCATGTAGTTCCTTCCTCTGTGTTGCCAATGACCATGTTGTCAGAGTTTGAGTTCTGTCCAGCCTGACCTTTCTTTCCTTTGCGTTGTGGACAACGATGACCCCAATAGCCCGTGTCGCCACACACCCAGCAAGGATCTTTCTTCTCTGTTTTCCCCTTCTTCTTGAAGTTGGTAGTCTAGGAGACTCCCTTGTTCTTTTCCTTGGACTTGTGGCATTTTGCTGCACCATATTGGCAGCAGAACGTCCCTCAATTCCTCCAGTGTATTTGTATTCTGCCCTCACCTTCTCCTCAACATCCAGAGAGCCCATGATATTCTCAACAGAGAAATCATGCCTCTGATGTTTCAGGGAAGTGGTAAAGTTCCTCCATGAAGGGGGAAGTTTAGGTACAATGCATCCCGCGACAAACTTTTCCGGAAGCACACACTTGAGGATCTCAAGTTCCTTTGCCATGATCTGTATCTCGTGAGCCTGTTCTACTACAGATCGGTTCTCAACCATTATGTAGTCATTGAACTGCTCCATAGCATACAGTTCACCTCCGGCATCGGCTGCACCGAACTTAGTGTCTCGTGCATCCCACAGTTCCTTCCTATTTCGGATGTGTAGATAAGCATCAACCAACTTGTCTCCAAGCACACTTAGGACAGCACCCACAAAGATTATGGTGGCATCCCCGAACGTTTTATCCTCATCAGGAGTAAGCGGACCTCTGGGAGTATCATCCGCAACTCGGTGCACGCCCATAGTAGTGAGCCACAAGAGGGTCTTATTCTGCCACCTCTTAAATGGGAACCCGTAAACGGGCGTGGTTTTAGCGCAGCAGCAAAATCAGACGGTGAAAATTGCCTAACCAGATAAGGTTTTTGGATTGTTAGAATATTAGGCAATTCCCGTGTGAGTTTAATTACCGAAAAAAATTACAGATGCTCAAGCATACTTAACCACCCACATCAGACTAGGCACAAGCATCAGATCTGAATATGGAATAAGTACCAGTGTAAGGTAGGACAGGAAAAGCATGTACATCGCGACCGGGAAGGTCGCACCAGCACCAGCACCACCACCACCACCATGGGAATCGTTGATGTCGCACATGGTGTAGTCGGATTCATAGAGGAAGCAGTGAAGAAAAACACGAACATCAGCGAGTAGTCGCGCCTAGACGCTCCCCAAAAACCTTATCGCCTGTCTCTCGGTGCAGGATCTCGACGGACGGGGTTTCGGAGGCCTTCTCTCCCGGGCGGCTATGCACGCAGTCGCCGGGATGGGGAAGACTAGAGAGTAGCGCAGCAAAAGGAACTTTTTCGTGAGAGAGGCAGACTAGAGAGTTCTGAGAGCTCAAGACTCCAGATCTGTTATGTCTCCTGGTATAGCCTAGGAGAAGAGCCGACCCGACCGTGTTGCCACGCGTAGGAAGCCAGGGACACGCGGGGAACATGCACATGCAAGTCGACACGTACCCAACTCAGTTGGTGCACAAAGCAAAAATTTAGGCTTCCTAGAGTGTGTCTCGAACTCGAACTTGAGTCACGAAACGCGACATGCGTGATAAGGCGAGGTGGGGGAGGAGGATTGCACGAGGGCTCCTTCTATTCTCACTCACTTGAAAGGACTAGAAGATCAGCCCTTACATACCACTCCAACTCCCTCCCGACTAGCAATATGAGACTAAACTTTGTTCCCAAGGCTGTCCCAAGCTGCCAACCTGATGGGCCTTGAGATTTCTGGAATTGTAGGCTATATGGACTACCATACTAGACTGCGGTCCATCTACATCCAACAAAAACTGCATCGAAGAGATCCATAGACAAATGCCTACTCTAATCCTTCAAAAAAAAAGTAACGAAAACACTACGAAAGAAATTGTCCCCAAGAAATTAATCATACTACCCATGCAAAAAAATAAGAGCAAACCACATGATTTGCATAGTTTTAGAAACCAAACTGAACCGCCGGTTCAACCGAAAAACTAGAACCAGAGCCTCGGCTGGTGCTTTAAGCCCATTGAACCCACTACGCCAGTGAACCGGAATAAACCGTACGAACAACCTCTGGTTTTAGACACTAAACCGGACAGCGTTGATCAATTGATTGTAAAAATTTAAATTGCAAAGGGATGGGCTTCAAACCTAGCTCATAAAGTTCAAGTACACGGTGGAGCCTCGCCGAACAGTTGAGCTATGTTTGCTTGGTGTATAGAAAAGGATAACTTTTTACGTACAAATATCTACACGGTAGAGCTCAATAAACATGCCTTTGTTGCTCCGCGCTGCATGCAAAAATGCACATGCGCTGACTGTGGCTGGGATTTCCTGACCGGATGCATAAAAATTGCGAGTTGTCATTGGTCGGTGACTGCTCGGTTATTACATGACTTATCATCTGTTTATAAGTAAAGGTATATTAATTTGAATCTTAACAAATCACAGTAAATTGATAACCCAGTAGTTCGACCTCACCTGTTCAATCACCGGTTCAGGTTTTTAAACTATTATGGTTACACATTAGAGGGTAAAACTTACAAAAAAACAACTACCAACAAACGATTATTTGTGAGAGATTTGAGTGTGATGAAAGCTTAATTTTTTAAACCGTAGCCAAGATAAATCGGCAGGCAAAAACCTACTCCACACAATAAGTAGTCCCCAGAAAAAAATAACAAAAACGCTATGAAATAACTAGTCCCTAGAAAAAATAAGCATACTACCTACGCCACACAATAAGAGCGACCCACATGGTTATACATTAGAAGGTAGAAATTTAAAAGGAAAACATGGGTTCCAAGAATAAATCACATATGCATAAACTACTTTTCCCCATAATCAATCATGTGCATCCCAGTTACTTCTAAAAGCTCACATGAATTATGGACTCAAGTTAGCATCACACCTGGGTATTTGAAGTCCATGACACAATAGCTACAATGCCCATCTTTTTAGGGGAAAAAAGATGATGTCCTCGCATTTGCGAGGGCCACCTTGCTAGTTCTTACTAAAGATAACCTTGCAAAACGTAACTGGCATGGATACATGAAATGCATTTTTTTTGTCACGATGAAGAGATAATAAAATATTTTTTCTTTCGGTGTCGGTTTGCTAGATCTATATGGCCAATCATTCATATAGGTTATTCCTTATATCCGCCACGAAGCATTGCAAATATTCTGGTAATTGGCTAAATGAAGCGGATTCTAGGTTTAAGTTACTTATCAGGGCGGGAGCGAATGGGTGACAATATGTTTAATGATAAAAATTCTTCTCTTATGCAGGTCATCTACCGATGTACGTTTTCGCTACGTTCATGGTCGTTACTTCAGCGTACGGCGGTTCGAGACCTCTTTACGGAGGTGCCTACACGGTTGAAGGATAGGGCGAAGGAGTTTATCACCCAACATGGGTGGTTGCATAATCGCAGGATAGAAGCTGCTCATGCCCAGTTTTACATTCAGTCAATATGGACCTGTCATGTTCGTATTCTTTGTTTCTTTTTATTATTGGTCGATTATCTTGGATGTGCATCTTAGCTATGCAGAGGCTGGGTGCAATGCTTAGAACTCTTTAAGTAATAGAGCCCCTTTATCAAAAAATCTACATTAATTATGCATGGCCGCCACACCTTTCCTATCCCAAAGGAGGCTATCAGACGGCGTGTGGCAATGGCGGGGCGCCCCCCTTTTCCTTTTTTTTTCGTGCGCCATTGCATCTAGCTCAACACCACATCTCACCGAGATCCTATTCATCCATTGGAGCGAGCTTTCGTAGGCCAAGATCTTGTTGTCGGCGTTCCCGGTGTGGCATGCCGTTGTTCTTGCCGTGGTCGTCCAATATGTGTCACTAGGCTACCGATTCGACCATGGCAGACAGTTGGACGCCCGTTCCATTGGCCCTAGGATTCATCACTGGCTTTTGGCGTATGATATATGGTTGTCAATCCATGGGCATTGGGGTGGCGCCAATCGTTGCCGCTGATGGCGGTGGAAAATTGGCGGCTCCAAGATCCTTTTGCGCTAACAACTTACGCTAGGTGGGTCGATGACCACATGGTCTCCATGCTCATGTTGAGTGAGACCGCTACGTGCTGGTGGTGGCAAGGATCAAGAAAGATGTGGTGTAGACGTGTGTGTGCGCCCGCAGATCAGCACATTGCAGCAGTTCCTGCCGTGTGTTTGTGACAAGCAGACTTCATTCTTGGTGGCGTTCTTGGAATTCTGTGTCTCAATGTTCGGAGTGAAAACTCTAGGTCTAACCTTCGGTAATTGTACCGGGCAACGATGGCTTCCTAGTCATCTTTAACATTGTCTTTTTTTTTTCAAAATGGGGGAAGTATCGTCCCAGCTTCTGCATCCAAAGGATGCACACGGCTTTTTTTATTAGATTATTCACGAAACCTTACAAGAAATAATACAAAAGATCAAACTCGAAGCAACCTTACTATACCTACAGTGGGATGAAGAGGGTGACAATTCACCAACTCACATCATCCAAAACTAAATGTCTTTCCAAACCGCCCAATAGCAGGTGAGAAACATATCCAGTCAAGCAGACTCTCAGCGCACGCCAACGCACACGCCACAGGAGTTGCTCCCGCCGTCTTCCTCGACTCCATCTTCAAGAGAGATCATCGCATTAGCCTTGCAAGACCTACCGTCGATGCCACCATGAAGCCAGACGGCTCCACCCTCCTGCACGTATACATCATCCCGCATCTGTCGTCGATACCCTGCAGCACCATGCCACTGAGACTCAACGCCAACAAAGTGGTAGATGAACACCACTCCACCGAAATCCGCCAACATCCAGCAGCGACACGGAAGCCTAAAACCTCGTCGCCTACCTCTGGTCAAGCGACGTTAATGACGACCAGCTTTCCCAGGTGACGCATTGACGCGTCTCGTCGTGCATGGCCACGTGGCCATCCGCGCCGGCGTTTATTGTGGCCAACGCCCCGCTGCCACTTCTCTTGCCGCCGTTGTACATTAAGAGCGCCCCTCCTTCCTTCGCCATTCCAATCTCGCCGCTCCGAATCTCCTCCTCCCTCGCCGCTCCAATGTCGTTGTCCCGCAAGAGCGCCGCGGTGAACGGCTTCGGCCGCAGCAGCCTCACCGTGGCGGAGGCGTGAGCATTGTACCGCGCAGGATATCCTCTCCCGCCGGACATGCGCCAGCCAAGCAGCGGCGGGTGGAGGATGGCCGCTGCAGGGCACAGAGCGCTGGAGGGACGTGATCAGGACCCGGCGGGCTTGCCTCACCGCCGAGGAGCGAGCCGATCCAACCTGGGCACCCACCGGCAACAATGCCTAGTGGGTGGACTACTTCCAGGCACAACACGACGCCGAGATGAACAACACCGCCGGGCTCATTGGCCGGCAGAACAGCTGGAACAGGGAGGGGCGCCTCCGCTTCTGGGGCGTTCTCGGGCGCACCCTGGAGCACGTCGTCGACGGCATCCACAACAGCGTGCCCAGGCTGGAGATGTTGTCGTTGCCGCCACCATCTCGAACGTCCGCAGCACACTGGTAACCGAGGAGGACGTACTCGTCCTGTTGCAACTCTACTTCGTCAGGGCCGGCTCCTTCGTCGCACCGCACCGCACCCTACACCGTGCCTAAGCGTGAGGTTAAGGACGAGCCGGAGTTTGCGACGCCGCCCGTCAATCCGAGGCGTGGCGGCAACAGCGTCGGCCGGCAGCAGCACAGGCACGCCGGCGGCGCCCTCCTCATCCCGAAGCCGGAGGTAAAGGAGGAGCAGGACGACGAGGAAGCCCTGAAGGCGGCGCAGCTGGCGGAGTATGAGTGCCAGCAACGCCTCATCGCCAGCAGCGACGATCCCGATGACTGTCCAGGGCTGCCCGCGGCGTCGCTGAATGACAAGGACGCCTGGAGGGGCGACCTCGACTTGGCGATCGCAATGTCCATCCGCGACACCGGGAGGCCACTCGTCGACCTCACCGACGACAGCGAGGCTGGACCAAGCGGTGCTGTGAAGTACGAGCCCGACGAGCGCGGCAAGCAGGATATCGTCGTCGACATGTACAACTTCCACTAGTACTACGACCCTTCTGGCCACCGCAAGTACTACTAGATTAGGGTTTGGTTTAAATTTCGTCGAAGTTCGTTCAAATCTATGTAATATATAGCAAGTTTGAATGAATTCAATTGTTTTCGTTTAAATTTCAAAAATCTGAAATTTTGTTTGGGGGACGCGACTGGGAAGCGATGTCTCCCAAACGTGACACATACAAAACACGTCCCCAAAATAATAAATCCAATGCCGTTGAGGATGTTTTGAAGAACGCGGATGAAGATGCTCTAATAGTAGCAGCTTACACACTACCAAGCTGGCCAGCTGGGTAAGGTTGTTCGCAAGAAAGCACCTGGAAATGTAAATCGAACCCATTCGACGCTGCAGTTATCCATGACGCTCGTCTAAATCCCCTGGATTACCTCAGCGCCGAGACTCGCTACATATCAGTTATCGTCCTAGCGTGTGTGTATATCCTGTAAAATTGGGGATTATCTCCAGAGATCTAAGTTTGGGTAGATGGTTCAGCTGCATCCTGAGATCGCTTAACTAACTGCATGTCTATCATATCATGCGTCGCAACAAAGGGATAACAGACAGGTTAGACCTTTCCACAGATTGCCGAGGTCAGCATGCCTTGCCCCTGCGCGGGAAAGATCTTCCGTTGGATTCATGTGGTCATCTGATCGATGGACTGAGAAGGTGGTGTAGTCTCAAGAGGATGCCAAAGAAAAAAGCTGAGAAGATTGGGAGCTTTCATATCTGTTTGGTTGTAATGGATTTAGTTATCGTATGGTTTTAGTGTATGCACACTGTTCCCCAGTAAGAACTGGTCCAAGGCTTCGCTGGTATTTCGGAGTTGGTTGGGATGGCAGCCAGTCTCCCCAGCAAAAGCCTGATCCTTCCTTTCGTTTATGTTGTTTTAGCTATCTTCTGTAAAAGACTTGGCTTCTTTTCAATGAAAATGGAGCTGGGGGGAGACCCCTGTTGATTAAAAAAAAAAAAAGATCTTCCGTTGCATCGAGCTCGCATCCACGTAGCACACTGCCGGTCAACATTTCGTTCAGCGAGCACACGTCTCACGTCTGGCTAACAACCTCGTTTCAAATTAGGAAGATGGCTGGCGGTGTCACTTGCGGACTGCCTGAAGGAGAACACCATAGGATCCGCTGCACCTCATCACGGCCAGTCGTTCCAGATGTCCAGAAGCGATCCCAATTTATTCTTTTTTTATGAACCCCAATTTATTCTTTGATGACAGGAAGGAAGGGAGACCAACTTTATTATAGTCGAAACGTCATAAACAATCTAACCAGATAGTTTTGTACTACTTACTTCATACCGGTTTACAAGGTAATTATGTAATTCGAGAAAGAAGTTTGACTATAAATTTGATCAACAAAATATAATATATATACCACAAAAATTATACCATTGGATTCATATTCAAAAGAAGTTTCCAATAGTATAATTTTTATGATATATATCCTATATTTTATTGATCAAATTAGTAGTTTTTAAAAAAAAATACGTAATAGCCCTATAAACCGGTATGGAGAGAGTACATTACTTCCTCTGTTTTTATTTACTTCGCCTTCTAGATTTAATTAAAGTTAAACTTTATTAAATTTAACAAAGTATATAGGAAAAATATCAACATTCATAATATCAAATGCATATAATATAAAAATACTTTATGAAGATTTCAATAATATAGATGTTACATTGTACATATTATTGTGATGACCATCGGCAATTGGTGGTTCCAAGATCCTGTTGCGCCAACACCTTACGGTATGTCGATTATAGCTATTAGCTGTGATTACCATGGTCCGGACAGAGGTGGGCATGTCAAGGTGGATTGGTGGCCATAGGGTCTCCATGTTCATGTTGAGTGATACCGCTAGGTGCTGGCGGTGGCAAGGATCAAGAAGGATGGGTTGTAGATGTATGTGTGCCTGACGATTCAGCACTTTGCAACCATTCCTGCCATGTGGTGGTGACAAGCAGGCTTTATTCTTGGCGGCGCTTTTAGAGTTTAGTGTCTCAGTGTTCGAGGTAAAAACCCTAGGTTTAACCTTTTGTGGTTGTACCTGGCAATGGTACCTCTCTATTTATCCTATTGTAGACAGAAATTAGACCTTTTTTGACGATATTGGTTAGACCGGACAACGATAGTGTTCGTGCAATGTTAACTTTCTAGAGGCGTCGGTGTTAGGTAATAATTTTTGGAGTCGAGGAGTCATCCCTAGGTGGTGCTATTGATGCCGAGTCTTTGTTTGCTTTGGCGAGATCTTTGTTTTCCTTTTCTTTTTCAGTTGTGTACATGTTTAGACTTGCTCCAATCATTACCTTGTTGCAAAGGCGTGTAATGAATATCTTCTTTGTATAAATATAATTCTTTTATCAAAAAATAGCAGGCAACACAGTCTAATAGTAGCAGCTTGCATACGTTAACAAGATTTTTTTGATAATGGACGCTTTATTACTTTAAAAAGAAATTACAACCGGCCTCTACATAACCAGAATGCACATAGCTATTTATAAGTCTCGAGTCGAAAGTATGAAAATGATAAAAAGGCATAATACATATCGAGTCGGTCAAGTGTAAAACGCCTAAGGTGTAGGTGGAACTTCAGTCTGTAGATTATGTTGCCACCCATGTAGGAAAAAAGTATCCCTCGCCGCAGCCTCCAATCCGTAAAAAGGTCGCGTTCTCCATTCGCTGAAGAGGTAACCACAAACGGAGAATACCGGTACATATGTAGATAACCTGCAAGATAGAGCAATTTTTATCGTTAAAAATATTGTCATTTCTACATAGCCAAAGCGCCCAGATAACTGCGAGCGCCCCCACCCTAAGAAGCAATTTGAACCTTGAATCGATACCATGAAGCCAATTGCCAAAGACATTGCCCACACTAGTCGGAGGATAAAGGCTAGAAGCTACTTGGATGATTGACCATATAGATCTCGCAAAACGACATTAGAAGAATATGTGTTTGATAGTTCCGTTATGTTGACAGAAAACACACCGGATACATCCTTGCCAGTTGCACTTAACAAGATTGTCTTTGGTGAGGATAATCCCCGACCAAGATACCATTCAAATATTTTGTTTTTTAATGGTATTTTCATCTTCTAATTTTTTTTTGTTATTATCAACTGGTATGGCAGATTGGAGGATCACTTTGTATAGGGAATCTACCAAGAAGGTGCCATCAACATGTAGATTCCACCGAAATTCGTCAGGTTCAGACGATAGTTATATATCTCTCAAACGAGCTAGTAGGGAATTCCATCAACATGTAGATCCAAAATTCGTCAACTTGCATACGCTAACAAGCCCGGTAAGGTTAATGGAAAGAAAGCACCTGGGAATGCAAATCCAATCCATTCGACGCTACACTTATCCATGACGCTAGCTCGTCCAAATCCCCTGGATTACCTCAGCACCGAGACTCGCTACATATCATTATCGTGCCAGCGTGTGTGCTAATTTTGGGATTATAATATCTGCAGAGATCCAAGTTTGGGTAGATGGTTCAGCTGCATCCTGGGAGAGCCTAACTAACTGCCAATCCTATCATGCTTGACAACGACGGGGTATCACAGGCCAGCTTAGGCCTTTCCGATCATACCATAGAAGATTCGAATTTGTATCCACAAGGAACAACGTGGCATCCGATCATGGCCGAGGTCACCATGCCTTGACGCTCCACGGCTCACGGAACAATCTTCCGTTGCATCGAGCTCTTATCCACCTAGATTTCGTTCAGCGAGCACACGTCTGGCTAACAGAGCCTAGTTTTAAATTAGGTAGCGTGTGCTTGGATGGCTGTCATTTGCGGACTGGCTGAAGGAGAATACTAGTCAATCAACAAGTCCTTTTCGGCAATGCTCTACTATGTTGTTCCGAAAGTGATCTCGAGCCAGGCAAGGCAATACCCAACGATTCGCTGCACGAAGCTATATATACCAGATTTTATTTTCAGAGAGGACGGATGGGAGACCAACTTTACAGAATTATAGTCAAAGCTAAGTCATTAAAAAAAGTTCAGATCCGTTTCAGAAAAGAAAATTAGAAAAAAAAAATGTCTTGTCAAAGTTTTGTACAAACAGTTTGATACAAACCTGTCTCCACAAATGCTGGAATAGAAATTTCGGAATGGTTGAAGAATGGAGCGTGCAGGTCCAGTGAAAAGAAAATCATCAAAATTTCCAAAGAATTTCGTGAAATGTGCTATTTTCTGGAAAGCCCGAGGATATATTATATTGACCGAAATTTTGTTCAAATTCGAACCTATCCATGAGATTTTACCTCAATAACATATAGAGCATGTTACTGCTCAATTACTTTCTAGTAAGTTGTTTCATACGTGTTAAGTTTGATTCCCCATCATAGGCAGGACCTACCATCCCTCTTGTCCGGGCAGCTGTTCGGGCTTCGGCATGCTGTCAAGTCTTTTTTTTTCACTCGTATTTCTTATGTATTTGACGAAACGTTAGCACACTAAGCATGTTGGCCCCTGGTTTAAATTTTTTTGGGTCTTCCCATGTTCCTCATCCCACAACTTTATTTTTCAAAAATAATTTGTAAACCTAGACGAAAATCTTGTAACTTTTCTATGAACTAGCAATGTGACCCTCGCAAATGTAGGGACGTCATCTATGTTGCGCGGCGGGGGTATTTATATAATCATCTTCACGTTAATGCGCGTCCATGGGCATTGAAAAGAAGGCAAAACAATCAACAAGGTGGTGGGACCCACCTAGGACGTGATACACAAGGTGGGTCAATCCATGGGCCAACCAGTTCCCTCGTTGACCTTTTCATGACCTTCATGCAAACGAAGTCTTCGTCCTTCCAAAAGTGGTGTGACAAAAAGTCTTGCTCCGTCCGAGGTCCGTAAGAGCACGCATCTCCACCGGCGGCCCCGATAGCGGCTCCAATAGCTATTTGGGGGCCGGTGCTGTTTTTGGGCTGACACCGGCACGTCCAATAAAGAGCTTGCGCGCTGTCGAGCCCAATAGAACCGTCGGTAACCCTGTATCACCCCTTTGCAAAGGGTGCGAATCGGGGGCGCCGACACCTTCGTCCAGGTAGGAAAGTACCGCGGGGCCCTTCTGCCAGCCAGTCGTGTTGGTTTCCCCTCCTCCCACCCCCGCCCGAGCCGACTCCCACCCATCACCACTGTCGTCGTCGCGTCCCCCGTGTTTTCCTTCCACCCCGCTTGTCTAGAAACCATCGGCCATCGACACCGTCGCCACTCCCTCGACCGGGCACCACTCTTTTGGCTGAAATAGAGGTCGCGACCTGAAAGAACATCCCTCCACCATTATGGTTTTGTGTGCTTGATGACAACATGTGTGATACTCTAATGCGTTTAAGTGGTGCATATGTTATCTATATTGTTTACATGTTGAGAAGAAAGAAAAAGGAAGAATCATTTGTTGAAAAGTAAGAAGGGAAGAAACTGCAGAATTTCCGCCCCCCAAAAAACGGCTAAGAAATTAAGGGGCCGGAGCCCCTGGATGCCCCCCGGAAATTCGGCCAGAAATTTCAGTGGCGGCCGGAAAATCCGGGGTGGGGGGAGGGGGATATTTCGGCCCTTACTTTAGCCAGAATTTCCGCCCTTGTTTCTTCACCAACCTCTCGATTTCAAGGGGGTATAAATACCCCCTTCTTCCCCAAGCTGAGGTTGCTCGATTTGTTCATGTGCTTCACCTTTAGTTGAGCCACCAAAATCACTTGATCTTCTACCTCAACCAGCCAAAGTTCTTGATCTTTGGAGAATCGAAGTAGAAGACCCCAATTTACATCTTCACCGAAGCGTTTTACATTTCCCCCTCATTTACTTGAGGGCACCATGGCTAGTGTTTCCTTTGGAAACCCTAGTTGTTGTTACTTGATTTGATCTTATTGTTTGTTGTGTTGTAACAACTATTCGGAGCCTCCAATTCAGTTGTGGATGTGTGCCCCAAGAATCTTGTAAAGGCCCGGTATCTGCCTCGAGGAAAAGTAAGCAAGGCCTATGTGGTGTTGCTCACTCGAGAATAAGGTGAGGTCTTTGTGGCATTGGTTAGCCTTCGTGGCAACCACACCCCTTCAACATAGACATACTTCTCCTCAAAAGGAAAGAACTGCGGGAATCATCCCTTGTATCTCTGCGTGCTCCACTCTCAGTTACATCTATCCTTTATTGCATTAATATATCTGTCTTAGTGATATCTTACTTAGTTGTGTATCTTGTCATCTAGGGAAATTCACATAGTTGCATATTTAGAGAATTTACCTTTGTGTCAAGCCTTAATTGAAAAAGAACTAAAAATTAGGTAGCACCTATTCACCACCCTCTCCTCTAGGTGCGGCATATGATCCTTTCAATTGGTTATCAGAGCCTCGTCTATTATTTCGGGCTTGACTGCCTAAGAGTATGCCGGACGATGAGATTACGGAAGGGGCCGAGAAGCCGGCTTCCATGGATGATCTCAAGTCTTTGGAAACATCCTTGAGATCCTCCATAGAATCTCAAATGCTAGATATGAATAAATATCTTGCAGAATTACTAAAGTTGTCAGTCCCTCCCATTATTCACATCATAGAGGAAAAGGACTCTTTATTAGAGGGAGATGCTTTGGCTTCACCCTCTAGTAAAAAGCACTTGGAAGGTGACAACCTAGACCATATTAAAGTCTCTAGTGCTTCTCCTAAAAATGGTTTAGGTGAGAAGGAAGCGTACAATGCTGTTGATTGGTGCTCCCCCGATCCTCCTATTCCTCACCCTCATATAAACAATAGTGGTGATCCACCTAAGCTTAATGTTGAGGATTTTAATATGTGGCAATTTGTGTTTCGCTCTCATGTGTGCAGTGCCTCCAATGAGTTGTGGAGAATCATTTTTAAGGGTACAAACCTTTCAACGCCGACAAGTTGAATAGAAGAGAGGTGGTTGATCACCAACTCAACGCTGTCGCCTTGAACATGATTCATCAAGCTGTGGGGACAAAGGACTTGGCTTATATTCGGAACTACACTACCGCCAAGGAAGCTTGGGATGGGTTGTCAAAAATCTTTGTGGGAAGTTAAATGTAATGTCCTAGGTTTAGAGACGATCAAGGGGTAGATTTTAGAAAGGGATGTGCATTGCATAGTAAATTCTGGGGAAATTTCGCGCTTTTAAACAAAAACTGCATCGAAGGGGGACAAGTTTCTCTCTCGACACCTTACAGGGTTAGGGTTTCGAGAGTGCGACAAACTTGCTTCTCACTTCACTAGTTTAGGGTTTTCGAGAAGAGAGGGGAGAGTTCACATGATTGAATTCTAAATGTTATGACATGATTGAATTCAAAACAAGGTTGAATTTGAATTTCAAATTCAAACATTAAATAATTATCCTAAATAATACAATTAAGGAAAATCATTAGGTAAATAATCAATAATAAACAAAACAATTAATAAATAATAAAGCTCATTAGAGAAACCTTGAGCTTTATTGATCAACACACACATAATACATTGTCTTTACAATATTCAAATTTGAAATATGAAATTACAACATATTACAAGAATTGAATAAATAGGAAAAGGAAAAGGCAAATTACAAGATCTCTAAATGCCCTAAACTACATTGTGATCTTCATGAATTCTTTGATCTTGATGATCTTGAGTTCATCCCGATCGACACTTGATACCTGCACACATACACAACAAGCAAATTATTAAGCCAAGTGGCAAAGCCACTTGGCAGGTTAACAGAAAAATGAAATGTAGGGGATATGGTCAATCAGCCGAGCTGATCCTCTCCAGAGCCAAGTTCACAGGATCTGGTTCACACAGACACACAAGCAGCACACACATCAGGTGTGCATGCTCAACACCAGGCACTGCTTGTGCATGCTGCACACACACACAGTGAGTCACAAGGGTGGCAAGCAGGAGCTGTCGACCAGTGAGGTTAGAGGACAGCCATATATAAACCCCTTCAACAGTGAACCCTAGCCAATCCATCGGCAGAATCTCCAAAGGGTAAGAACACCAAGAACAGGAAGAACAGCCAGAGCTGTTCAACCTGTCCAAAGATCACCACTGAACCAAATCAAGCCTCACAAGATCACCAGGAGGAGCAGGGCAAGTAAATCCACCACAAGATCCACACAGAAGCAAAACCTCTACACCAACAACTCATTCTAGGAGCTGGAGTGAGGTATACACATCATCATGAACAAACCAGGGGGTTTTGTTCATATATTGCACAGGCATGAGCACAAGCACACAAAAGGGTGGGAAAACCTGGATATATCATCATTTGGTTGCAAAACCATTTGGTGCTAGTAAATAAAGCAAAGGCTAGAAGGAAAACAACCATGGGAACACTGGTTGTGTCAACACAGTGACACAACCAGAGAAATCCATCATGGAGTCAATCCTTATAGCCATTCAAAGTCACCAAGCACCTAACAGCCTAGCTACACCATCAGAATGGTAGAAACACCAGTTTCTACTAGTTTTGTCAACATCAAAGGGCTTCCGGCGGTCAAACATGATCAGCCGGAAAGCATCTATCCATCACGGAAAGCCACAGGAGAAGGGAGCTATCCTTGACAAGCATCACGGTCGTTGCTAGGACTACCTCAACCTACAGCCAAGCACAAGAACCCACACATCACTATCCATATGGATTCAGTTTAGGGCTAGGGTACACAACAAGGTGTTGGCATCCATCTAGCCCTGTCATAATCAATTGGATGATCACAACCGCAAGCAGTTCACATCACTTATCCATTCCGAGTAAATCCGGACAATACGGATAAGTGAACAATACAAATAATCAAAGCATCGAGCCTTGCCGATGATCCAATGGATCATTGCAAGCAACGAGTGAGGTTTAAACCAGCACCAAGGCACACACCGGAGCAAACCCGTGTGACACACACACATCACGAAGTTGAGTAGCATGTGGTGCGGACACAACACAACGAGTATATTAGAAGCAACCGATGATCATATGATCATCGAGGTGTTGGCTAGAGCATGCCGAGCATGCTAAGGCATTACCGGCATCAAGTATGAACCAATTAATTAAACAATTGCATCACGGATAAATGAATTGAAGCACGAGATAGGATCTCACCAGGGGCACCGGCAATTGCAAGTATGCAATAATTAACCACCACAACTAAGCCTAGGACTAGATTAAGCACACCCGGTAGACCATGAGCATCACCGGAGGCTCATGAGCAATCACAGGAGGACCACGGCCAAAGTTTACAATAAACAGAAATAGCTAGGGAGCACAGTGAGCAATTGAGCAAGAACAGCACAGCACATCAAGCTAGGATCTGTGGCGACAGCAGTAAGCCAAGCACAACAGCAGCATGGCAGTGCCGGCATCTCCATGAGGAGAGGCAGGTTGGGGACTAGAGCATAGCATCGAGGAGAAGGTAAGAAGGGAGATGATGGAGGCGTACTAACCTGGAGCTGCGCGGCGGCGTCACCATGGCGGTACGGCGGCACGGCCCGGCCACGGCAGCGCCAAGCCATGGCCAAGCCGGGCGGTCGCCGAAGCGCGGAAGCTCCAGGCACGAGCACGGCGAGGCACACGGCCTCGGCACCAGGCGCGTCGGCGGCGACCAACTCGCCCCGAAGCACACCACGACAGGCGAGCAGAGGCGAAGGGGGACGCGACGTGGAAGCAGCGAAGCACAGATCGGCGCGGTGGATCTGAAGCGCCGTTGAACGGCGGATCAGATGCGCCGCATCTCGCCGGCGGCGACCGCCAGAGTTGGTCGGATTAATTCGGCGACGGCGGAGGCGACGCGAGTCGCCAGAGCAAGGGAGAGGATTAGGGTTAGGACGAGCGGCGCGTGGAGAGGAAATGAGCGACCGACCGCTCGGGTCGGTTGGACCCGAGCTGGTCTAGCCAAACCGTTGGGCCACCCTGACAGGTGGGGCCCAGGGGCATTTCTGCCATTTCACAAATTCACTTTAAATGCACAAACTTTGGAAAATCACTATAATTATTTAACAGCTCTAAAAAAATAATTAAAAATATGATAATTGATCAGCATAAAATTCTCTACCTAAATAAAATATCAAAGAGAATTTTTGAAGACAATTAAGAATGAGTCTTAATTTGAGGATTTAAATAATCATTTAAATCACATATATATTTTTCAATAACAAAAATAAGTCTATTAATGCCTTTGGACTTCAAAACACCTTGACAACATTTCAAGGTTGTATTTTACTCTAAATCAAGGATTCCCAAATCATTCTTAGTATTAACCTCTTACATGAAATACTAACAACATCGGAAGGGGGGAACAAACCCTAAAAATGGAATCATGCATAATCTGCTTCTTTAACCATTGCCCTTATCGGACAATGATGCTATTTTTCAGAACAAGAGGACAAGGGTCAGTCCATACCTACCAACTGCAGAGCTTTGCGGTGTTCGAGCAAGTTCATCACTTGCTCATGTCATTTGAGTATTTCTATCAAATTACTTGCAAAGTATTATGGTTATCACTATTGCATAAAATCAAAACCACTACTTTCATAACTATGAATATGACTATGTGGTGGGCAATGGAACCATGGATTGTGTTGATATGGTGGAGGTTCCATTGCAAGGGTTTATATCCATCTAGGATTAAACAACAAATGTCGCCGATGATTCTTGTGCCGTAATATCCGTGTTAACCATAAGATCCGGAGTGGGACGGAGTAGTCAAAAGTGTTTCCACCTCTCGTTCATCAACGGATGCGCTTACCGTAGCGAGTTGTGTACGGCGGAACAACCGGAGGGTGGGGATCCCATTCTAATTCCCCACGGTAAAGCATTGCTTGCCGTAGCGGTTGTGTCTTGCGGAACAACCGGAGGGTGGGGATCCCATTCTAATTCCCCACGGTAATGCGGTCTATGATGGGTTGCAGCCACCGGCGTAGGAGTGTATGGTAAGAGCCCAGCACTCGTTGTCGTGGTCGGGGTCCACCCTGAAATTACGGGAATAATGGGACCGACGTGGACCCAGGGTCGGCGCATGCAACAAAGGGTGGGTGTTCGAGGTAGCGGAGGAACATGATTGGCTAGACCTTATACCGGGCCTCACACCAAAGGAAGTGTGGACGGGAAAGCTGCCCGGTTGGCACCAAGGTTAAGATCTCTTATGGGTAAAGCAACACACCTCTGCAGAGTGTAAAGAACCGTGACTCGTCACTCCTCGTTCCGGGATTGAGGAACTGCGAACGCGGCCGGAAAGGAGCTCCATGAAGTTCTAGTAAACCGGTGAAGGCTGACGGACATAGCTCTTTGAAATAAAAGCAATCTCTTGAAGAAATGTTTATCAAAACTTGCATTGGTATTAGACTTTCCGGTCTAATATCGTAGCTAGTGCATTAAACACCTCTTATCTATAATGAACTTGTTGAGTACGCTCGTACTCATACCACTCTTAAACCCCATGCTTAGATTGTCTGAATCGTCTGGAGGAGGACTGCGACAACAATGAAGGAGCCGAGATCATCGGCTATGAAGAACCCGACCTCTCAGGGAGGTGTTGAAGGCGTAGACTACATCATCGTCTACGGATCCGGGGAGGCTTCCGGAGGAGAACAAGCCTAGAGATATCTGAAGAGTATTAGTAACCGAGCAGCACAAACCCTTACCATGTAGCTGCTCGATTAAATAAATGTTTAGTTTAATGAGACAATGGTATTGTAAGTTAAGTTGGGTTCGCCTCGAACCCAGGAGTTATCCTCTTAGGACCCAAGAGGAGCTCCGAGACGACTTGTGTATGATGATTGTAATAATATGTGAATGAGTTATGGACCCTGCTATGTTCTGTTGTACTACTCTGAGGGATGTAATATTTGCGGAATGGTACTTCGCGAATGTTATATCAACGACCGGCATACTACAACATGCGAGTGGTATGCGGGGTCACCACAGTTGGTATCGAGCAAAAGCTTTGACCTTAGGTTGGAACCTAGTAAATGGGACTAAAACGTTAGGAGTCAAATAGGATTAGTAAAGAATTCTCTAAAAATATGGTGTATATTCAATTGAGAATACAACAATCATATCTTTTAGTGCGATAATTCTTTATTATCTCTATTATGATGCATTATTACTAATCTTATAATCTTTCTATTTCTACAGCCAACATGGCAAGTGCACGACCGGGAAGAAACGTGAAAGTTATGGATTCCACATTGAACGAGTACCAGGGAGGACTTGCTGATATCTTACGAGCCATGCTATTGGAATTTGGGTGTGATCCCCAGATTCCAGTAAAGAAGTACATGTTTTATGATGGTCCGGTGTTGGCCAAGTGCAGAGTAGGATTGCGACTTCCCGAATCTTTGGGAATGAGCGTAGTCATGCCCGCTGGAGAAGCAAGGACAACCAATACAGCCTACCATATAGCTGTTATGAGAGCCATAACAGACATTCGGGAGCATAAGACGAAAGCACTTATGGGTTCCGAATTCACCCACATTCCTCATACGGAGGAAGATAATGATCCCATGTTGAATCATTTCAAATATGCCAAAAGTAAACCCGCTGAAGCAGCCAAATATATGGACAACAGCCGTAACTTCATATCATTACTCTTTCAGTTGAATAATCATCTGATAGGAGCTATTGATACGATGCTTGAGGAGTTCACTGAACCCAAGGAGGAGAGTAGGGGCAAAGAACCTATGGAGAATGTGGTACACACACCAGTTTACTCAGCTGGTGACTACATCAGTTTTGATCCACTTGCACGTGAACCTACACCTGTTACACCTGGGAACTATCTGGGTAGTTCCTATGGGGGATACGAAGGAGGCGAGGAATCCGGAAACAATCAGCGTTCCGAGACTCCGATCGAGAATTCTAGGGGTTGGCGTTGGGGTAGTGATACTGGAACCCATAGTACTACTGCGTACTATGATGGAGAGATGAATGATGACGCAACAACCCAGAACCAGAGCTATCCTAGTAATGAAGGAGTGGATGGAGGATATCCGACACAGGTTGAGTCGGGTATGGGTTTTGGTAACCCTTATGGTGGGACTACAGGAGAGTACACCCGATGGGTGGATTATGATGCACTCAACGATCAGTTCATGAACACTGATTTCTCCTTAGGATCATCATCCGACTCGGATTACAAGCCAACGGGGAGACCTTATGTTCCAGGGTCTATCAGGAGGACGACACGTTCGACTGGATGGAAGCCTGGAATGTACCGGGAGTGAAGACTGATTAGAAGACCACCAAGGGAGGCGTGGCTATAATACACAAGTACCACGTGTATTATAGTTTGTAACATTTGTATAAATTTTGTACATATACTTTAATAAGTGAGTTTGCATACTCACATCGACTTGAGTTATGTAATAAGACCACTTATGTATGTAAATATATGGTATATGTTTTGTATGATTTGGATTTGCTTCTTGATTTCCATTGCGTGACTAGTTCTGTGCACAATGTTGAGCTCAGAAAACTTGCGCATGGAGTAATTATGAGTATCATCTTGTGTTGCAGAACTAGGGGGATATGTCGGGAACGTTAGGAAACGAGATCGAAGCGCAGCGCATGGAGCGCGAAGCAAAGGAAAAGGAAGAGGCTGAGGGTGCAGCCAGAGATCAGTTTCCACCACCACCACCACCCATGACTCGAGCAAAACTTTATCCGAGTACATGCAAGCTGGCGAGAAGAGAGGCAGCGTGTAACACTGGAGCTGCAGAACAAATTCCTTCGGGATCTAATGCAGCGAGAATAGGGTGGAGAGACCGGAGAACCGGGGAGTCTCATTAGCGGACTTCCAAAACACCAAGCCGATATCTTTCGCATACGCGCCGAGCCTATGGACGCGGAAGATTGGCTGATGGATACCGAGCGCAAGCTCAACACTGTTGGATGTAATGACCAAGAGAAGGTTAGATATGCTACCCATCTGTTGTGTGGACCTGCCGCATCATGGTGGGACAACATTGTAGCCGTGTATCCGGCAGGAAAGGTATTTACCTGGGAGGAGTTTGCAAGGAAGTTCAGGGAATCCAATGTCCCTGAAAGTATTGTGGAACTGAAGCGTAGAGAGTTCGAGAGTCTCGAGCAGAAGGACAAGGCAATCCTGACCTATGTCAGGGAGTTTTCCAAGCTGTCCAGGTATGCGGTTGAGGAAGTTAATACCGAGGACAAGAAGAAGAAGAGATTTCTGAGGGGGTTAAGTCCCCAGTTCAAGGTACAGCTGCGGATGATGAGAGCAACGGAATTCCAAGAGCTGGTGGATGCAGCCATCACTCTTGAAGATGACTTCAAACAACTGCAAGAAGAGAAGAGGAAGAAGGCCAAGTATGAGCCGAAGAGGTTTGTTAGTAACAAGCCTAACACCAGCTTGAGTTTCAAGCCCGGATACGACAACAACAACAACAACAACAACAGCAACTACTACGGTAGTAGGAAGAATCGAGCATTCCGGATCGCAAATCAAATAGTTTGCGAAGGCTGTGGATTCACGGGGCACGTCGCCAAGGATTGCAAGAAACCAAGAATTATATGCTTTGGTTGTCGTCAGGAGGGGCACATGCTGAAGGACTGCCCCAAGAAAAATAGTGGAGGAGGTCAATCTGGAGGAGGAGGAAGTCGAGGAAACACCGGAGGGAGCTGGAAGAATAAGAAGCCCTTCGGCAAGCTGAACTGTACCAGTCTGGAGGAGGTGGTCAACTCTGACCAGGCGGTGATAGGTACGCTCCAGATACTCACTCATCCTGGCAAAGTACTTTTGATACTGGTGCAACTACATCATTCATTTCTCAATAATTCATCACCAAACATGGGATTAGTTGCACTAAGTTAGATACACCCATAACCATACTTTCACGCGGGGGAACGATATTAGTAACCCATGCCAAACAAAAACAAGTCATTATGATCAATAAGTGCGCGTTTGACGCGGACCTGTTCATTTTACCGATGAAGGACATTGATGTCATTCTTGGTATGAACTGGTTAGAAGCTAATGGAGCATTGATCGACTGTGTAAACAAGACGGTGTCTTTGAAAAGTCCCGATGGAAGTAGAATGATCTACCAAGGCGACAAACATACACAGATTGAAGTGGAGCTACAGCTAAATAGCATGAAGGAGGTGAAGTTAGAAGATATCCCTGTAGTAAATGAATTCCAGGATGTGTTTCCTGCGGAATTACCTGGTATGCCACCAGATAGGGAGATAGAATTCACTATCGACCTAATTCCAGGAACAGCTCCGATTGCTAAAGCACCATATAAGATGGGGCCTAAGGAATTGAAAGAGCTTAAAGAGCAATTGGATGACTTGGAACAAAAAGGATTCATTCAAGAGAGTGTTTCACCATGGGGATCACCTGTGATCTTCGTGGATAAAAGAGATGGAGGAAGAAGGATGTGCGGAGACTACAGAAATCTGAACAACGTCACAATCAAGAACAAGTATCCACTTCCAAGAATACAAGATCTATTTGATCAGGTTAGAGGAGCGGGAGTCTTTTCCAAGATTGATCTAAGATCCGGTTATCACCGGATAAAGATCAAGAAGGAGGACGTTCGAAACTGCCTTTGTCTCAAGGTATGGACATCATGAATACCTTGTAGTACCTTTTGGATTAACCAATGCCCCAGCAATATTCATGAATCTCATGAATAAGATCTTCATGCCATATTTAGACAAGTTTGTCATCGTATTTATCGATGATATCTTGATATATTCCAAGAACAAGGCAGAACATGCCGAACATTTGAGGTTAGTGTTGCAAACACTGAGGGAACACCAACTCTATGCCAAATTCAGCAAGTGTGAATTTTGGTTAGACCAAGTGGAATTTCTTGGTCATGTCATTAGCAAAGATGGAATCGCTGTCAACCCGAGCAAGGTAGCAGCAGTTCTAGAATGGGAAGCACCCAAGACTGTCAAGGAAATCCGAGGATTCCTAGGAATGGCAGGATATTATCGGAGATTCATTGAAGGATTCTCCAAGATAGCAGGACCAATGACAAAGCTGTTAAGAAAGAACACACCATTCGTGTGGTCAGAGGAGTGTGAGAAAAGTTTTCAAACTCTAAAGGAAAAACTCACCACGGCACCGGTGTTAGCAGTTCCGGAAGTTGGCAAGGATTACACCGTGTACTGTGACGCATCCAAGCACGGATTGGGTTGTGTACTCATGCAAGATCGGAAAGTGATATCTTATGGATCGAGACAACTCAGACCTCATGAAGTAAACTATCCAACACATGACTTGGAATTAGCAGCAGTCGTATTTGCACTCAAAACTTGGAGACATTTTCTCTATGGAGCTAAGTGTGAGCTCTATACGGATCATAAAAGCCTCAAATATTTCTTCACTCGGAAGGAACTCAACATGAGGCGAGAAAAGATGGCTAGAATTGATTAAGGACTATGATCCGACAATCAATTACACACCAGGGAAGGCTAATGTTGTAGCGGACGCCACGAGTAGAAAGAGTACCGGAGGAGTGGAACAAGAAATATCACCGGAGTTGAGGAAGGAAATAAGTCAAGCCCAAATACAACTATGGGAGAAGGAAGCCCATGAAGGATTATCGGCGTTGCAAGTAGCCGATGAGCTGAATGTTAACTTGAAGAATGAGATAATGATGGGTCAGCTAGACGATCCATTCATTGTAGAAGAGATGAGGAGAATAGATGAGGGAAGACCATCAGAATTTCACCGTGGAGAATCTGGATCTTTGTGGTTCCAGAAGAGGATTTGCGTTCCGGATATTGCTGAAATCAAGGAAGTAATACTCCGGGAAGCTCATCAAACACCATATTCAATACATCCGGTAAGTACAAAGATGTATATGGATCTAAAGGAACTATTCTGGTGGAATAATATGAAGAGAGAGATAGCACAATATGTTGCAGAATGCCATACCTGTCAGCGAGTGAAGGCTGAACATCAGAGTCCGGCAGGGAAGTTACAACCTCTACCTATTCCAGAATGGAAATGGGAGGAAATAGGGATGGATTTCATCACCGGACTACCCATGACTAATAAAAAGAAGGACATGATATGGGTAATCGTGGACCGGTTGACGAAAAGTGCACACTTCTTAGCGAGTAAATCAACGGGACAAAGGAGAGAAACTCATTGATCTTTACATCAAGGAGATCGTGAGTAAGCATGGAGTGCCTAAGAAGATAGTGTCGGATCGAGGATCCGTGTTCACATCAGCATTCTGGAAGCAACTTCACGAAGCTTTAGGATCCAAGTTGGATTATAGTACCGCTTATCACCCACAAACAGGCGGACAAACTGAGAGAACCAATCAGATCTTAGAAGATATGCTTAGGGCTTGTGCCCTAGACTTCGGAGGATCATGGGAGGAGCATCTACCTTTAGCAGAGTTTTCATACAACAATAGTTATCAAAGTAGCATCAAGATGGCACCATTTGAAGCTCTCTATGGAAGGAAGTGTAGATCACCGATATGTTGGTATGAAGCCGGAGCAAGTAAAGAGTTCAACCCTGATTATGTCAAGGAAAAACAACAAATCATTGACATTATCAGAGACAGGCTCAAGATAGCTCAGAGCCGGCAAAAGAGTTACGCCGATCAAAAGAGAAGGACGTGGGAGCCACAAGTTGGAGACATGGTATATCTTAAGGTAAGCCCGATGAAAGGACTTCAGAGATTCGGAGTAAAAGGAAAGTTGAGCCCTAGATACATAGGACCATTTAAGATACTAAGTCAGAATCGAGGTTTAGCCTTTGAACTGGATCTACCGGGAAGATTAGCTCAAGTTCATAATGTATTCCATGTGTCACAACTTCGGAAATGTTTGAAGACCCCAGATGAACCAATATCACATGAGGAGCTTGAGTTACAACCAGACTTGACATACATCGAGAAGCCCGCCAAGATTCTCGAGGAAAGCTGGAAACAACTCAGAAACAAGGCAATCAAGTATTGCAAGATTCAATGGAAGCATCATCCCGAGAGAGAAGCCACCTGGGAAAAAGAGGAAGACCTAAGGAAAACATACCCCGAGCTGTTCAGGTATTACAACCACAACTTCGGGACGAAGTTTTCTTTAAGGGGGAAAGGCTGTAATGTCCTAGGTTTAGAGACGATCAAGGGGTAGATTTTAGAAAGGGATGTGCATTGCATAGTAAATTCTGGGAAATTTCGCGCTTTTAAACAAAAACTGCATCGAAGGGGGACAAGTTTCTCTCTCGACACCTTACGGGGTTAGGGTTTCGAGAGTGCGACAAACTTGCTTCTCACTTCACTAGTTTAGGGTTTTCGAGAAGAGAGGGGAGAGTTCACATGATTGAATTCTAAATGTTATGACATGATTGAATTCAAAACAAGGTTGAATTTGAATTTCAAATTCAAACATTAAATAATTATCCTAAATAATACAATTAAGGAAAATCATTAGGTAAATAATCAATAATAAACAAAACAATTAATAAATAATAAAGCTCATTAGAGAAACCTTGAGCTTTATTGATCAACACACACATAATACATTGTCTTTACAATATTCAAATTTGAAATATGAAATTACAACATATTACAAGAATTGAATAAATAGGAAAAGGAAAAGGCAAATTACAAGATCTCTAAATGCCCTAAACTACATTGTGATCTTCATGAATTCTTTGATCTTGATGATCTTGAGTTCATCCTGATCAGCACTTGATACCTGCACACATACACAACAAGCAAATTATTAAGCCAAGTGGCAAAGCCACTTGGCAGGTTAACAGAAAAATGAAATGTAGGGGATATGGTCAATCAGCCGAGCTGATCCTCTCCAGAGCCAAGTTCACGAGGATCCGGTTCACACGGACACACAAGCAGCACACACATCGGGTGTGCATGCTCAACACCGAGCACTCGCTTGTGCATGCTGCACACACACACGAGTGAGTCACAAGGGTGGCAAGCGGGAGGCTGTCGACCGGTGAGGTTAGAGGACAGCCATATATAAACCCCTTCAACAGTGAACCCTAGCCAATCCATCGGCAGAATCTCCAAAGGGTAAGAACACCAAGAACAGGAAGAACAGCCAGAGCTGTTCAACCTGTCCAAAGATCACCACTGAACCAAATCAAGCCTCACAAGATCACCAGGAGGAGCAGGGCAAGTAAATCCACCACAAGATCCACACAGAAGCAAAACCTCTACACCAACAACTCATTCTAGGAGCTGGAGTGAGGTATACACATCATCATGAACAAACCAGGGGGTTTTGTTCATATATTGCACGAGCATGAGCACAAGCACACAAAAGGGTGGGAAAACCTGGATATATCATCATTTGGTTGCAAAACCATTTGGTGCTAGTAAATAAAGCAAAGGCTAGAAGGAAAACAACCATGGGAACACCTGGTTGTGTCAACACGATGACACAACCAGAGAAATCCATCATGGAGTCAATCCTTATAGCCATTCAAAGTCACCAAGCACCTAACAGCCTAGCTACACCATCAGAATGGTAGAAACACCAGTTTCTACTAGTTTTGTCAACATCAAAGGGCTTCTGGCAGTCAAACATGATCAGCCAGAAAGCATCTATCCATCACGAGAAAGCCACGGGAGAAGGGAGCTATCCTTGACAGGCATCACGGTCGTTGCTAGGACTACCTCAACCTACAGCCAGACACAAGAACCCACACATCACTATCCATATGGATTCAGTTTAGGGCTAGGGTACACAACAAGGTGTTGGCATCCATCTAGCCCTGTCATAATCAATTGGATGATCACAACTGCAAAGCAGTTCACATCACTTATCCATTCCAGTAAATCCAGACAATACAGATAAGTGAACAATACAAATAATCAAAGCATCAGAGCCTTGCTGATGATCCAATGGATCATTGCAAGCAACAGGTGAGGTTTAAACCAGCACCAGCACACACCAGAGCAAACCTGTGTGACACACACACATCACAGGTTGAGTAGCATGTGGTGCAGACACAACACAGCAGTATATTAGAAGCAACTGATGATCATATGATCATCAGGTGTTGGCTAGAGCATGCCAGAGCATGCTAAGGCATTACTGGCATCAAGTATGAACCAATTAATTAAACAATTGCATCACAGATAAATGAATTGAAGCACAGATAGGATCTCACCAGGGGCACTGGCAATTGCAAGTATGCAATAATTAACCACCACAACTAAGCCTAGGACTAGATTAAGCACACCCGAGTAGACCATGAGCATCACTCGGAGGCTCATGAGCAATCACAGGAGGACCACGGCCAAAGTTTACAATAAACGAAATAGCTAGGGAGCACGAGTGAGCAATTGAGCAAGAACAGACACAGCACATCAAGCTAGGATCCGTGGCGACAGCGAGTAAGCCAAGCACAACGAGCGGCATGGCGGTGCCGGCATCTCCATGAGGAGAGGCGAGGCTGGGGACTAGAGCATAGCATCGAGGAGAAGGTAAGAAGGGAGATGATGGAGGCGTACTAACCCGGAGCTGCGCGGCGGCGTCACCATGGCGGTACGGCGGCACGGCCTGGCCACGGCAGCGCCAAGCCATGGCCAAGCCGGGCGGTCGCCGAAGCGCGGAAGCTCCAGGCACGGGCACGGCGAGGCACACGGCCTCGGCACCGGGCGCGTCGGCGGCGACCAACTCGCCCCAGCACACCACGACGAGCGAGCGGAGGCGAAGGGGGACGCGACGTGGAAGCGGCGAAGCACGGATCGGCGCGGTGGATCCGAAGCGCCGTTGAACGGCGGATCGGATGCGCCGCATCTCGCCGGCGGCGACCGCCGCAGTTGGTCGGATTAATTCGGCGACGGCGGAGGCGACGCGAGTCGCCAGAGCAAGGGAGAGGATTAGGGTTAGGACGAGCGGCGCGTGGAGAGGAAATGAGCGACCGACCGCTCGGGTCGGTTGGACCCGAGCTGGTCTAGCCAAACCGTTGGGCCACCCTGACAGGTGGGGCCCGGGGGCATTTCGCCATTTCACAAATTCACTTTAAATGCACAAACTTTGGAAAATCACTATAATTATTTAACAGCTCTAAAAAAATAATTAAAAATATGATAATTGATCAGCATAAAATTCTCTACCTAAATAAAATATCAAAGAGAATTTTTGAAGACAATTAAGAATGAGTCTTAATTTGAGGATTTAAATAATCATTTAAATCACATATATATTTTTCAATAACAAAAATAAGTCTATTAATGCCTTTGGACTTCAAAACACCTTGACAACATTTCAAGGTTGTATTTTACTCTAAATCAAGGATTCCCAAATCATTCTTAGTATTAACCTCTTACATGAAATACTAACAACATCGGAAGGGGGGAACAAACCCTAAAAATGGAATCATGCATAATCTGCTTCTTTAACCATTGCCCTTATCGGACAATGATGCTATTTTTCAGAACAAGAGGACAAGGGTCGAGTCCATACCTACCAACTGCAGAGCTTTGCAGTGTTCAGGCAAGTTCATCACTTGCTCATGTCATTTGAGTATTTCTATCAAATTACTTGCAAAGTATTATGGTTATCACTATTGCATAAAATCAAAACCACTACTTTCATAACTATGAATATGACTATGTGGTGGGCAATGGAACCATGGATTGTGTTGATATGGTGGAGGTTCCATTGCAAGGGTTTATATCCATCTAGGATTAAACAACAAATGTCGCCAGTGATTCTTGTGCCGTAATATCCGTGTTAACCATAAGATCTGGAGTGGGACGGAGTAGTCAAAAGTGTTTCCACCTCTCGTTCATCAACGGATGCGCTTACCGTAGCAGTTGTGTCTGGCGGAACAACCGGAGGGTGGGGATCCCATTCTAATTCCCCACGGTAAAGCATTGCTTGCCGTAGCGGTTGTGTCTTGCGGAACAACCGGAGGGTGGGGATCCCATTCTAATTCCCCACGGTAATGCGGTCTATGATGGGTTGCAGCCACCGGCGTAGGAGTGTATGGTAAGAGCCCAGCACTCGTTGTCGTGGTCGGGGTCCACCCTGAAATTACGGGAATAATGGGACCGACGTGGACCCAGGGTCGGCGCATGCAACAAAGGGTGGGTGTTCGAGGTAGCGGAGGAACATGATTGGCTAGACCTTATACCGGGCCTCACACCAAAGGAAGTGTGGACGGGAAAGCTGCCCGGTTGGCACCAAGGTTAAGATCTCTTATGGGTAAAGCAACACACCTCTGCAGAGTGTAAAGAACCGTGACCCGTCACTCCCTGTTCCGGGATTGAGGAACTGCGAACGCGGCCGGAAAGGAGCTCCATGAAGTTCTAGTAAACCGGTGAAGGCTGACGGACATAGCTCTTTGAAATAAAAGCAATCTCTTGAAGAAATGTTTATCAAAACTTGCATTGGTATTAGACTTTCTGGTCTAATATCGTAGCTAGTGCATTAAACACCTCTTATCTATAATGAACTTGTTGAGTACGCTCGTACTCATACCACTCTTAAACCCCATGCTTAGATTGTCCGAATCGTCTGGAGGAGGACTGCGACAACAATGAAGGAGCCGAGATCATCGGCTATGAAGAACCTGACCTCTCAGGAGGTGTTGAAGGCGTAGACTACATCATCGTCTACGGATCCGGGGAGGCTTCCGGAGGAGAACAAGCCTAGAGATATCTGAAGAGTATTAGTAACCGAGCAGCACAAACCCTTACCATGTAGCTGCTCGATTAAATAAATGTTTAGTTTAATGAGACAATGGTATTGTAAGTTAAGTTGGGTTCGCCTCGAACCCAGGAGTTATCCTCTTAGGACCCAAGAGGAGCTCCGAGACGACTTGTGTATGATGATTGTAATAATATGTGAATGAGTTATGGACCCTGCTATGTTCTGTTGTACTACTCTGAGGGATGTAATATTTGCGGAATGGTACTTCGCGAATGTTATATCAACGACTGGCATACTACAACATGCAGTGGTATGCAGGGTCACCACATTAAATCATGAAGAGAAACAAGTATAGAGCTCTTCGGAACCAAGCCGAAGGGTTCATGAGGTTTCCAAATGAAGATCATCAAGATATTCATAGAAGGCTCCTATCCATTGTTGATGCATTTTGTAATGTGGGTGCCAAACATATTGATGACTTTTGGGTCAAGGATAAGTATGTCGATGCCACGATGCCTTATGAACCCATTGATATCAAGAGTCTCCTAGGGAGGGAAAGCTATCCTAAGTTAACCTCCTATCAAGTGGTGCACGAGATGCAAGCGCTCAAGGTTGCCGAAAAAATTCTCAAGATTATCGGAACCATGCAATGGTGAATGTACAAGGACGTCGCCTAGAGGGGGGGTGAATAGGCGGGTTATAAAAATTTCTACTTGAGAGCTAAACTAGGCGGAATAAAACTACTTAGTGTTTACTAGTTTAGCTCAAAGCCTATCAACTAGGGGTTTGCCTAAGTGCACCAACAACCTATGCTAGCATGATGAGCAAAAAGGTGATAACAAGCTAGGTATAGAACATCAAGCATGATAGGTATCACAATGTAAAGCGCATAGGTAAAGGAGCTAAGGTTGAGAAGTAACTGGTGCACAATGAGACGACGATGTATCCCGAAGTTCACACCCAAGGGTGCTAAGTCTCCGTTGGAGCGGTGTGGAGGCACGAGCCACTAGGGCCACCGTATTCTCCTCGAGCCTTTCCACCAAGGGGAAAGCCTCGATCCACTAAGGGACCCTTGAGGGTGGTCACCGAACCCGTACAAGCTTGGGCAAACTCCCAAGTATCAAGCTTGAGGCACCTCCACAACACGGAGGCTCTCAAGTACAAGGCCACAACGGCTACAACACGCCACACTGGCGACAAGGCCACCAAGACTCCAACGCGCCACAACCGGCTCCAAAACCACAAAGGCTACCACACTCCATAAAGGCAACAACGACACAAAGGCTACCACACCACAAAGACGACAAGGCCACAAAGGCTACAAGGCCACAAAGGCTACAACACCACAAAGGAAACAAGGCCACGAAAGCAACAACACCACTAAGGTCAACAAGCCCTCTACGAGACCGAAACCTCGGAGAGAACCCAAACCGATGCACCTAATGAATGGCTAAGAACACCACTAAGATGCCCCAAGTTCTTCTCTCCCAAATTCCAACAAAGCTACATAAGCTATTGGGGGAATAAGGGAGGAAGAACAAAATAGGAGGAGGAATGCTAGCGTGTAGTTGACACACGTCTGTTGGGAACCCCAAGAGGAAGGTGTGATGCGTACAGCAGCAAGTTTTCGCTCAGTAAGAAACCAAGGTTATCGAACCAGTAGGAGTCAAAGAACACGTGAAGGTTGTTGGTGGCGGAGTGTAGTGCGGCGCAACACCAGGGATTCCGGCGCCGACGTGGAACCTGCACAACACAATCACAATACTTTGCCCCAACTTAACAATGAGGTTGTCAATCTCACCGGCTTTCTGTAAACAAAGGATTAAATGTGTAATGTGGAAGATGATGTTTGTTTGCGAAGAACAGTAAAGAACAGAGTTTGCAGTAGATTGTATTTCAGATGTAAAGAATGGACCGGGGTCCACAGTTCACTAGTGGTGTCTCTCCCATAAGATAAATAGCATGTTGGGTGAACAAATTACGGTTGGGCAATTGACAAATAGAGAGGGCATAACAATGCACATACATATCACGATGACTACTATGAGATTTAATCGGGGCATTACGACAAAGTACATAGACCGCTATCCAAGCATGCATCTATGCCTAAAAAGTCCACCTTCGAGTTATCATCCGAACCCCTTCCGGTATTAAGTTGCAAACAACGGACAATTGCATTAAGTATGGTGCGTAATGTAATCAACACAAATATCCTTAGACAAAGCATTGATGTTTTATCCCTAGTGGCAACAAGCACATCCACAACCTTAGAACTTTCCGTCATCGTCCCGGATTCAATGGAGGCATGAACCCACTATCGAGCATAAATACTCCCTCTTGGAGTCACAAGTATCAACTTGGCCAGAGCCTCTACTAGCAACGGAGAGCATGCAAGAACATAAACAACATATATGATAGATTGATAATCAACTTGACATAGTATTCCATATTCATCGGATCCCAACAAACACAACATGTAGCATTACAAATAGATGATCTTGATCATGATAGGCAGCTCACAAGATCTAACATGATAGCACAATGAGGAGAAGACAACCATCTAGCTACTGCTATGGACCCATAGTCCAGGGGTGAACTACTCACACATCAATCCGGAGGCGATCATGGTGATGAAAAGCCCTCCGGGAGATGATTCCCCTCTCCGGCAGGGTGCCGGAGGCGATCTCCTGAATCCCCCGAGATGGGATTGGTGGCGGCGGCGTCTCTGGAAGGTTTTCCGTATCGTGGCTCTCGGTACTGAGGTTTTCGCGACGAAGGCTACAAGTAGGCGGAAGGGCAGGGTTGGAGGCGGCGCGGGGGCCCCACACCATAGGGCGGCGCGGGCGCCACCCAGGCCGCGCGGCCTTGTGGTGTCGGCGCCCCGTCGCCCCACTTCGTAATCCCTTCGGTCTTCTGGAAGCTTCGTGGAAAAATAAGACCCTGGGCGTTGATTTCGTCCAATTCCGAGAATATTTCCTTTGTAGCATTTTTGAAACCAAAAACAGCAGAAAACAGCAACTGGCTCTTCGGCATCTCGTCAATAGGTTAGTGCCGGAAAATGCGTAATAATGACATAAAGTGTGTATAAAACATGTGAGTATCATCATAAAAGTAGCATGGAACATAAGAAATTATAGATACCTTTGAGACGTATCAAGCATCCCAAAGCTTAGTTCCTACTCGCCCTCGAGTAGGAAAACGATAACAAGGATAATTTCTGAAGTGACATGCTATCATAATCTTGATCAATACTATTGTAAAGCATATGAGATGAATGCAGCGATTCGAAGCAATGGTAAAGATAATGAATAAACAATTGAATCATATAGCAAAGACTTTTCATGAATAATACTTTCAAGACAAGCATCAATAAGACTTGCATAAGAGTTAACTCATAAAGCAATAAATTCTTAGTAGAAAGCTTTGAAGCAACACAAAGGAAGATATAAGTTTCAGCGAGCTTGCTTTCAACTTCAACATGTATATCTCATGGATAATTGTCAACACAAAGTAATATAACAAGTGCAATAGGTAAACATGTAAGAATCAATGCACACAGTTCACACAAGTGTTTGCTTCTAAGATTGAAAGAGGCAGGTAAACTGACTCAACAATAAAGTAGAAGAATGGCCCTTCGCAGAGGGAAGCATGGATTACTATTTTTGTGTTAGAGCTTTTCATTTTGAAAACATAGAAACAATTTTGTCAACGGTAGTAATAAATCATATGTGTTATGTATAAGACATCCTATAAGTTGCAAGCCTCATGCATAGATTACCAATAGTGCCCGCACCTTGTCCTAATTAGCTTGGATTTACGTGGATTATCATTGCATAACATATGTTTCAACCAAGTGTCACAAAGGGGTACCTCTATGTTGCATGTACAAAGGTCTAAGGAGAAAGATCGCATTTGATTTCTCGTTTTTGATTATTCTCAACTTAGACATCCATACCGGGACAACATAGACAACAGATAATGGACTCCTCTTTAATGCATAAGCATTCAACAACATATAATATTCTCATAAGAGATTGAGGATTGATTGTCCAAACTGAAACTCCCACCATGGATCATGGCTTTAGTTAGCGGCCCAATGTTCTTCTCTAACAATATGCATACTCAAACCATTTGATCATGATAAATCACCCTTACTTCAGACAAGACGAACATGCATAGCAACTCACATGATATTCAACAAAGGTGTAATAGTTGGTGGCGTCCCCAGAAACATGGTTACCGCTCAACAAGCAACTTATTAAGAAATAAGATACATAAGTACATATTCTTTAATACAATAGTTTTTAAGGCTATTTTCCCATGAGCTATATATTGCAAAGACAAAGGATAAAATTTTAAAGGTAGTGATGCGTGCAGTCGACACGTCCGTTGGGAACCCCAAGAGGAAGGTGTGATGTGTACAGTAGCAAGTTTTCCCTCAGAAAGAAACCAAGGTTTATCGAACCAGGAGGAGCCAAGAAGCACGTCGAAGGTTGATGGCGGTGGGATGTAGTGCGGCGCAACACCGGGGATTCCGGCGCCAACGTGGAACCTGCACAACACAACCAAAGTACTTTGCCCCAACGTAACGAGTGAGGTTGTCAATCTCACCGGCTTGCTGTAACAAAGGATTAGATGTATAGTGTGGATGATGATTGTTTGCAGAAAACAGTAGAACAAGTATTGCAGTAGATTGTATTCGATGTAAAAGAATAGGACCGGGGTCCACAGTTCACTAGAGGTGTCTCTCCCATAAGATAAATAGCATGTTGGGTGAAAAATTACAGTTGGGAAATTGACAAATAGAGAGGGCATGACCATGCACATACATGATATGATGAGTATAGTGAGATTTAATTGGGCATTACGACAAAGTACATAGACCTCTATCCAGCATGCATCTATGCCTAAAAAGTCCACCTTCAGGTTATCATCCGAACCCCTTCCAGTATTAAGTTGCAAACAACAGACAATTGCATTAAGTATGGTGCGTAATGTAATCAATAACTAGACATAGCATCAATGTTTTATCCCTAGTGGCAACAGCACATCCACAACCTTAGAACTTTCGTCACTTGTCCCGGATTTAATGGAGGCATGAACCCACTATCGAGCATAAATACTCCCTCTTGGAGTTAAGAGTAAAAACTTGGCCGAGCCTCTACTAATAACGGAGAGCATGCAAGATCATAAACAACACATAGGTAATAGATTGATAATCAACATAACATAGTATTCTCTATCCATCGGATCCCAACAAACACAACATATAGCATTACGGATAGATGATCTTGATCATGTTAGGCAGCTCACAAGATCCGACAATGAAGCACATAAGGAGAAGACGACCATCTAGCTACTGCTATGGACCCATAGTCCAGGGGTGAACTACTCACTCATCACTCCGGAGGCGACCATGGCGGTGAAGAGTCCTCCGGGAGATGGTTCCCCTCTCCGGCAGGGTGCCGGAGGCGATCTCCTGAATCCCCGAGATGGGATTGGCGGCGGCGTCTCTGGAAGGTTTTCCGTATCGTGGCTCTCGGTACTGGGGGTTTCGCGACGAAGACTATATGTAGGTGGAAGGGCAAGTCAGGGGGCCACTCGAGGGCCCCACACAACAGGCCGGCGCGGCCAAGGCCCGGGCCGCGCCGCCCTAGTGTGGCGCCACCTCGTGGCCCCACTTCGTAAGTCCTCCGGTCTTCTGGAAGCTTCGTGGAAAAATAGGCCCCTGGGCGTTGATTTCGTCCAATTCCGAGAATATTTCCTTACTAGGATTTCTGAAACCAAAAACAGCAGAAAACAGCAATTGGCTCTTCGGCATCTCGTTAATAGGTTAGTGCCGGAAAATGCATAAATATGACATAAAGTATGCATAAAACATGTAGATATCATCAATAATGTGGCATGGAACATAATAAATTATCGATACGTCGGAGACGTATCAGCATCCCCAAGCTTAGTTCCTGCTCGTCCCGAGCAGGTAAACGATAACAAAGATAATTTCTGGAGTGACATGCCATCATAACCTTGATCATACTATTGTAAGCATATGTAATGAATGCAGCGATCAAAACAATGGTAATGACATGAGTAAACAACTGAATCATAAAGCAAAGACTTTTCATGAATAGTACTTTCAAGACAAGCATCAATAAGTCTTGCATAAGAGTTAACTCATAAAGCAATAAATGAAAGTAAAGGTATTGAAGCAACACAAAGGAAGATTAAGTTTCAGCGGTTGCTTTCAACTTATAACATGTATATCTCATGGATATTGTCAATGTAAAGTAATATAACAAGTGCAATATGCAAGTATGTAGGAATCAATGCACAGTTCACACAAATGTTTGCTTCTTGAGGTGGCAAGAAATAGGTGAACTGACTCAACATAAAAGTAAAAGAAAGGCCCTTCGCAGAGGGAAGCATTGATTGCTATATTTGTGCTAGAGCTTTGGTTTTGAAAACAAGAAACAATTTTGTCAACGGTAGTAATAAAGCATATGTGTTATATAAATTATATCTTACAAGTTGCAAGCCTCATGCATAGTATACTAATAGTGCCCGCACCTTGTCCTAATTAGCTTGGATTAACACTGATTATCATTGCATAGCATATGTTTCAACCAAGTGTCACAAAGGGGTACCTCTATGCCGCCTGTACAAAGGTCTAAGGAGAAAGCTCGCATTGGATTTCTCGCTTTTGATTATTCTCAACTTAGACATCCATACCGGGACAACATAGACAACAGATAATGGACTCCTCTTTAATGCATAAGCATTCAACAACAGATTAATATTCTCATAAGAGATTGAGGATTAATTGTCCACACTGAAACTTCCACCATGAATCATGGCTTTAGTTAGCGGCCCAATGTTCTTCTCTAACAGTATGCATACTCAAACCATTTGATTGTGAGAACCGCCCTTACTTCAGACAAGACGAACATGCATAGCAACTCACATGATTATTCAACAAAGGTAAAGTTGATGGCGTCCCCAGAAACATGGTTACCGCTCAACAAGCAACTTAATAAGAGATAAAGTGCATAAGTACATATTCAATACCACAATAGTTTTTAGGCTATTTGTCCCATGAGCTATATATTGCAAAGGTAAAGGATAGAAATTTTAAAGGTAGCACTCAAGCAATTTACTTTGGAATGGCGGAGAAATACCATGTAGTAGGTAGGTATGGTGGACACAAATGGCATAGTGGTTGGCTCAAGGATTTTGGATGCATGAGAAGTATTCCCTCTCGATACAAGGTTTAGGCTAGGAAGATTATTTGAAACAAACACAAGGATGAACCGGTGCAGCAAAACTCACATAAAAGACATATTGTAAACATTATAAGACTCTACACCGTCTTCCTTGTTGTTCAAACTCAATACTAGAAATTATCTAGACTTTAGAGAGACCAATTATGCAAACCAAATTTTAGCAAGCTCTATGTATTTCTTCATTAATGGGTGCAAAGTATATGATGCAAGATCTTAAACATGAGCACAACAATTGCCAAGTATCAAATTATTCAAGACATTTTAGAATTACTACATGTAGCATTTCCCGATTCCAACCATATAACAATTTAACGAAGAAGATTCAACCTTCGCCATGAATATTATGAGTAAAGCCTAAGGACATATTTGTCCATATGCAACAGCGGAGCGTGTCTCTCTCCCACACAATGAATGCTAGGATCCATTATATTCAAACAAAAACAAAAACAAAAACAAACCGACGCTCCAAGCAAAGCACATAAGATGTGATGGAATAAAAATGTAGTTTCAGGGGAGGAACTTGATAATGTTGTCGATGAAGAAGGGGATGCCTTGGGCATCCCCAAGCTTAGACGCTTGAGTCTTCTTAAAATATGCAGGGGTGAACCACCGGGGTATCCCCAAGCTTAGAGCTTTCACTCTCCTTGATCATATCGTATCAGCTCCCTCTCTTGATCCTTGAAAACTTCCTCCACACCAAACTCAAAACAACTCATTAGAGGGTTAGTGCACAATCAAAATTTACATGTTCAGAGGTGACATAATCATTCTTAACACTTCGGACATTGCACAAAGCTACTGAAAGTCAATGGAATAGAAAAATCCATCAAGCATATCAAAACAGGCAATGCGAAATAAAAGGCAGAATCTGTCAAAACAGAACAGTTCGTAAAGAAGAATTTTATTGAGGCACCAGACTTGCTCAGATGAAAATGCTCAAATTGAATGAAAGTTGCGTACATATCTGAGGATCACTCACGTAAATTGGCATAATTTTCTGAGTTACCTACAGATAATTAGGCCCAGATTCGTGACAGACAAAGAAATCATGTTTCCGCTCGATAATCCAAATCTAGTATGAACCTTACTATCAACGACTTTACTTGGCACAACAATGCACACAACTAAGATAAGGAGAGGTTGCTACAGTAGTAACAACTTCCAAGACTCAAATATAAAATAAAAGTACTGTAGTAAAAACATGGGTTGTCTCCCATAAGCGCTTTTCTTTAACGCCTTTCAGCTAGGCGCAGAAAGTGTATATCAAGTGTTATCAAGAGACGAAGTATCAACATCATAATTTGTTCTAATAATAGAATCAAAAGGTAACTTCATTCTCTTTCTAGGGAAGTGTTCCATACCTTTCTTGAGAGGAAATTGATATTTAATATTACCTTCCTTCATATCAATGATAGCTCCAACGGTTCGAAGAAAAGGTCTTCCCAATATAATGGGACAAGATGCATTGCATTCAATATCCAAGACAACAAAATCAACGGGGACAAGGTTATTGTTAACGGTAATGCGAACATTATCAATCCTCCCCAAAGGTTTCTTTATAGCATTATCAACAAGATTAACATCCAAATAACAATTCTTCAATGGTGGCAAGTCAAGCACATTATAAATCTTCTTAGGCATAACGGAAATACTTGCACCAAGATCACATAAAGCATTACAATCAAAGTCATTGACCTTCATCTTAATGATGGGCTCCCAACCATCCTCTAGCTTCCTAGGAATAGAAGCTTCACGTTCTAGTTTCTCTTCTCTAGCTTTTATGAGAGCATTTGTATTATGTTTTGTGAAAGCCAAGTTTATAGCACTAGCATTAGGACTCTTAGCAAGTTTTTGTAAGAACTTTATAACTTCAGAGATGTGGCAATCATAAAAATCCAAACCATTATAATCTAAAGCAATGGGATCATCATCCCCAATGTTGGAAAAAATTTCAGCAGTTTTATCACGGGCAATTTCAGCGAGTTTTAGCAGTTTCCGACGGTTTTGCGAGGCTTTGCATTAGAAGTGGAAACATTGCCAACACCAATCCTTTTACCATTATTAGTAGGAGGTGCAGCAACATGTGGAGCATTAGTATTGCTAGTGGTGGTAATAGTCCAAACTTTAGCTACATTATTCTCTTTAGCTAGTTTTTCATTTTCTTCTCTTTCCCACCTAGCATGCAATTCGGCCATCAATCTAATATTCTCATTAATTCGAACTTGGATGGCATTTGCTTTAGTAACAATTTTATTATTATGATTTATATTAGGCATAACTTTCAATTTCAAAAGATCAACATCAGCAGCAAGACTATCGACTTTAGAAGCAAGTATATCAATTTTCCCAAGCTTTTCTTCAACATATTTGTTAAAAGCTGTTTGTGTACTAATGAATTCTTTAAGCATAGCTTCAAGTCCAGGGGGTGTGTTCCTATTATTATTGTAAGAATTCCCATAAGAATTACCATAACCGTTACCATTATTATAAGGATATGGCCTATAGTTGTTACTAGAATTGTTCCGATAAGCATTGTTGTTGAAATTATTATTTTTAATGAAGTTTACATCAACATGTTCTTCTTGGGCAACCAATGAAGCTAACGGAACATTATTAGGATCAACATTAGTCCTATCATTCACAAGCATAGACATAATAGCATCAATCTTATCACTCAAGGAAGAGGTTTCTTCGACAGAATTTACCTTCTTACCTTGTGGAGCTCTTTCCGTGTGCCATTCAGAGTAATTAATCATCATATTATCAAGAAGCTTTGTTGCTTCACCAAGAGTGATGGACATAAAGGTACCTCCAGTAGCTGAATCCAATAGGTTCCGCGAAGAAAAGTTCAGTCCTGCATAAAAGGTTTGGATGATCATCCAAGTAGTCGATCCATGGGTTGGGCAATTTTTAACCAAAGATTTCATTCTTTCCCAAGCTTGTGCAACATGATCATTATCCAATTGTTTAAAATTCATTATGCTACTCCTCAAAGATATAATTTTAGCAGGGGGATAGTATCTACCAATAAAAGCATCCTTGCATTTAGTCCAAGAATCAATACTATTTCTAGGCGAGAGATAGCAACCAATCTTTAGCTCTTCCTCTTAATGAGAAAGGAAACAATTTTAATTTTATAATGTCACCATCTACATCTTTATACTTTTGCATTTCACACAATTTAACAAAATTATTGAGATGGGCAGCGGCATCATCGGAACTAACACCGGAAAATTGCTCTCGCATAACAAGATTCGATAAAGCGAGGTTTAATTTCAAAGAATTCTGCTGTAGTAGCGAGGTGGAGCAATAGGTGTGCATAAGAAATCATTATTATTTGTGGTTGTGAAGTCACACAACTTAGTATTTTCAGGAGTACCCATTTTAGCAGTAGTAAATAAAGCAAACTAGATAAAATAAATGCAAGTAACTAATTTTTTTTTTTGTGTTTTTTGATATAGAGAACAAGACAGTAAATAAAGTAAAGCTAGCAACTAATTTTTTTGTGTTTTGATATAATGCAGCAAACAAAGTAGTAAATAAAATAAAGCAAGACAAAAACAAAGTAAAGAGATTGGATTGTGGAGACTCCCCTTGCAGCGTGTCTTGATCTCCCGGCAACGGCGCCGGAAAAGTAGCTTGATGCGTGCGATCGACACGTCCGTTGGGAACCCCAAGAGGAAGGTGTGATGCGTACGGTAGCAAGTTTTCCCTCGAGAAAGAAACCAAGGTTTATCGAACCAGGAGGAGCCAAGAAGCACGTCGAAGGTTGATGGCGGCGGGATGTAGTGCGGCGCAACACCAGGGATTCCGGCGCCAACGTGGAACCTGCACAACACAACCAAAGTACTTTGCCCCAACGTAACAGTGAGGTTGTCAATCTCACTGGCTTGCTGTAACAAAGGATTAGATGTATAGTGTGGATGATGATTGTTTGCAGAAAACAGTAGAACAAGTAATGCAGTAGATTGTATTCGATGTAAAAGAATAGGACCGGGGTCCACAGTTCACTAGAGGTGTCTCTCCCATAAGATAAATAGCATGTTGGGTGAACAAATTACAGTTGGGCAATTGACAAATAGAGAGGGCATGACCATGCACATACATGATATGATGAGTATAGTGAGATTTAATTGGGCATTACGACAAAGTACATAGACCGCTATCCAGCATGCATCTATGCCTAAAAAGTGCGCCTTCAAGTTATCATCCGAACCCCTTCCAGTATTAAGTTGCAAACAACAGACAATTGCATTAAGTATGGTGCGTAATGTAATCAATAACTACATCCTCGGACATAGCATCAATGTTTTATCCCTAGTGGCAACAGCACATCCACAACCTTAGAACTTTTTGTCACTCGTCCCAGATTTAATGGAGGCATGAACCCACTATCGAGCATAAATACTCCCTCTTGGAGTTAAGAGTAAAAACTTGGCCAGAGCCTCTACTAATAACGGAGAGCATGCAAGATCATAAACAACACATAGGTAATAGATTGATAATCAACATAACATAGTATTCTCTATCCATCGGATCCCAACAAACACAACATATAGCATTACAGATAGATGATCTTGATCATGTTAGGCAGCTCACAAGATTCGACAATGAAGCACATAAGGAGAAGGCGACCATCTAGCTACTGCTATGGACCCATAGTCCAGGGGTGAACTACTCACTCATCACTCCGGAGGCGACCATGGCGGTGAAGAGTCCTCCGGGAGATGATTCCCCTCTCCGGCGAGGGTGCCGGAGGCGATCTCCTGAATCCCCCAAGATGGGATTGGCGGCGGCGGCGTCTCCGGAAGGTTTTCCGTATCGTGGCTCTCGGTGATCGGGGGTTTCGCGACGAAGACTATATGTAGGCGGAAGGGCAGGTCGGGGGCCACACGAGGGCCCCACACAACAGGCCGGCGCGGCCAAGGCCCGGGCCGCGCCGCCTAGTGTGGCGCCACCTCGTGGCCCCACTTCGTAAGTCCTCCGGTCTTCCGGAAGCTTCGTGGAAAAATAGGCCCTCGGGCGTTGATTTTGTCCAATTCCGAGAATATTTCCTTACTAGGATTTCTGAAACCAAAAACAGCGAGAAAACAACAAGCGGCTCTTCGGCATCTCGTTAATAGGTTAGTGCCGGAAAATGCATAAATATGACATAAAGTATGCATAAAACATGTAGATATCATCAATAATGTGGCATGGAACATAAGAAATTATCGATACGTCGGAGACGTATCAGGTAGCACTCAAGTAATTTACTTTGGAATGGCAGAGAAATACCATGTAGTAGGTAGGTATGGTGGACACAAATGGCATAGTTTTTGGCTCAAGGATTTGGATGCACGAGAAGAATTCCCTCTCAATACAAGGCTGGGCTAGCAAGGTTGTTTGAAGCAAACTCAAGTATAAAACGGTACAGCAAAACTTACATAAGAACATATTGCAAGCAATATAAGACTCTACATCGTCTTCCTTGTTGTTCAAACACCTTAACCAGAAAATATCTAGACTCTAGAGACCAATCATGCAAACCAAATTTTAACAAGCTCTATGTAGTTCTTCATTAATAGGTACAAGGTACATGATGCAAGAGCTTAAACATGATCTATATGAGCACAACAATTGCCAAGTATCAAATTATTCAAGACATTATACCAATTACCACATGAAGCATTTTCTGTTTCCAACCATATACAATGAACGAAGCAGTTTCATCCTTCGCCATGAACATTAAAAGTAAAGCTAAGAACACATGTGTTCATATGCAACAGCGGAGCGTGTCTCTCTCCCAAACAAAGAATGCTAGGATCTGATTTTATTCAAACAAAAACAAAAACAAAAACAAACAGACGCTCCAAGTAAAGCACATAAGATGTGACGGAATAAAAATATAGTTTCACTAGAGGTGACCTGATAAGTTGTCGATGAAGAAGGGATGCCTTGGGCATCCCCAAGCTTAGATGCTTGAGTCTTCTTAAAATATGCAGGGATGAACCACGGGGGCATCCCCAAGCTTAGACTTTTCACTCTTCTTGATCATATTGTATCATCCTCCTCTCTTGACCGACCCTTGAAAACTTCCTCCACACCTGACTCAAAACAAACTCATTAGAGGGTTAGTGCATAATCGAAAATTCACATATTCAGAGGTGACATAATCATTCTTAACACTTCTGGACATTGCACAAAGCTACTGAAAGTTAATGGAACAAAGAAATCCATCAAACATAGCAAAACAGGCAATGCGAAATAAAAGGCAGAATCTGTCAAAACAGAACAGTCCGTAAAGACGAATTTTTCTGGGGCACTTAACTTGCTCAGATGAAAATGCTCAAATTGAATGAAAGTTGCGTACATATCTAAGGATCACGCACGTAAATTGGCAGATTTTTCTGAGTTACCTACAGAAGGGGCTGCTCAATTTCGTGACAGTAAGAAATCTGTTTCTGCGCAGTAATCCAAATCTAGTATTGACTTTACTATCAAAGACTTTACTTGGCACAACAATGCAATGAAATAAAGATAAGGAGAGGTTGCTACAGTAGTAACAACTTCCAAGACTCAAATATAAAACAAAAGTGCAGAAGTAAAATAATGGGTTGTCTCCCATAAGCGCTTTTTTTTAACGCCTTTCAGCTAGGCGCAGAAAGTGTGAATCAAGTATTATCAAGAGGTGAAGCATCAACATCATAATTTTCACAATTTGTCACATTAGGTATCTTAGATGCTCCATTATCCATAGTGGTACTAAGGGCTTTGTCAATTTTAGGCCTATAATAATTTTTTTGGCTTAGGCACTTTAGAGACATACATGAACTTTTGCTCCTTACCCACATAAGCTTTCTCCTTAAACTTAAGAGAAGAAAAAGTTGAACCCAAGGTTCCCATAGCTTCTTCAAGTTCACTAATCCTACAGGTTCGATTATCATGAGTAGCACAAGTTTCTAAAACGGCAATTCTCTCATTGATTCCACTTAGAGTTTTATCAAGTTTATCAGTGTTATTAAGTAATATTCCCAATTTAGTCTCAACACTTGGAAGATTTTTCTCTATGGCTTCCAACTTTTTCATGACATCTTCAAGAGAGATTTCAATTTTAGCTTCATTAACAGGTGGTATTCCAACCGACTCTCGATGATGCAACTAGCTTCTAAAGCGAGGAGTGCCTAGGAAATTACCTCCCGCAAGAGTATCAAGAACATACCTATTCCAACTAGAGATACCAACATAAAAGTTCCTAAGTAGTATAATAGTGGAGTGTTTCTTAGTGCACCTATGATGAGCATCACTAATTCTATACCAAGCATCTTTAAAACTTTCTCCCCCTTGTTGCTTAAACGAACGAACTTCAACTTCAGGATTACTCATTTTAGCAGTAGTAAATAAAGCAAACTAAATAAAGTAAATGCAAGTAACTAATTTTTTTTGTGTTTTTAATATGGAGAATGCAAACAAGACAGTAAATAAAGTAAAGCTAGCAACTAATTTTTTTGTATTTTTGATATAAAGAGCAAACAAAGCGGTAAATAAAGTAAAGTAAAGCAAGACAAAAACAAAGTAAAGAGATTGGATGTGGGAGACTCCCCTTGCAGCGTGTCTTGATCTCCCCGGCAACGGCGCCAGAAAAAGTTTTGCTGGCGTGTAGTTGACACACGTCTGTTGGGAACCCCAAGAGGAAGGTGTGATGCGTAGAGCAGCAAGTTTTCCCTCAGTAAGAAACCAAGGTTATCGAACCAGTAGGAGTCAAGGAACACGTGAAGGTTGTTGGTGGCGGAGTGTAGTGCGGCGCAACACCAGGGATTCCGGCGCTGGCGTGGAACCTGCACAACACAATCACAATACTTTGCCCCAACTTAACAGTGAGGTTGTCAATCTCATCGGCTTGCTGTAAACAAAGGATTAAATGTATAATGTGGAAGATGATGTTTGTTTGCGAAGAACAGTAAAGAACAGAGTTTGCAGTAGATTGTATTTCAGATGTAAAGAACGGACCGGGGTCCACAGTTCACTAGTGGTGTCTCTCCCATAAGATAAATAGCATGTTGGGTGAACAAATTACAGTTGGGCAATTGACAAATAGAGAGGGCAAAACAATTCACAAACATATCACGATGACTACTATGAGATTTAATCAGGGCATTACGACAAAGTACATAGACCGCTATCCAGCATGCATCTATGCCTAAAAAGTCCACCTTCAGGTTATCATCCGAACCCCTTCCAGTATTAAGTTGCAAACAACGAGACAATTGCATTAAGTATGGTGCGTAATGTAATCAACACAAATATCCTTAGACAAAGCATTGATGTTTTATCCCTAGTGGCAACAAGCACATCCACAACCTTAGAACTTTCCGTCACTCGTCCCGATTCAATGGAGGCATGAACCCACTATCGAGCATAAATACTCCCTCTTGGAGTCACAAGTATCAACTTGGCCAGAGCCTCTACTAGCAACGGAGAGCATGCAAGAACATAAACAACATATATGATAGATTGATAATCAACTTGACATAGTATTCCATATTCATCGGATCCCAACAAACACAACATGTAGCATTACAAATAGATGATCTTGATCATGATAGGCAGCTCACAAGATCTAACATGATAGCACAATGAGGAGAAGACAACCATCTAGCTACTGCTATGGACTCATAGTCCAGGGGTGAACTACTCACACATCAATCCGGAGGCGATCATGGTGATGAAGAGCCCTCCGGGAGATGATTCCCCTCTCCGGCAGGGTGCCGGAGGCGATCTCCTGAATCCCCCGAGATGGGATTGGCGGCGGCGGCGTCTCTGGAAGGTTTTCGGTATCGTGGCTCTCGGTACTAGGGTTTTCGCGACGAAGGCTATAAGTAGGCGGAAGGGCAGTGTTGGAGGCGGCACGGGGGCCCCACACCATAGGGCGGCGCGGGCCCCACCCAGGCCGCGCGGCCCTGTGGTGTCGGTGCCCCGTCGCCCCACTTCGTAATCCCTTCGGTCTTCTGGAAGCTTCGTGGAAAAATAAGACCCTGGGCGTTGATTTCGTCCAATTCCGAGAATATTTCCTTTGTAGGATTTCTGAAACCAAAAACAGCAGAAAACAAGCAAGCGGCTCTTCGGCATCTCGTCAATAGGTTAGTGCCAGAAAATGCGTATTAATGGCATAAAGTGTGTATAAAACATGTGAGTATCATCATAAAAGTAGCATGGAACATAAGAAATTATAGATACGTTTCAGACGTATCAAGGAACACCAAATATTCCAAGATCTAGATCCAGCAAGATCCCCTCACCTGGAGAGGGATTCAATTGGTGAAGCTCTAGATCTAGATCTCCTCTCTCCTTTCCCCCAAAAATATGCAAGAAATAGTGGGGGGATCAAGAGGAGGATCAAACTCTTCAAGGTCAACAATGGAGGAGAGCGAATGGAGGGGAATAATAGTTGGGTCGGAGGTGGAAGAGAGGTATAAATAGGGGGCCACGAAATCTAGCTGTTGGGCAGAAAAACGGTCAGATTCGCGACCCAAAGCGGTACTACCGCTTGCGTCAAAACTGTGCAGAAAACAGGCAGAAAACGAACCAAAGCGGTACTACCTCTTGTGTAAGCGGTACTACAGCTCGAGCGGTACTACCGGGTCGGTACCGGCCCAATACCGGACCGGATCCAAGGACTTACAGAGACCAAACCGGTACCTGACCGGTACTACCGCCCTCCTTTTTTTCTTCTAAACTGCGATACGGAAACGACAATAACTTAAGCTAGGAAACTCCGATTAAGGTGAAACCAATTTTGCCGGAAAGAGGGCGACAAGAGCTACCTCTACACAAGATGAAAACATGGGAAAGAGCTTGTCATGAGAATGAACACAAGCTCTAACCCATCTCATGGATAAGAACCAAGAACATCCAAGAAACACGATGCAATGCATGCAAGGTTTGAGCTCTCTCTCCGAAGATGCGACCAACTATCCTACCGAGCACAAAGCTTGTCCTTGCACGTTCCACTCGACTCGGAAAGCTCAGTCTTCATCCTCTTCAACCTTGTACATGTCGCCATCTCCTTCCAACATACACGCCATCGTCTCCATCCATCTTCTACGCCGTCTTCATCTCTCTTCATCTTCTACACCGTTTTCATCTCTCTTCAACACCGTCTTCATCCGTCTTCTTCATAGTACTCGCCCTTCTCCATCTTGCAACCTTGAGACCAACACATGGCTATGGACACGACCTAAGATAGATTCTCAATACAACCGTTAGTCCATAGGGATTTTCATCAATTACCAAAACCACACATGGGGTAAAGGACATGTTCTTACAATCTCCCCCATTTTGGTAATTGATGACAATCTCTTTGAGAGGGTTTAAATATGGAATTTAGCAAACAACCCAAGTTTAATATTTAGAACAAACTCCCCCATAATATATGCATGTGTGAATGAACTTGAATTTCATTGCATATATCGGCAATTAAAGCCTAGCAAAGTATCCTCTAAATATTCAACCATGCAAAGCAACAAATGCAAGCATGAGAGGCAAATGCTTAAGAACCAAACAAAAGAAATTCCCTAAAACCCTCCAAACTTCTCCCCCATTGGCATCGATTGCCGAAATGGACGAAAGGTTCGGAAGGCCAATATAGTTAGAATTCCTCCATAAGGTGTGCATTTCTCATAATGTGTGTGAAATCAAATGCACGTATTCAATGAAGAATACCGGGAGGGAATACAACTATATTGAGGATCAAAGATTGCAAGAGGATAAGAAGGTGAGAAAGCTTCAACAAATGAAGCAATCAATCCAATGAACCAATCAAACCAAATGAAAGATATTATGATAAGATCAAGAAGGATGCTCTAAGCAATATGTGGAAACTCCCAAGATTTGTGCACAAGATAAACAATTTGAATTGAAGAATAAGGTG